>NC_142064.1:193393411-193700598 GCF_059756535.1 Pantherophis guttatus
AAAATTTTCAAAAATAAAAGCAGGGGGAGGAGCAATGCTGAAGAAGAAAGTATTATTGAAGAAGAAGGACTGGAAAAAATATAGAAAGAAAGGAAGAATGGAAGATTAATTTCTTTTGGGAAGGATCTTAGTAATAAATCTGAAAAGCTTACTGAAATTAGTATCTTTTAAGTTTAAGTAAAAATGTTTAACTAAAAATGGATAGCTTTTAAAAAGTTATCGAGGTATTAAAACGGTTAACTTTAACGTTAATGGATAGCTTCCTGAAAGTTTTGAAATTTATATTTTGAAGAATGAACTCAAGAGTTAGAAATAATTTAACTCAATGGATTAACAGTATCTTTAAGGTTATATTCTGAAGAATGTTTTATTGAAGTAAAAAGGTTTAATTAAAATTGGATAGCTTTTTAAAACTTACTGAAGTATTAAAATGGTTAATTTAAAATTGAATGGATAGCCTTTTAAAAAAGTTTTGAAACTTATATTTTGAAGAATGTCTTATTGAGGTATTAAGAGATTTTAAAATGTTTAACCTAAAATAATAATTTTTTTTTTAAAAAAAGACATGCTTTAAAGAAAGTTTTAAAATGTTTAATTTAGAATTTTACAAGGGAGTAATGTTGAATAAACAGAAATTGGCAAGTGGTTTATGAATGACCAAAGAGGATAAATGTTTAATTTAGAATTTTATTAGGGAGTAATGCTGAAAAAGAAGGTATGGAAAGGATTTTAGTAACAAATGTGAAATGTGATAAGAGAATTTATAAAGGGGAGGTTAATGAATAATTTTTAAAAGAGGAGTTAAAGAGTGTGAGGGAGTTTTGAATCTTGTAGTAAGTTAGCATATTTTAGCTTATGCTTGTTTAATGTTATACCCTGTTTTTGCTCTGGGAAGTCCAGGGGGATGTGGGGAGGGGGGGGGTTGAAAGTTATGTGGGGATAAAATTGTTGTCTAATTTTTAATAAAATTAAAAGATAAATGTATTAATAGAGAAGTAAGAAATGGGGGGGAAATGTTATAATAAAGGAAATGATAATATTAAGATATGATAAATACTGGAGGAGTAAAAAGAAGACACAAAAGATGTATTCAGAAGATACACTGAATGATTGATTATGTATTGTTTGTTTGTTTATAAAATAAAAAAAAGAAAATTATAAAAAGTAATATATGAAGGTTAATGAAAAGCAACGTCTCTACTTTCACAATTTTAATTTAATTAGTGATACTGTAATTAATAAAACAGACAAATTATTCTTGAAATGAATCATTTTGTTATCAGTATTTATTTCTTCATGCAATGACCACCATTTGCTATATACTTCTGCCACCAATGGGACAAACTGCTTAAAAAAAGGAACAATACCCCCCATACTTTTGTCTCTTGAATCAAATCCTGGCAGTCTTTTCTATTTCTTGAGATAAACAGATGCCCACTGTTCCTTCGATTTGGGGGAAAGGGTGGAAGGAAAATGGTACTAAATCTACTCTGATATGAATACCATATCCAGAATATGTCTGCTATCCTGTATCGGGCTCTGGATGACCTACGGATAGGCCCACAGCTGTCATGAAGACCATGAACTCCCAAGCCATCTCAGACTCCATTCCTAGGAAAGGCAGATTAAAGTTTTCCCCAAAACTGTAAATCTGAAGAACTCCCATCACCAACCCAGAAATGGACTCAAGGAACAGCAGGTAAGAAAATGCTATGCAGAAGAGAGGCTAGTACAACAGCAACAATCTTGTCTGATCACTAGAACCCAACTTAATGAACAGGGATTCAAATCTGAAAATCTATAGCATAGCACCTATGAAGACCATAAGGGACTCCCAGATGACAATCACCTCACTTTTCTAGGGGGTCAACAGAATCATCACCATAAACAATGTATGTTTAGTCAATTTAAGTGAAAGGACTCTCAAAATTCAGCTGTGTCAAAAATTCAACTGTGATTGTTGTTTAAAACAGACTGATATAGAAAATATCTTTTTAAAAAATCTACTAAGATTTTTTTTTACATACAGAGAAAACTTATGGATCTATATTGATAAGGGAACTCTCAGAAACAATTAGGAAAGAGTAAATCATTAAAGTTGGGATGAAATAGTGGGTAGTGTTAAGAAATAGAACTTTATTGAATTTGGAAAGTCATGATCTGAGATTTGGGTGACATGATATGGTATGATAAAACCGAATGTAGACTTAAATCATCATTATGTTGGGCAAGCTGTTCTTAGAATATAGAATAAATATAAACTCAAGGCTTTGTCCCAAAACACCTTTATAATTTTCACCTCAAGAAACATTCTAAAATCAAGAAATGAGACCCTACCTAGAATTTTCTCAAGGGGATTTTAAAATGAAATCAAGAGAAGATTTGATAATAGAAAGATATTCTTGTCAATAGTTTTTTTATGTACAATTAACAGAAAGATTTAAAGTGGATAAAAGATTTTATAATTATGTACTAATGATGAACACGTTATTGTTAAAATATATAAGTATTTGCTGAAATATGAGACAGAAGAAAAACAAGTGAAAGAATGTATAATAACACGGATAAACGGGAAAATATGTGGTTGAAAAGAGTGAAATCCACATTATGTTCTAGTTTTAAAAATAATTTTTGTAAAATTATGTATCATTGATATTTATCATCCAAAAATTGTTTAGAATGCATAATGGTACAAATCTTTGCTGGAAATCTAAACAACATGAAAGGACCTTTTATCATGTTTGATGGACATGTAAAAAAGCTAAAACATTTTGGAGGAAAATACATACACTAATTCAGAAGATTTTAAAGTAACACTGAAACCAGATAATTTTCTTCTGGGACTAGCAGAGATGCAATCAGAAGAAAGTCATGAAATTTTGTTTTTATATATGACAAGGTTTATCATTACATATATGGAAGTTTGAATAAACTTTTATGGCTTAATTGATGCAAACACCATGAGAGATTGAGATAAGGTTATCTTTATCCACATTTCCTCTAATATTTTAATTTATTATAACTATCTGGTCAAAGCTCATTCACTGTACTTTTTCTTCTTAGGAGATCTGCTACAATTGACTAATATATTTGATTGACTTTTTTTGTGCATTCATCTAATCCCTAAAAAAAAATTGCTCAGATATAATGTTATGGATGTAGCACAAGAGCAACAATGCCAAAAAAACAAAAATATCCATAGGAAAATTGCTATGGTTTTTTTTTTTTTTTTTTTTGGTGGTGGTGGTAGGGGAGGCAGAATGTAGAAATCTACAGCTTTATCCTCATATATAAGAATAGTTCTAGCTATTAGACCAAATCTGCTTACTCCATTTTGGGATTAAGAGATTTAAGAGATATCTGAGTTTTGCATAGGATCCATCATACAGTCACCTAGCTTCTCAACCTGAAAAAATTGTGCAATGAAATTTTGCAAACTGCATGTGGCGGAAGGCAGTCTGGATTCCCAGGAGAGTCTGAGTGCATTCCAAAGGAACAAAAGACTGAAGTTTTAGTGGGACAAAAAGAGTCAGAACAGCTCCTTCCTAAGAGTTCTCAAGCACACCTTTAATGATGCAAGTAATTTGCATTAGTTTTTAGTTCAGTTTTGCAATATTTCTATCTATAGGTGTAGAACAGTAAAGGAAACTCTTTAGAAGAACCTCAGCATACTTTTCTTGGTTTTTGGAGCCTGATACTGTGTTAGTTAGCTGACTAAATCTAAAACTGTATGAATTTATGAAAAACATAGTAAGTTAACTACTCCTAACTTCTGTCGCAACCTTATCAATTCAATCATATGTAGGAAAATCATTTATTTATTTTTGTTTGTTTGTTTGTTTTCAGTTGTTCAGGGCTAAACTAGCTGTTTACATACATTTTTTTCTTCCAAGCAAATATTTTTGGTTCACACAAAAAAATAACAATCTTCTATAAAACACTTTAACTATTTTAATTTGATTTTTATTATTTGAATTAAAAAAAGCAGCAGCAAGGTCAGATCTCAAAAAAAAAAAAAAAAAAACCCACAAACCAGACAATAAGAGGCTTGTCTCCCCCACTACAATGTGAGAAAAGACTTCAACAGAATACAACTGATAAAAGACTTCAACTGAATACAACTGATAGTGATAAATTCACTATCATCCATATATCCCCAGTGATGCCACATAATATGATACCTATCAATAAAGGTTTTTAAAGGACTTCTTATGGGTTAGATGCTTGAGGACTTCTTATGGGTTAGATGTGCACAAACATGTTGATTATACCTTTATTCCTACACTGCCTACAGGTGCAATATATGAAATATGTGTAGTTTTCAAGTTGTGACTGTAATGGAGCTTGCCCATTATGGTTGTAACTCGTTACAGTCTTAAAACGGGTTGCCAATGTGCCCGAGCCAATTTTACAATTTTTTTTTGTTGCAGACATTAAGTAAATGCCATTGTCATTAAGTGAAGCAACGGTTTTGCTATGGGTTCAGTTTTGCTGAAAACCAGAAGTATCTGCTGGTGTTTGGCAAAACCATTATAAAATGTCACTGCGGTTAATGTCACTGCAGGACGTTGCAAGCGGCTGTAAATGTTTTTATGTTTTTACAGAGTAGGTCTCGACCTGGGCTATCATTTTACTGTATGTTTTATGTTGCATGTTCATCTCATATGATGTAACACCTAGCATACTATATCAGTCTTTATGAGATCCACTTTCCAATCTCAAGCTAGTTATTTGCATTATTCTGAATTTCTTTTTGATTTAATGATTGGTCTAGTTGTCACAAAGAATAGATCCTTTCCGGCTTCCAACTTTTTCTTAGTGATTATAAAGCAAAAGCAGAGTAATTGCTAGCTATAAGTGTACTAACTAAAACATAACACTGACATCTACTGGTTTCCACCTATTACAGCATCCTTTGTTAGAGTTTGGCAATTAGAATGTGGCAATTTTAATAGTATAGTAAAAAAATGAATGTGCTAATAGCTATGGAAAAGTAGGTGATAAATGAGAATTCCCTTTAACAGAGATGGTGAAACAAGAGACAGACACTATAAATCAAATTTGGCTGCTTATGCAAAGCTGTTTGATATAAACACTTTGTTGTCTTGCATCTGGAACTTTTTGTTAAAAATTACTTATGTTTTTACTGTAGCAGCATTGAAAAATTGCCTAATTACATTAATAATATGGCAGTACCCTCCTGTGGCCTAACACAGCATTACTATTCATAACAGGAAAATAAAAGAAAAACAACAAAGTCTAGATGAATTGTTGAATGGAAGAAAAGTTAGGAAACGTTTACGAGTATTCTATGCCAGATTAAAGCAGTTCTGAATCTCTGGGTTCCTAATATCAGCAGAACCGAAAAGCTAAGATGGTTTATTTGAAAATAGGGCAGAAGACATATTGAAAATTAATCAAAAATGCTTCTGACCTCAAATGAGCACAGCATCTTTCAGATTTTATTAAAGCAGTTGTGTCCTTTTTCTTTCTTTTGCAGATTTCCATTTGAATATCATTAAAACAGCTGTACATCTCTTTTCAGGTCATGTGTTAATTAAGTGGTCCCAGGCTACTGAATACTTTCTCCCTTTTCTCCTCTCTCTTTTGAAATTGAAGGTACATGGCTTTTTATCGCGTCTGAACCTGAAGTAGCTTGGGCCAGGGAGATTATTTCCATTATTCTTGATATTTCAAGCTAACAGAAGACAACTACTATTCAAAGAACTTCTGAAGTTTTCAAGAATGAAAACAATGGCAGTGTGAAAGTTCCCTCAGTTAAAGTATTAGAGGACAGATTAAAGAGACCTAAACATTATAGAAGAGATGGAACTGTGTATATCACAGGTAACTCATCTTCAAGTGAAATGAGAAATTTAGTCATCATTCTATATTTATCTTGCTTATTATTATATGAGTTTTTCACTTCTTTTTTTGTTTGCTTTTATGTTATATGCTACCTAGAGTCAGATGTCTGAGTTGGGTGGCCTTATAAATCTTAGAATAATTAAATTTACTCTGACTTCTGTGAGTGAAGAGACATCTCTCACATATTCCTAAGCTTTTTAACTTCAAATGCTGCATTTCTTGCACCGATATACTCGAGAACTATATTATTATTTGCTTGCCAACCTAATCTATTTTAAAATATGGGAAAATATGGCAATTATTTTCAAAAACAGGTCAAGACAAATAACATCAATTTTACAAATAAAACCTGACTTTATTTTTTTCTAAAAAACTATTCAGAATTTCTACAAGGTTGGATATTTTAAATCTTGACAAGCAATCCAAATACTTGCCTAGGTGATTTTTTTTAAAAAAAGAGAAGCAATTGTTTATTCTAAAAATAAAGAACAAAACAAATTGCCTAAACCCCTTGAAGAATATTTCTAGTCACACGGTACTGAAAACTGCTTGGTGACTAATAACTCTATTAGGCACCTTCTTGAATGTGACATACTAACCTACTTTAAAGATATTGATGTTGTTCCCATTTCTGCCTCTTTGGCAATTCTAACCCAGTAGAACTGCAGTATCTAATTATGGTAAGATTTAGTTATCAAGAATTGAATTGATAGTTGAAATTAATTCTATCGGTAAGTAGAATAAAATGATACAATTTTGCACAAGCGTACATTGCTTTCCTACTCCAGGCCAATAATGTGCATTTGTATTACTAAGACCTGTCTATTTGTAGTTTGCAAAAACACCCCATTCTATGACTTGTACCAAAAGATACATCATTGAGAATGTCAAGGAAATTCTTTGTTGCAAATGTATTTGCAGTAGGAAGTAGAGTTTTTCCCAATCTCAAAATTCAAGAGTAAGTTCCTGGGACAATGTATTTCTCTTTTTTTAAAAAAAGTGTTAGAAGAATAAAATGAGGCTATTCTGTAAGAAATCCTAGGACACTGCAGAATGTCCTAGAAATCTGTAACTAATAAACCCTCATTTTATGCTCAGCATGTATATCTGTATAAATAAATATTGTTTTTCATGACCTGCTTCCAAGGAAAGCCAAGTACTGGCACTACTGAAGCTCCTCACAGTTCAGAGATGAGTGTATAAATTTAGCTATTCTGACTGCAGCAACACAGAAACCTATATAAATATTCACCTACCTTTTAAATGTGTCAGAAGAAATGTCCATCTGGGTTCAGTTCCAAGTGGGGAGAAAGGCACTAGAAACATGGAGACTGCTTGAAAAGAAGGTTTAACAGTGGACAGGACCAATGGTTTTGAGGTCCTGGGCAAAAATGCACATGGGTGAGAGAGACACATTTATACCCTCTGTTGGGACTTTGAATTTGAGCTTGTATTCTGATTGGTTGTCAGACTCCCATGGACCCATGCAGGGGAAATTTTGTAGGTTGTCTTTTGAGTCCCAGGCCTGGTTGAATCTTGCTGGGTGATGATGTAATGAAGAGGGTTTTAGGCAATTCCTATTATGGTTGAGGGCTAATCCTACCTTTGTTGGATCTTGGGTGGCATTTGCTTATGAATCGATCAAGCTATCGCTTTATCTCTTAAGTGCTGACATCTGCTATGGACTATTGAAAGTGAGTCTGCTTCCTGCCTAAAAAACATGTTTCTCCATTTCTCAACCAGGGCGGTATAATATTCTGCCTTTTTAATATTTCCTAGAATATTTCATTTTTCTAGGAGAGGGGTGGGTGCTAACGTCTTACAAATGTGTAATAATTACAAAGTAACCCCCCCCTACCTCCGAAATGGAGAGAAATTCATACAACAAAGTAAAACAAAAGTGATTCTGCTCGAGACTGGAGGTACTTTGATGACAAAAACATCCTTGAGAATCCCATCTTCCATAAACCTAAGGAGTGTAAACAATGCAACAGCCAATCATTCAAACTTTCCAGAATTATGATTTTTCATCTGCAGAATTCCAATTCCCTATTACAGAGGTCAAATAGAGGAAATTTCTTATCTGTCTCTAGAAGAATGCTTGTTTTAACATATTTCTGAAGCTATTTGTATATTATCCTTAGTTTTGCTGATAAATGTGGGCCACATTCACCATTGCTAGAAACATTAAATGATACCCATAATTATTATTATTATTATTTTTTGCTATACTAAATATACTAAGTGGCCTCAACTTAAAAGTCATAAATTTAGAAATAGTTTAGAACCAATGAGTATTTCTGAAATAACTACCCCATAAACCTGTGGCAGAAATAGCAGAAGTATATAAAAAAAGATTTGGTATCTATTAGATCCGCAAGAAAGATTTAAAAGATTTCACCTTGACATAGATGAAGATGAAAATACTCCCATCTGCAAAAAGATGTACGTTTGTACCTAATAAATCAGTTGCAAGGTTTTCAAGATTTGAATGAAACCAATGTCTAATGCATGCCAATCCTGTTTGCAACTCACACTTCAGCAATGAAGACTCCACGTTAGAATATGAAATATCTTCAATATTTTTGTGCAGTAGAAAGATCTAGTTTATGCAATATATATTTTTTCACATATAGAATAGAATAGAATTTTTTATTGTCCAAGTGTGATTGGACACAAAAAGGAATTTGTCTTGGTGTACATAAAATAAAGATATGTTCATCAAGAATCATAAGGTACAACACTTAATGATAGTCATAGGTTACAAATAAGCAACCAGGAAACAATATCAATATAAATCGTAAGGATACAAGCAACATGGTTACAGTCATACAGTCATAAGTGGGAGGAGATGTGTGATGGCAACGATGAGAAGATGAGAAGATGAATAGTAGTGCAGACTTAGTAAATAGTTTGACAGTGTTGAGGGAATTATTTGTTTAGCAGAGTGATGGCGTTCGGGAAAAAACTGTTCTTGTGTCTTGTTGTTCTGGTGTGCAGTGCTCTATAGCAGGGGTCTCCAACCTTGGCGACTTTAAGACTTGTGGACTTCAACTCCCAGAGTTCTTCAGCCAGCAAAGCTGGTTGAGGATCTCTGGGAGTTGAAGTCCACAAGTCTTAAAGTTGCCAAGGTTGGAGACCCCTGCTCTATAGTACCATTTTGAGGGTAGGAGTTGAAAGAGTTTATGTCCAGGATGTGAGGGGTCTGTAAATATTTTTACAGCCCTCTTTTTGATTCATTCAGTATACAGGTCCTCAATGGAAGGCAGGTTGGTAGCATTTTTTTTTCTGCAGTTCTAATTATCCTCTGAAGTCTGTGTCTGTCTTGTTGGGTTGCAGAACCAAACCAGAGTTATAGAGATGCAGATGTTTTATAGAAGTGTTTTATGTAAATATATTTTTTATATATAGAGGCAAACTTATGTTATTTTGATTAGTGAATACCTCAATTCTAAATGTCCTTCATACAAGTTTAATTATCGGTGGATCTCATTTCCTCCTAGGGCAAACATCCACAGCAGAGGTCTTCAAACTCGGCAGCTTTAAGACTTGTGGACTTCAACTCCCAGAATTCTCCAGCCAACTATGCTGGCTGGACAATTCTGGGAGTTGAAGTCCACAAGTCTTAAAATTGCCAAGTTTGAAAACCTCTGGTCTACAGCCTCAATTTTTTTGAAGGTTGCCTATAAATCAGGCTCGGCTCTTGGCAAATGACTGGACTAGTCCCTGCGGTTTTCTTGGCAACGTTTTCGGAAGCGGCTTGCCATTGCCTGCTACTTTAGGGCTGAGAGAGAGGGACTGGCTCAAGACCACACTAACCGCCTCCTCCTTTCTAGTCTGACACCTTAACCACGACGCCAAACTGGTTCTCTTATAACCTCAATGACCGGCGATAATTTTACAACTGAATAGCGCAACGGCTTGCAGCTAATTCATGAGCAAGCAAGCCCCGGAACTCAACGGCATTTTAGTTCTTATTTTTTTTTAAAAAAAATCTGCAATTTAGTGGTTTTTATTATTTTTTTTTAAATTTTTAAAAATAAACCCGCCTTTCAAACTTGAGAGTCGTCTTGACGTTTTGATTCCCTTTACTATCACGTTTCGCATTAACTAATAAATTAACGGTGCACCAGCGTGCCTACCATCCCTGTCCTAATGTTTTTCTTTTATTCGTATCCTTTTCACGTATTTATAATTATGTTTACACTTGTATCTGTCATAAAATACATGCTTGACGAAAAAAATAAAAATAAATAAAATTAACCCCTCACCATATTTCCCTTTCTTCGCATCTTTGCTTACAGACTCTAAACCCCCGCCCACGTTAAAAAAAAAAAAACCCAAGGCGACCCGCTAAGCTTCCCAACGTGACAAAACTGCACTTTCTACCATCTTAAAACGCCCACAAAACCCGCTTCGAGCCCAAAATGGTAGCAACGATCACGTGACGACCTTCCCCTTTTTTCCCCCACCCTACGTCCCGCGCCCTGCGCATGCGTTATTGTCTTTCCCTCCTTTCATAAGGAGCGAAACCTGGATGGGGGGGGAAGAAGGTAGTTACCTTCGACGTCCGCAAGGGAGCGGAAGCGGGCGATAAGAATCTGGGTCAACCAGGTGCCGTATCAGGCAAGCGCCTGCGCGGAAAGAACACGTCAGTGGGCGGGGGGAAACTGCTGTCAAGCGGCAACGCCCACTCCAGTCCGTAGTCGCGGAAGTGGGTCTCGGTGGCGTCGCGTGCGGCTCCTCCCCCTCTCTCTTCTCAGCCGCTGCGCTGCCTGCATCCCGGCGGACGAGGAGCGGCGATCGACGTAAGTTGGCAGGGAGGGGCGCAGCTATCATTTTAGGCGAGAAGATCTGGCTCCTGCGCCAGAAGCCTGGGCCTGTCTCTGAGTCCGCGGAGGCCGGTGAGGTCAGCAGAGATTGGAAAGGTAGAGAAGGAGCCCCGGGACTCCTTTGGGCAGCGTCAGTTGGCTAGGGAGGTCCGGGATAGCGGCGGGGATTTAGCTCGGGATGGGAAGCCTCCTTCTGGTGGTTGATCAGCTTTCTTTGCCAGGCTTCCCGGCCCAATAGTAGTTACTTTGCACTCTGGCTTGGCGGCTGTCGGTGGATGGCCAGGCAGGTAAGCTAGCCTAAGAATAGCTTCGGAGGCGGGGGGGGGGGGCGGCAAATTAATTTCAAAGTCGTGTTTTGCAAGCGAAGGCTGGGACCGTTGTGTGGCTCATCTGACGCCTGTCTTCTTTGCCATGATTTCTCCCCCGCAGGAGAGAAGACTTAATGCAGGTAAAACGGTAAACCCAAAAAAGGGAGGGGATGAAATGGGGATCTCTCGCCTAGAAGCTCTTGCTGGACACCTGTTGTTGTTATTTAATCGCTGTTAGGTTACTAAACGGAAAAAAAAAGCAAGCAAACAAACGAATAAGGCCAAAACCTTGTGAGTTTTGAGTGCTATTGTGTGACATATGCACACAATAAAGCGATTTATATTGTCAGTAGCCTAATAAGTGTCCAAGAAGTGACAGGGAGGCCTCCCTGGGGCTCATGGAGAAAAAAGAAAAAGTCAAGCAGTAGCCTAAATAAGCCATTGACAGCAGTTCACCCATAGTCTGTGATTCATTACGAACTGAAAATCTGCTTGATGTAAAATTCCATGTGTGTGGGTATGCTTCACGCAGCTGTTTGTAAACACTTGTACAGCTGCTAGACATAACTGCATTTTCCCACACACACATTCTGGTCAGTGCATCTTGAAGATGAGTAAAGACGATACTTGGGTGCTTTCATTTTCTATGTCTTTTATTGCTAGCATGTTACAAAGGTTAATGGTGCTATCTTTTTAACAGTGCCATTGTACGGTATTATGTTGACATATACATATGTATATGCAAAGGCATAGACATATACATTTTCATCATGAAAGAATACATCTAATAGGGTGACTACTGTTTGTCCTGGCAGGTTTTGAAAAGGTGCAAATGAAGGAATAATCCATTGCAAATTGGAGTATGCAAACAGACTTTGAGAGAAAATTGTGCTTAGTTTATCAGACAGTGTCAATTGGATGTAATTTGTTTTAAAATGCATTTTCTAATTTTTTAAAACTGAAATTGCCTTTTTAACACAAATTATAGTTATTGAAGATAAACAATTATTACAGTAATCCATTTAGTTCTCCCCAGGAAGGATGCAGAAAGAGATGACCCCAAATGCCAGAACAGCGTGAGGTCAGTAACATGAGATAACTATGGGGGCAGCACAGTTTATATCAGTCTGCTTGCCTCCTGTCTCAGATATAACAGGATAGCATATTAACCTGGCTATAAGGAAAAAATTATAGAATTTATTTTTCCAAGATGAAAAAAATGAATTCTCTATGTAAATGAGACTAGAGTCAGTTGTAATGATGATTACATTCTTGCTTTTTCTGAAAAGTTGAGAATGCTGTTCTGAAGTACTGTTTTGGGAGATTATAATAGAATTTCTTTACTGTTTTATATAGCATAGAAGTGCAAGCAGGCAGATGCAGGTGATTGCCTCATGGCCACAATTAACCATTGGGATGAACATCATTCATCCAGCATTGTGTAACGTGGACCAACATTTTAGGTAAGGAAATACTCCTACAGAAAGATGTTTCAAAGCCTCACTTGGATTTAATTTTATTATTCTAATTAACATCAAAATATTATTGACAAAAGTTTGCTTATATTTTTTTTTCCAGAAATATGTATGCTGTACCTAACAATCATCTTGATTCTGTTTTATTGCTATGTAAACCAAAAAGGTATCTTCTGTAAGACTATCATATATCTTAGAAAATATTGGAATGGGAGAGTCCTATAATTCCTATAATGAGATTATATTAATTTAACTTTCTGTGACTATTTCTGGTTAATTTAGCATTTAATATACTAATAAATATTACATCCAAAATGTCATGACTGTCCTATAGCCAATTTCTACACTTAGGTATATATTTACTCAAAACGTATCTGACTTTTGGTCAAACATTGATATTTGGTTTTTTTTCCAGTTATTGAAATAAATAACTGATCTGCAGAGACATTTACTAAATAACATATTTTTAATTAGTGTGTATCTTTTTCAACCTTGTGCTCTAGTATGAATAGTTTCTCTTTTTGTCAAACCCATTGGTAATTCTTGGTTAATCTCATATTCAGAATTAGGTTCTCAACATTGATTTCCACTGGCAGGGAAAAATCTCATGTCTTATAACCTAACTATTTGATTGTTAACTAGATTAATTTTTTGATTTTTTTTATTCAGAAGATAAACGCAAAGTATTATAAGTCTGCCTCCTCATTTTTTTCCCCTACGGAAATAGATTAGATAGAGAGAAAAAGGGAGTAATTGGTCCAAAGTCACCCAGTGAGCTTCTGTGGCAACTCTAGTATCCCCAGTGCAAGTCTAACACCTAAGCAACTTCACAGCACTAGTTGTCATCATTTTAAGAATACTTATATGGAATAAATCTACATTTAATTCACTGCAGCTTAGTCTTTGATTAGCCATCAAAACTATTCTTACATTAATAACAAACTTCAACATGTTGAATCCTAGAATGCTCGAGCAAGCCCACATGGATGGCATAAATATAATGTTCATTGGGCATAGATGTTTTAATTTAATTTAATTTAATTTCCAATTTATATACCGCCCTTCTCCCTGAGGACTCAGGGCGGTGTACAGCCAAGATAAAAAAACATAGGATACAAATATTAAAACATTTAAAAATATATATAAATTTTGGCCCGAAAGTTAAGAATCAGAGACTAATTAAAAGAATTTAAAAATTTTAAAATTTTAAAAATTTCTTCTTAGGCCAACCCGGCTTGTTGAAAAAGATGGGTTTTCAGGGAACGACGGAAGGCATTGAGGTCCTGGATTCTTCTTATCTCCGGGGGCAACTGATTCCAGAGGGTAGGAGCCCCCACAGAGAAGGCCCTCCCCCTGGGGGCCACCAGCCTACATTGTTTGGCTGATGGCACCCTGAGGAGGCCCTCTCTGTGGGAGCGCACGGGTCGGTGGGAGGTCGTCGGTAGCAGCAGGCGGTCTCGGAGATAGCTAGGCCCTATGCCATGGAGCGCTTTAAAGGTGATAACCAACACCTTGAAGCGCACCCGGAAGACCACCGGGAGCCAGTGCAGCTCGCGCAGGAGCGGTGTTACATGGGAGCGCCATGTTGCTCCCATCACTACCCGCGCTGCTGCATTCTGGACCAGCTGGAGCCTCCGGGTGCTCTTCAAGGGGAGCCCCATGTAGAGAGCGTTGCAGTAGTCAAGGCGAGAGGTGACGAGGGCGTGAGTGACTGTGCACAAGGAATCCCGATCAAGAAAGGGCCGCAACTGGCGAATCAGGCGAACCTGATAAAAGGTCCCCCTGGTAACAGCCGTCAGATGTTCCTCCAAAGACAGCTGCCTATCCAGGAGGACTCCCAGATTGCGAGCCCTTTCAGTGGGGGCCAAAGACTCGCCCCCAATAGTCAGTGATGGAGTCAACTGACTATATCGGGATGCCGGGAGCCACAGCCACTCAGTCTTGGAAGGGTTGAGCCTGATGTTAACATCGCCATAATGATTACTAGCTATTGACACTTAATTTACTTAAATCTCTTTAAAAGTTATTTAAATAATGGCTATAGCTAAATTTTATACCAACAAAATATGCTGCATGTATTTCTTTTTTGCCTCTTCTGAATTTCCTGCCAGTTGGATAAAATTAATTGCAAGTTCTAATGTTCAATGGAGAGATAATTTTCTCATCTTTTTTTCTCGGTGCCTAATTTTATAAATTTAACATTAGGCTAAATATATATTTTTTGCAATGCCCAGGTAAATTAAAAAAAGACACATATTTGAGGAATCCCATTTTTCATGTTGCTCAAATTTTGAAATGCTTGTAAGATTGTAGTTTTAGTTTCCTTATTCTTATTTGTGCTATAGCAGTCTGCATAGGAAACATGATCATTGAGCTTCATTCATGCTTTCAAAATGTGATCAGATGAAGATAGTTGGTGAAAATCAGTCTTATAGGATCTGGACCAGGGGTTGGCAACCTTTAACACTCAAAGAGCCACAAAAGTCCTAACTGGAAGCCCCCGTTCAATTCTGGAGCCAACTGGAAGTCCGGTTCCCCCATCATAGTCTTCTAGCGTGGTGTCCTTTTTTCTCTTCCTGTCTTAACCGAAAGCCCTATCAATTGTGGAGCCGACCAACAACAGGGAGCCGTAGCAGAGAGATGAAAGAGCCACATGCGACTCTAGAGCTGCGGGTTGCTGACCCCTGATCTGGACTATAAACATCCATATGACAGTTAGATAACAGCAGTGAAATTTGGATACCCAGTTTGTTGTCGTGTACAGTTGGTCCTCAATGTATGACTGGTCGAAGGTACAACCAACTTATTATTACTCATGAAAACTTAGCTTTGTTCAGTTGTCATTATTGGTTTTCAGTTTAAGATTTCAAGTTGGCTTCCTTTCAATAATTGTAGTTAAAATTAACAATTTTCTGAATTTGGATGCAATACTAAATTGCATTTAGCAAAAAAGTGAAAGCAGAATCTTCCAAAGTGGATTACGCTGAAACAGGTTTGCCTAGTTGGTTCTTATAATGCTAAATGAGTTTCTTATGCACAAATGAAATTGCTCTCTCTCTTGCTTCAGGGGACAAAAAGATGCACACAGTATAACTGTAGCATTACACTGTATTCCCACAGTTTGAGAAACACAGTTCCAAGTGCTGAAGGGAGGGTGTTAGGCCATTTGCCATTCAGCACTCACACAGCCGAGAAAAGGGGAGTAACAAATTGCTTGGGTGTGTTAAGTTATTTACAAACTATCCTAAACAAACACATGTATCTGTGACACTCTTCTCTATTAGAAAATGAATTCTGAAAGTCACAAGAACGTATTTTTTATTCCTGTCTTTACCCATTTCTTAAGTTTGCACAAAATAGTAGCTGTACTGCTTTTATTTTTTAGCTTCCTTTCATAGAATTTCCAGATAATACCATAAAATTATTAACACTGATAACTTTCATATTCCTCAATATTAATCAAAGTGCATTTCCTTGAAGAACTACATTGGATTATTGCAGATGAATTCAGTATGTAATATAATTTGTAATATACTTATACTGTAATATCATCAGTGCAATCAGAACAAATAATGATTTGCAGATAAAATATGCAGTTCAATTCACTATACTATATATAAAAGAAATTAGAATGAATTTTCTTCTCCAAGTGATGTCATCTTTAAAGAGCTTAACGAAAAAATATCAGAACCTTTTCTGTCAGCAAATATTATATACATAATATAGATTTTGTAATTTTTCAAACATGCACTTGAAGAGTATCATCCGTAACATTTTTATGAATACAGGCAATCTGCTAAACCATTGTTAAATAATTCAAAGTACAGACTTTGTGGTACTTTGATAGCACAAGATATCCAACTGAAAGATATTCATGATATCTTTCAGTTTCTTCTTTAATTAGCTATATGGTGATGTTTAATATGGTTTACCAGTTTTGGATATTTTTGTATTCAAAACGTGAAACAAGAGCCTTGGTAGTACAGGGGTTTAAGGCACCCTGTTATTAAGCTTGTTAAGACCAGCTGCCTGCAATTACTGCAGGGTTCGAATCTCGCCAAGGCTCAAGGTTGACTCAGCCTTCCATCCTTTCTAAGGTAGGTGAAATGAGGACCCAGTTTGTGGGGGCAATAAGCTGACTTTGTATAAATATACAAAAGGATGAAGGCTATTGCTGAGCACATTGTAAGCCGCCCTGAGTCTTCGGAGAAGGGCGGCATATAAATCAAATTAAAAAAAAAAATAATAATAATCTGCTTAAACAAGCATTAGTTCCAAACTCTAACTTAGTCCCTTCCATGGGTTTCCTAAACTGGGCAGGTCAGTTTTCTTTGGTGGATGATTTCACATGTCAATCATTCTCCTGGGATTTCACCCTGCTCTCCAGTTAAATGCTTTCAGCCAGTTAGAAAAACTTAGCAATGGGATGTTCAGACATCAGAAAGATGTTTGTGCTAGGCAGGAATTTCCACATTTTCTGAAGTATATATGTGCACGTGCACCTCTAATTCAAGGCCAGCTGATTTGTGAAATTAGTCATCAGGCTGGAGTTAATTTAACATACTTGAATCTATTTGGGTATATATTGTTATATATGAAATATTTGTGTTTTATTTATTCTGAATAAGATACCAAATAAAGTTTTATGATGTACAGGTCAATAATCTCTACAATATTCTGCTCTGTGCTTAAATTGGCTGAAAGGAAATATAACTGTTTTCTATATTGCAGGACCTAGCCAATATTTTATGTCCAATTATAATACATATTATCTCTAAAATACAAGTACAATGTGTATAATAAAGCATTCCTGTAATGTTAAGAGTGGCATAAGTATTACCATGCATTAACAGAAGTCATAGTGGACTTATTAATGTCTTCAGTGCTAGAGTGGCCCATGTGATGTCATTTTCTGGAGGGTTTTATGATGGAATCATACTGTGTTTTCCTGAAAATAAGACTGGATCTTATAATAATTTTTGCTCCAAAAGACATGCTAGGTCTTATTTTCCAGTTAGGTCTTATTTTTGGGTAAACATGGTAACAGATCTAACAGATTAACAGAGTTGGAAGGGACCTTAGTTGAGGCTTTGAGGCCAAATACTACAATTGGGAATGCAGTGCTGCGCAACCAATCTGTTGGTAAAAATGGCATCCATGAGTACAGAATTTCTGTTGGGCTTTTTCTGAAGAGTAGAACTTAAGGCCACATTCTTCTTCTTCCCAGTTAAATTATTTGCTGACTGGAAAAGCCAAACATGACTTTGGGGTTATACATCCTGGATCCAGAAGGGTATAGTATGGCAAACTGGTTGGTTGGTTGGTTGGTTATTTATTTATTTATTCATTCATTCATTCATTCGTTTGTTTGTTTAATTTCAGTGGGTCTGCTGTAAGGTTCATTTAGTTTTTATTTAATCTATTGTATTCAATTTTAAAACTTTGAAAAATAAAACATCGGTGGTGTGGTGTTTTGTATTTTGCTTGATTGCATGTTTTAAGACAGGAGTTGTATGTTGACTCTGCAACCCTTTCAGGGCGGGGCTCAAAGGTACCCGACTATCATTCATACGTCAGACCCATTTGATTTTACAAATGCATGTACAAACATGCATACTTGTAAGGATTCCTGAGAAGGAATCTTGAACCTCATCCATAGGTCTGCTTATCATGATCCTTGCTATTACCTCTGCCAGATGGTTGCCTGTATACATTTTAAAAAATGATAACACGAGAATTATAATTTCTTGAACTTAATAATGTCTCCTCTTATTGGTAAGTATTCATATAAACTAGTACAAACTGTCATACTAATTCTCTACCACAGTATTGCTAATTATATTCTGTGACCTATTTACTAGTTATTCTAATTTATGTATGTATGTATGTATGTATGTATGTATATATATGTGTGTGTGTGTGTGTGTGTGTGTGTCTTTTTCTTTTTCGTAGGCTTTTATGTGCATATTCTTTCTAGCCAGGTTTACATAGTTTACGTAGGTAAAACCTGGCTAGAAAGAATATGCATATATTTATGTATATATATATATATATTTCAAATATAATATTTTCTTCAAAATATTTTTAAGTGAACTTAGTGTATGCAACGATTGCTGGAGTAACATCCCCGGTGGCTGAATTCTTCTGACCACAGAACATATACAGCAGTGATGATAGCAGTAGAGATATCTTCAGCAATGTTATCCCTTGATTGAAGGTAACTGCTTTTCAGAACGGTCTGAACCTTTGGATTGCAGTCCGTCTTGCCTCTAGAAAATACCATGGTTTGGGGTGGGAGGGAACGTATTTCAGTATTTCAAAAGTATTTGGCTACAGTGGTCCAAGCTTTAAAAAGGGTAACAGGCTCTGATGATCTGAAACTAAAGCATTGTTGAGCTCTATTATTGGTCAAATTTAAGCCATTTCTTCCCGCCCCACACAAACACACACAAAAAGACTTTCACGTACCTTTCTTACTATTTCTACAACCCACTCCATATTATTTTACTTATATCCCAGTATTCTTTGTGCGAGAGTAATCTATTTACGGTTTTCGCCCAGCAAGAAATTTAAACTATGAAACTACAACTATTAATCGCTTAATTGGCAAACGGATTTCAGGAGGGGAAATTGCAGCTTTGTTAAGGAACTAATAAATTCGTGTATGGCAGTAGCTGAGCTTAATATACTACTACTACTTAATATACCACTGCTACTAAACTATATTATTTTTATTTTTTTTAATTTAATTTATTTATTTATTAAACTTACGTTCCCTGCATCTCACTAGAAAGTGAGTCTGATTGCTTAGATTGAGTGTCAGGTGTCTTACATCCCTGAGCTTGTTCTTCATAAGTTTGACAAAGATAAGGTTGACAAAGATAACTAATCTATTGGTTCTATTTGTTATTATTTATTATTTTCTATTATTAGTTCTCTTATAAATAAGCCTCTGAATATTGGTCTGTATTTGGGGGTGCTATGAGTAGGAGGAATGTCATATCACAGCCTGCAGTAATTGGACTAATCATTTGTTTTGTTCCTAGGCCATTCTTATTTTTAATGTATATCACTAGTAATCTCAATGAGACAAATGGAATGGATCTGACATCAAACAATTAGGTTTACACTTGCCCTTATCCAGTTTTTGAGAAAAATGAATTTCAGTCATTTACCTTGAAGATAACTCAGTGTCCCAGAGATAAATTCTTCTTTTCAATAAATCCAACTTATTGAATTGAATTGTCAATTCTGTTTTGTATTTTCTTTATCTAGACCCAAGAAAGGGTTATATGATAGTAAGTTAAAGAAAAAGGTAATCTGGACTGGTTTATATCTGATGACCAGAAAAGTGGTCCACGTCATGCGAACGCATGCACAAGCAAACCAGTAGCAAACTAAATTGAAACCCACTACTCATGTTGCCCAATAGAACTTTTAAATATATATGTAAATAATTTTTTAAAAAACTAATGCATCTGCAGATTACATGGACAGAATAATCCCATATGTGATCATCCAGGATTTGAATGCCCTGTTATGGAGACAGTTTGGTATTGTACTTAAGATGCTCACCTGAAAACCAGAACTCAATTCTAGCCCTGCCATAGGAATGAAAGATGACTGAGTGACTTTCGGTCGGTGACTCTGTTTTAGCTTAACCTACTTCATAATGTCATTGTTATGGGTAAAATAAGAGAAGGAAGGAATATTTTGCATATTCACTGCTTTGAATTATTTTAAAAGGCCAAACAAAAATTTAATAAATAAACATCTCACTTATGCATGGAATTACATTGTTAGAGGCATTTTATGTAACATCAATTTGTACTCTGTACTCTGAAATAGTATGCATAGAATAGTTTTAGAACCTGTGCTGTACAGCAAAATTTCTCTATATATCTCATAGGTCAAAGAGATGCAGATAGGGTTATGTATTCGGATACAATTTTTCTATTCGGTTTTACCATGTGTACACATACAAAGTTGTACTGTAATATATTTAGTCTTAATCACTTCTTGTTGTTTTATTCACTGGATTTAAATTCAAGACTATCCATTAGTCATGCTATAATGGACTAAACTGATAATGAAAGTCTAGTATAGTTGATAAGATAATGAATTTATTAAATTTGAAACCATTAATCCTAATTTTATTTGATTAAAAGCTTTCCATCAAGGGAAGTGAGAATGCTATTTTGAAGATGTTACTTGCCAGCTGCAATTTAACATGCAATTAATTAAGATAATTTTAGTTAGACATTCTTTCTTAGTCAATTTAAGAAGTTAATAATCGCTGGAGCCTAAAGAAATATAATTAACATAAATACTATAAAAAACAAATGTCTCTATTACTAGCAGCTTTGTACATTTTAATTATGAAGGGGGAAAGATGATACAAACACTTGAATAAAGAAATTTACATAGTAGCCTTTTCAACCAATCCAATGTTGCCCTTTTTAATTGACATTTAGTTTTTGTATAGAGATTCATAGGTCTCTAGTAGAGTCTTTCTATTAAATGTTCTTTGGAATTTAAATCTAGGAACTTGTATATACAAGGCATGTGTCATATATATCATCATTGTATAAAAATTAAGCATACTTTGAATATATTTACTTGATTAACATTATTTATCCATTCAGTATCAGTAACCTCACCTTCATGGTCAAAATTTCAAAATGTTGCCAATTAGAGAAAAAGTGTAAAAAGAAATAATCCTCTATTTTTTTAAATGGGTGTTTTTATGGTATGTCTTGTAAAGTTATTTTCTGCTATTAAGCAGTTTCTTTAAGTTTCAGTATGCATGTATGTATTTATTTATTAGGTTTATAGGCTGCTCCAGTCTGCTGATTCTGGGTTGTATGGGACAATATGATTCAGGATTCATGACTAAAAATGTAAACAGTTGTAAAGTCTCCCAAACAAGAGGCCAACAAAACAATCCACCCTCCTTGACTTTATTAATTATTTCAATTTATATGGTTGCCTAGCTCAAATTCATGACTAACAGCCTTAAAAGAAAAAAAAGGCATTTTTTAAAAACCCAGGAAAACAAAAATACTGCACATAGGGTAGCTACCTGGCTAAAAACAAACCCATCACACACAAGTTGACATAATTAATGAATGTGCTCAGCCCTACCTCCTAGCCCACAGACTTGATGGAACAACCCATTTCTTAAAAGAGAAAGGGCCAATCACATAATGTACAGAATACTATTTTAGAGAAGGGGAACAGTGACTGAAAGTCCATATGTTTTTGGCCCTAAAACATGAGACCCTCTAACTATGGTGAACATGTGAGGAGCTCACAGATCCTTCATGCAAGTAGATATTGCAGGGAGAACATGATCTTGTAGATATCCAGGCCCTGAACCATGAATGGCTTTCAAAGTGATAAGTAGCACCTTAAATTGTATTTGGAAGCCAACTGGCACTAGGAACATCCATCACTACCCAAGCCACTGCATTCTAAACTGATTGCAGCTTCCAAATGTTCTTCAATGGTAGTTCCAGGTACAGTGCACTACAGTAGTCCAATTAAGAAGTGGATAAGGCATGAGTGACAGTGAATATTGATTGCCATTCCAGAAAAGAGCTGTCTAGATGGTACTGAGCAAAGGCCTAAAGCAGAAGCTATGAGTCTAGAGGACTCCCAAGCCATGAACTAAATCTGATCAGGGAAGTGCAAACTAATAATGGAATCTCCCAGTAAACGGCTGACTTTCAAACCCACAGTGACTCCCATCTTGCTGGATTTGCATCTTACTCTAATCCTCCCCATCTAGACAGACAGCTTCTAGGCACCTGAAAGTATTCAATAGTGAACGATCTTACCATGTGGTTTCATTTATCTAAATAGGAATGGGGGAAAGTGTAGGATTCAGGGCAACCTTCAAGAGGTTTAAGATTTGATTTCTCCCTCAGTCCCTCCACAATCCTATTGGGAAAGATAGATAATTACATATATCTATCTACCCTGTTTCCCCTAAAATAAAACCCAACCGGAAAATAAATCCTAGCATGATTTTTCAGGATGCCCGTAATATAAGCCCTACCCCCAAAATAAGCCCCAGTTAAGATTGTCAGCCAGATGGCTGCATTTAGTACCGTTTTTCCCCAAAATAAGACCTAACCAGAAAATAAGCCCAAATGCGTCTTTTGGAGCAAAAATTAATATAAGACCCGGTCTTATTTTCGGTGAAACATTCTATCTATCTATCTATCTATCTATCTATCTATCTATCTATCTATCTATCTATGAGAGAAAGAGAGAGAGAGAGAGAGAAAGAATGAGAATTATACATATTCCTTTTGGGAAAAACATATTTGTACAGTTTATGGACAATAGCCAATGGTAAATTAATTTTCTATGAAGGAGCTCGAAGTGGAAAATAAGAATCTGTTATGCCAGGGATCCCCAACCTGTTGGCTGCCGGGTCACGTGAGTGGCTGGCCAGTGTGTGCGCATGTGTGCATGTGCTTCCCCTCAATTGCGCTAGTATCACGAGCAACGTGCAGGTGCTAGCGTCACCATGGGCAGTAATGTCTATGCGAGCGTCATGAGCATGCTCATGGCCCCATTTGCGCACACACATCCCCCCACTCCGGGCCACCAACCCAGAAAGGGTTGGTGTTGTGCTATGGGTGCAACAGTTTAACCTGCAGTGACCTTTGTGGCTCCCTGGACCTCTGAGATCTCTGAGATTGCACTGCCAAAATCCAATGACAAAATAGCTGAATTTGATTGGCAACTTCCTAAAAAGGAATGAGGGCAGGAACCTTCTGAGAGGTAAACCATCTATATTCTCATCCTCACTACCATTTTAGCACAATGTTAAGCCTTTGTAAAGAAAATA
This sequence comes from Pantherophis guttatus, assembly GCF_059756535.1. Lineage (NCBI taxonomy): Eukaryota > Metazoa > Chordata > Lepidosauria > Squamata > Colubridae > Pantherophis > Pantherophis guttatus. The sequence goes on from NC_142064.1 coordinate 193,416,756, forward strand.
ATAATAAGAGAAATTTAAGAAGATGAATAAATCAAGTGTGATGGAATGTAGTCTAGATTCCCTGGAAGGAGGGGGTGGAAGGTGGAGGAATAAGAGGCAGCTCAGTCCAAATATTTTGTGTGAGAGAAAGAGGGTGAAGACAGCCACTCCCTGATAGTTCTCAGAGAATATGCTTGATATTGAAAGAGTGTTTGGTTTGGCAAGATTGATGTCAAAGGTAAGAAAGACACATGATTCTTCCAAGCACATTTCTTTATTCTTCCACACCTAGAAGACAGAATCTTTCCAAACTGATTCCTCTGAAATGCACCCCTTTCCTCCTGGGAATTCAGACTGCTACATTCCATCACCTAGGAAATCACTGCTAGACAAACTGTTTTCATCTTCAAGGCCCTGAAAAAAATCCTGAAATTGGCATTTTCAAGACTTGCTTTGAATGTAACAGTGAGATTTGGAACAAATATAGAGATGGGCAGTTATAGGAAATAAATTGCTTTCCATAGATACCACTTTAGTAAACCCAGAGAGGAGGAAGTGATCTTAAAATCAGCTACAACTTTTCTTGGATGTCAGTAGAAGATATCCAACTGACCAATGTAAAATTGGGAATTCGAATGGCATTCATTCACCCCTCAGATAGTGCCTAGTCTTTCTAAAAATAGGGATTTTATAGATATTGATTAATATTGTCAGATTTTGCATTCTGAAAGTCCTTTAATTCTGTCCTTATTTTCCTAGAGATCGACTGTATTTGAAAACTTACAGAAAGCTTTGTCCATTCTACACAATTCAACAGTATTTGACGTGATTTTTTTTTGTCATCGGTATGAAGAGGATCAAGGAGACAGTTAAATATGAAAATCTTCAAATGCTAGAAAGAAAGAAAAAGCAAAAAACTGGTTTTTATAGCTCAATGTTTGCTGCATCTCATGCTTTCAACTTGATTGACTGGGGAAACCTGCCAATCCATATAGTATTGCAAATCTTTCAGTATCTGCCTCTTGTTGATCGTGCTCGGGCATCTTCAGTCTGCCGAAGATGGAATGAAGTATTTCATATTCCTGATCTTTGGAGAAAGTTTGAATTTGAACTTAATCAGCCTGCTACATCTTACTTGAAGTCTACTCATCCCGATCTTATTCAGCAGATTATCAAGAGACATGCTAATCATTTGCAGTATGTAAGCTTCAAGGTAAAGTATGTTTTAATAACTCTGAATTTTGTTGTATTTTTTTGCACCTTGGATTTGCATTTTCTTTGGCGGTTTTTGTGGGAAAGCTTATTTTATATACTTCCTACTTGAAGTATTGAAAAAATGCTCAGTGTTAAAGTAGATTTGGGATTCCAGCTCAATCATTCCCTTACACCCTTTCCCCTTCAGCCCTGATGTGACTCACGATATGCCCCAGTTGTTAATTGATTAATACAATATATGTCAATATATATTGCTAGTATGATATACCATACGCTAAATAAATGAATAAATCCCCCCGTCCTTTCAGAGCAGAGGGTGTGGGAGGAATTGCTGGCAGCAAACAATATACATTCAGCACAAGTGAATAGACATATTTATATACAGACCAAACAGAAGCAGAATGAAATACGGATCACTCACTATTTCTCATTACATCTAATTTTAGAAATCTGTGGGAATAAACATGTAAGGGACTGTTTTTGACTATCTCTTGACTGAAGTCTTAGTGTACTTTCTTTAAAAATGAATTAATCTTGATCACCTGAATAGTGTGTCAGGTATATCTCAGTAAGTGCACAGTGACTCCTTGTATTTCTTATATTTTTAAATGTACAGGTAGAACTTGCTTAACAACTGCCTATTTAGCAACCTGTTTAGCAAAGATTGAAGTTACCATGGCACTGTAAAAGTAAATTTACAATCAGTTCTTGCACTTGCAATCGTAGCAGTAGCCCTGTGGTCACATGATCAAGATTTAAAAGTTTCCTAAGCAGTAGGCTTTTACAATTGTTGCAGATCATTATTTGTGTGCTTCAATGCTGGCTTCTGACTAGCAGAATCAATGGAAAAACCAGCCTTAAAATTGCAGGTTGTGGTCACACGATGTTTTCCTTAATGACCATATTACTTAGTTGCCAGGCCCAGTTGTTGCAAAGCAAGGACCACCTGTATTCAATTTATGTGTGCTTGTTTGAAGTCCTGTATCAGCTTCTATATATATTTGTGTACCTTTCTGTTCAAGAATTGTAGGTGATGAGTGGTTAACCTTAATTAACTGATGAAAAGCAGTACTTGGTAGTGCTCAGAATCAAAGGGTTCCCATATTCTTTAAAGCTAGCAAAGAAGCATAAAAGGAATAGCAGCATGAGATAATCTTTATCTTGATGAAAAACTTTTTTTTCCCCCAGGTTGACAGTAGTACCGAGTCTGCAGAAGCAGCGTGTGATATTCTTTCTCAGCTGGTGAATTGTTCTATCAAGACACTTGGCTTAATTTCAACAGCAAAGCCAAGTTTCATGGACGTTTCTAAGGTATTGCTTGCAAAGATATGAACTTGGAAAACTGATAAATACAACTTTTATATTCAGTAGTTGCATATATATTTGGGAACACAATCTATAGAATTTTTCCCCAATGTGTCACCTTTGGAAATAATTCATTGATTAGTTTTGCTTTAAGAACAAAGTTTGGTATAATAGGAACCTTTACAAATTGACTTTTTCTAGTCCTCTCTTTCTGCTACAGTTCCTTGTCATTTCTAGAAGATCTGTTAATCCTCTGGAACAAAATGAAGTAGCTGCAGTATAAAGAAGCAATTAATGAATTTGTTTCCCATCCTTTTCCATTCACTGAATCAAATATTGCTGTAACAAGTGAAGCAGCGCAGTTGGATACCACCCTATAATTTAAATAAGCAGGCCCTGCTGGGAAAACCTTAAATCCTGACAAATGCTAGCATGGGAAAACAACCCTTGTGACCAAAAGAATTCTAGTTGGTTTTTTTTTAAATATATACATATGTTTAGTTGAAAACAGTACATTAGTAGTATGTTGATCACTTGATGATCGGTACATAGGCAAAAAAAGAAAATATACCAAGTTTGAAAAAATATTATGGATGGAATGAGGTTGCTGGAATAGAATCCTCCAAATCTATGTTCTTTAAAACATATGTTGTATATCTCCTGTATCATAAAATAGTTTTGTAAGAGCTGGAATATTCAGGGGATATATTACCATTTCAGTTCCTTCTGAAAATCTTGGAAATTTGCCAATTCATTATCTACAAATGTTTACAATTGTACCTCATATTTCTGCTAAATTAGATAAATAAGCATTCAAGGTGGTATACGATAATTCACATCACTAGCCACCATGATCATGCTGACTAGAGTTGGGGAAGTTATATAGTAGAACAAATTCCTGATAATAAAATCTATAAAGAAGAGTGTTTTTTTTAAAAAAACATCCTCCTGTCATTGGACTCCTTTCAATATAATTCCAGTGAACTCCACTCAAACAGTACTTCTTCACAATTATTTCAAATCAGTTATTTCATAAATTGATGTAATTATAATTACTTCACAGTAATTCTCTTCCCACAATTCATTTTCTGTGTGCTTCTCAAATTTACTGCAGTCAATATTCAACTCACCAGCGGGGTGAGGGGAAGTAATCTATTGTTCAACACTTTTCTATCATCTAAATGACATAATTGGTTATAATCTTTTGGTAAAATTATGCTATTACCACAGTATTTGAATTTGATCTGCTGAGTAGTTCGTTATTGCATTCAGGCCTGGTGTACTCATAAATAAAGAAGGTTCATTGATTGTTAAGGGTATACTCTTCAATATTAATAGCTCTAAACCATCTATGTTATGTGTATTTTATGGTAATGACTCATTAAATACTTCTAGATAAACATTCCTTCTGAAAAAGTTCTTCTTAAACAGCTTTTTAGAAATATGAACCAACAGTATTACCCCTTTTAAGAAAAAATGCAGTGAATTTATAACTGTATAGGAGATGTATGTGAAATGTTTCCTTTCTAATTTGTTTGAATAGGCTCATTTTGTATCAGCGCTGACAGTAGTGTTCATCAATTCTAAGTCATTATCTTCCATTAAGATTGAAGATACACCAGTAGATGATCCATCCTTGAAGGTTCTTGTTGCTAACAATAGTGATACTTTAAAATTGCTTAAAATGAGCAGCTGCCCTCATGTGTCACCTGCTGGTAAGTAATAAACCCAAGTAAACAAAATACAACACTGTGGCAAGAGTGATGAACTGTTCTTATTGTATTACCTTTACCTTTATCAAAATTATCTTCCTATATAGAATTTTTTTTCCATGCCATTTTTTATTCTTGTCATTGCAACTCCTGGGTTCATTCTTAAGTAGAAATTTTGAATAGCTTTTTGGATGTAGCAACAGAGGCTACATCTTTTAAACGAAGAAGCAGGTTTATTATTTTACAGTTTGATAATGTTAATGTGCTGTGCAGTGCTCTAAATTTAATAGAATCATAAAACATAAGATCTGAAGGACTTTAAAAATCATCTGGTCCAAACCCCTGTACCATAATGGCTTCTTAAATTCTGCCATCTTTCTTCTCATTGGAGTGGTGTGTAGTTGATCTTATTCTGGGAACATTACTGACTCTCCTATAGTCTTTAATCTTAGAATGTCTCAGTAGAAAAGCATAATCAGAAACTTTTCAATCATGTTCTCAATGTGAGGCCCAGGAAAGAAGTTCATTTCTTTTCATACATTGGCAGTTGCTACTTCAGTATGTTTTAATAGGAGCCGTAGTGGTGCAGTGGTTAGAATGCAGTATTGGAGGCTAATTCTGCCAACTGCCAACAGTTTGATCCTCCCTGGCTCAAGGTTGACTCAGCTTTCCATCATTCCGAGGTCGGTAAAATGAGGACTCAGTTTAATGGGGGTAATATGCTGACTCTGTAAACCGGTTAAAGAGGGCTGTAAAGCACTATGAAGCAGTATATAAGTCTAAGTGCTATTGCTAATAGGGTGTCTCCAATCTTAATGACTTCCTCCTCTTTGGGGCAAAGAGAGAAATCTTTTCCTTTCCAGAGCCTATATAGTCCTCTTCCCCAGCTCTGCATCCAGTTATTCTTTGCTGAGGGATCCAGAAGCACCATAAATGGAGAAGCTCTCATTCAAGCAGTCACCATCTTGCTTGCAACTTGCAACAGATGTTCTTTTTTAAAAAAAGATGACAACAAACATGGTTGTCCTGTGAGAGTCATGAGAGTTACTATTTTGATTTGCATGTTTTTTCAGATGAGAAGATGGTTGAGGGAGAGTTTTGCTCACTAGATGAGCTGATTTTTTTTTTCATAAGTTAAGTCAGGTTCCTAGTTAAGCAGGGATTTAGTTCATTTTCAGATCAAATTAGGCAAAATTACAAATAAATGATTGTCGAAAGATTTCACAAAAATATCTCAGTGTATTACAAAATAAAATTTCTCAGTGGATTTAATTATGCAGAATTAAAACTGTACAAGCAATGGAACCAAAAACCATCCTTGCATCACATTTTTTTTTTCCTGGTAGACATATTTTTCGGTGACGAATTAAATCTTTGCAGATTATATCTATCATGTATGGTTTTGGACTGAAGCTGCATTGAAAGAAATTTTATTGATTTTAAAGATATTTTTTCTAAATGATTAACACTGTATATCAATGTTTTTGTTTAGAACTTGTCACTGCGGAGAACCAAAATGTTAAATGATAAACCCATTGAGATATTGACAGTGTTTCTTTACTGAATTTGCAGATGTGTTTTCTGAACAAACAGGAAACAATGTAGAACTTCTCCCCATCACTTTCATGATTTTTCCCATTCAGAATACATAAAAATATTTGCAACTTTGCTGGTGCATATAAACACTATAGCATAAAAAAATAAATTGAAGTATATTTTATACACTTACGTTGAATTTTCTGTCTCTCTTAGGAATTCTTTGTGTTGCTGACCAGTGTCACGGCCTTAGGGAGTTGGCTCTTAACTACCATCTACTAAGTGATGAACTGTTGCTGGCTCTTTCAAGTGAGAAGCATGTTAACCTGGAACATCTCCGTATAGATGTTGTAAGTGAGAATCCTGGACAGACTGAATTTCACACCATCAAAAAGCAAAGCTGGGATGCGCTGATTAAGCACTCCCCTAAAGTCAACATTGTGATGTACTTCTTCCTATATGAGGAAGAGTTTGATGTATTCTTCAGAGAGGAAACTCCTGTAACTCATCTTTACTTTGGCCGTGCAGTAAGTAAATCAATGCTTGGCCGCATTGGATTGAACTGCCCAAGGCTTATTGAATTGGTTGTCTGTGCTAATGGTCTTCAGCCTTTGGATGATGAACTCATTCGCATTGCTGAACGCTGTAAGAATTTAACTGCCATGGGACTTGGTGAATGTGAAGTTACCTGTCGAGGCTTTATTGAGTTTGTAAAGATGTGTGGAGGCAGACTCACAGAACTGTCCATTATGGAAGAAGTGCTCATTCCAGATAGTGACTACAATCTGGATCAAATTCATTCTGAAGTTTCCAAACATCTTGGAAGAATGTGGTTCCCTGATATGATGCCTACGTGGTAAACTAATCAAGCCATAAGACTCTACTGGTCAGACCTGGCTGTACAGGATGTTGATTTCTATGCAAATAAGGAATTCTGAACCTGAGATGTAATAGTGAATTATTGTTTTCAGTACTTAATTATGTAGTGGCAATACCATGCCCCTTGAGAAATGGAATATGGACTGTACTGAAGTATATAGATTGGAAGTACATCTCTTAAATATTAAGTGCTTAGAGTATTCTCCAATTCATTAGAATAATTTAAAATTATGTCTTCAATTGTCACGGACATCATCTAGTGCAAAGTACTACAGTGCTAGTATTGTATCTGATACAATTGGCTTTCTTTGGTGTCCCAAATTTTAAACTAAAGCTTGTTTTTCCTTTTCCTCTAATGAAAACTGATGGCAATGTACAAACTTGTAAAAAGCAGCAGTAACACTATTAGAACTGTGGCAAATGTATGACTGTGCTACAAAAGCTAGTGTTATAAAAAAATCTGCCTAAACATTCTGTATAACAATAACAATCTGCTTCTTGGCTGCAAATTGCAGGAATGTAAAACTCCAGATATTGGGGTTCTGTTACTGACATGTTAGTGGAAGAGAAGTATAGATCTGAGAATTAAGAGTTCAGAAGAAAGGGGAAGAGTCTGTATCCACTGATGAACCTGTTAAATTTCAATCTTGTAATTTGCCTTACTGAATTACTGAAAGTAACAATTGTTGTTAAATGAGAAGAACATACTTGAACAATTCTCTAAAGTTCAGATAAAGCTATCAGTATATTATAATCATTCTGCATTATGGAAAGATCTAGCAATTTAATTGTTAGTATTTAAAACAAACCCAAGTAAAGTCATCTCACCATTTTTTTTCAGTGAACAGTTTTGTAATAACCAGATCATAATGCTGTGTATAAAATAATGTCAGAATGTTGATGTACATGTACAAAAATAAAGAAGTCTATGACATTAATGTATTTTTATTACTATCACATATATTAACAGATATTTATCCAGGTGATAAATCTAAAACATTAATAGGTATAAAATAAAAATAAAAACTATATATCCCCTACAGTTAAGAGTTAAGATGTATCAAATCAAAATACATACCTTTACATTTGAAATAGTTGATACAGAAATAAAATTAAATTATGCTCCTTATTTATTTATTTGTTTGTTTATTTATTTATTTATAATGTAACTGCAATCTGTCAAATAAACAATGTCACCTTGTGGGACTCGAGAAATATGTCTACTCTGTTGCCATTTGGAATGTTCTTCCTGCAGACATTTCTGTGGCTCCTACTCTTCTGTTGTTATTAAAGACCTGGCTTTGGGGACAGAATGATTATATAGTTCCTGATTTGGTTTTATTTGGTTCTGGTAGATTTATGATCAATGTTTTGCTTTTCTGGCCAGCTGTGTTCTTTGATAGATTGGCTTTTAATTGTAAACAGCTTATAATCATCGAGTATGATGTTTGTTTGATTATTTGTTTGGTGGCACAGTGATTAAAGTGAGTATTACAGGCAAACTCTCCCCACAGTCTGGAGTTCAACCCTAACCAGCTCAAGATTGACTCAGCCTTCCATTCTGCCGAGATCGGTAAAATGAGAACTCATATTATTGGGGACAATATGCTGATATTATAATCTGCCAGAGAGTGCTGTAAAGCACTATGGGGCAATATATAAGTCTAAGTGCTATTGCTATTGTGATTTATATCTGGTTTAAAATTGAGCCAAATTCTGTATTTCTATTTTAGGAAGTAATTTTAATTTATTGGGAATTTCTTTTGGTATTTGAATTTATTCTAATATTGTCCTCATGTTATAGTCTACATTTAAATATAAACTGTTCAAAAGAATCAGACCTAACAAAAGAGGAGGTGGAGTTGCATTATGTGTAAAAAAAAAAAAAAATCACTGTATCGCTTCAGAAATGCATAAAACCAAGGATAAAAGCCTCTTTCAATGCATATAGGTTAAAATAAAAGGAAAAAAAAGAATGACATAGGTATGTGCTACAGGCCACCCAACCAAGCAGAAGAAATAGATAACTTTCTGCTAATTAGTTAACTAATGTGTGTAGGAAACATACCACAGTAGAAATGGGGGATTTTAACGACCCCGACAACTAGGAAATTTAGCACTTAGAGTTATATACTGCTTCACAGTGCTTTACAGCCCTCTCTAAGCAGTTTACAGAGTCGGCATATTGCCCCCAACAATCTGGGTCCTCATTTTACTTCAGAAGGATGGAAGGCTGAGTCAACCTTGAGTTAGTGAGAATGGAACTGCCAAACTGCTGGCAGTCAGCAGTCAGCAGAATTACAGTTTGTAGAGCAATCAGCCTGACTTCAATACGTGAGAAGAACCTTGAAAAGATAATCAAGCAACAGATCTGCAAACACCTGAAGTAAGCAAAGTTATAACCAAAATCCAACATGGGTTTGTTTATGTCAAATAAATCTTATTTCATTCCTTGATAAAGTAATTAAATAAGTGGGCCAGTGAAATGCTGTGGACATAAATATATTTGGATTTCAGTAAGGCATTTGACAAAGTAGGCCACAACCTACTTCTTAGTAAGTTAAAAAAATGTGGGATAGACAGCATCATCACCAGATAGATTCATAACTGGCTGACAAACCGAACTCAATATGTAGTTTTTTTATAGAACTACATCTACATGGAGGGAAGTAAGCAGTAGAGTACCCGAGGTTCTGTCTTAGGCCCAGTATTCTTCAGTATCTTCATAAATAATTTTAAGATGGAGTAGAAGGGGAACTCGTCAAGTTTGCAGACAACACCAAGCTGCCAGGAATAGCCAACACCCCAGAAGACTCGAAATCCAGAAGGATCTCAACAGACTTGAACACTTGCCCCTACCTATCAAAATAAAATTCTATGGTTAAAAAAAAAGTAAGGTTTTACACTTAGGCAAGAAAATGTACAGGTATAGCATAGGTAGAATCTGGCTCCATAGCAGTAACTGTAAGAAGGAATTAACTCGAGTCCTAGTGAACAATCATTTAAATCAGGGGTGTCAAAACTCGCAGTCCGCGGGCCAGATGTGTCACATGCTAACCCTGCCCCTGCCCGGTTTAGCGAAGGGGGAAAAAGTCCTGATATGTCATGTGACACTGCTGTGATGACGTGAGTTTGACACCCCTGATTTAAACTATGAGCCAGCAGTGCACTGCAGCCACCAGAAATGCCAATGCAATCCTAGGCTGTATTAACAGAGGGATAGAATCAAAAGCATACAAAGTATTAGTACCGCTTTACAATGCTTTGGTAAGACCAAACTTGGAATATTGCATTCTGTTTTGGTTGCCACAATATAAAAAAGATGTTGGGACTCTGGAAAGAATGCAGAGAACAGCAACAAAGATGATGAGGGGGCTGGAGATTAAAACATGAAAAATGGTTACAGAATTGCGTATGTCTAGTCTAGTGAAAAGAAGGCCTGGGGTGACATGATCGCAGTGTTCCAATATTTGAGGGATTGTCACACAGAAGAGGGGGCCAACCTATTTTCCAAAGCACCAGAAAGCAGAACAAGAAGCAATGGATGGAAATCTATCAAGGAGAGAAGCAACCTAGAACTAAGGAGAAATTTCCTGATAATAGAACAATTAACCAGTGGAATGGGCTGCCTTCAGGAGATGTGAGTGCTCTATCACTGGAGGTATTAAAGAAGAGATTGGACAGCCTTTTGTCCAGAGTGGTATAGGGTCTCCTACTTGTGCAGGCAGTTGGACTAGAAGACTTCCAAAGTCCATTCCAACTCTGTTAATCTATTATTTAACTCTCTTTCTACACTCTGACTATCATTGTTTCCTGGTGTGAAAATGTCCTAATGGAGGAATTGCCTCATTATATGGTCCATTGCAATTCTATTAAATCAGGGAAAGTCAATGAGACAAGAAACCTGATAGGAGAATGAGTTAAATGTGAATATGCTGCACTCATATACTGCTCATCCATCAAAATTTTGCTGAAATTGTGTAGGGGGGAAAAGAGAAGCAAAATAAATGTGTGGCAAGCATTACACAATTTAAAGTTGCCACTGCAATATATCATAGAAAAAAAAAACTAGACAATATTTTATACTGTAATTCCAAACAGAGAGATGATTAAACAGGATGCCTTCAAAGGATTCCGCTTCATGGGGAATATATGAATCAGACTGAAAGCTTACTATATCTCATTAAGGAAATATTTTCTTTTATCGTGTCCTATTCTTTTCTAAACAAAGGGCTTGTAGGTTTTCATTGTCACCACTAGATGTCATATATAGAATCATTAGGGCACATTTTCAGATTCTGAACACAGCTGTGCTCTCTTAGGAAGGGTTCCTGAATTTGTTCAGAGCTGAACTATTAGGAAAGCAAACTCCATAGACTGGAAAAAGAAAAGCTGAAAGGAAAGAAGTGAGAGTGTTCGGAAGACTCAGGAAGTATTTGACAGTTTTAAGATGGTTTTGGTTTTAGATATACTGAAGCATCATTATGGAACCTGGGAAATATTTTCAGACTCACCATGGGCAACCTACTTATTCATCACTGTTTGACAAACAAATAGGCAACACACATTTCCTGGTGAGGAAATATGCTGATGTTGAGCAACAAAACTTTGCCTGACCCCGGAACTGAAAGTTGACCGCTGTTTGCCATCTTCCCCCAACACCAATGCAGTTTGAGTGCAATTCATAAAAATAAGCGTTTTTTTCTGCTCGTTCCTTAAACTTGTTGCCTTTAACAGCTTTCCTGCTGTTTTTAAACCTTTCTGCTACTTTGGCAAATTGGTTTGGCACAAGATTTCAAGTAATATTGAATTTAAGGTGATAATTCAAAACCACTCGAGTCTTACAAAGTATCCTTGTATAGTGTTATCGTTATTGGCCAAAAGCCTTCAGTGAGTACATGACTCTAAACAGTGTCATTTTGTTTTTCAAAAATAAAAGTAAAATTGTATTAAAGTCTCAAGTGCTGCAGAATGGTTGCCAATAGAGTTAAAAGTTTTATCGTATGCAGGGAATAAACATGCTGAGTTTTTCTTCTCCCTGTATTCTCTACGGTACTTGGGTCCTTCTGATTGCAACCCACCCATCTCAAAAATGCAATTTGATTCAAATGATGCTCCTGCTAGATAAAACAAAATCATCTCACTCATTATGCAAATACACTAAATATTTAACTCGGATATTAGGCAAGCTAATCCTAGGTAGTAATGGGACCACCAATTCAATTACATATGAAAACATGGTGATGGAACAACTACACGAGAGTCAGCAGGAATGGTGAGTAAATTAAACTATTGAACTTTTGAAGTAAATTCAACTATTCACATGTTACTCATAAGTAGGGGTGTCTGTAAGGAGCCACTTACACATGCCGACTTCAATACTCATGTTTTGAGTACCTTTCATAATGTATACAATTACAGTGGTGATTCTATTTATGTCTGTATTTTTGAATTAAAAGCACACCATGGAATCTGACAAATTCTGAATCCTGGGGTGAAACAACAATTTAGGCTTACTTTCTTTTTCCTGGGATAGAGTAGCCCGACATATATGTTTCCATTGTAATAGTTGGTATTGCTGTGCTTGTTATCACATATTTTCCCTAAAACTGATAATGCTGGTAAATAAACACAATATTCTAATATCAGCTTTTAAAGGTATCCCCAATTTTCTTTTTAAAAAATCAATTCAATAATGTCCAGAAATAGGAATGATAAATCTGAGCTTGTTCATTTGTTCTATTATTTCCAAATGTAGCTTTTTTTTTTTTACTTCAAATAATTATCAGCATTGTCTCCATAAGATCTTTCTTTCCCGGTTGCATTTTACCAGTAAAAAAATATTTATTTATTATTGCGATTTATATGCCGCCTTTCTCCCTGGGGACTCAAGGCAGTTTACAAAATGACAAATTCCAATACAAATCACAATGAAATAAAATTAAAATCAGCAACCCTATTAAAACAGTTTAAAATTATGACAGTATACCCCCAAACGGATCAGTTGAGTTGACAGAAGAGCCACGTCTTCAGCTCGCGACAGAAGGAAAGAAGGTCGGGTGCTGTCCTGAACTCGGTGGGCAATCCATTCCAGAGGGTCGGGGCTCCCACAGAGAATGCTCTCCTCCTGGGGCCATCAGCCGACATCGTTTGGCCGACGGCACCCTAAGGAGGCCGACTCTATGAGAGCGCACAGGACGGTGGGAGAGTGGCTGGAGATGGTCCTGCAAGTACCCCGGGCCTAAGCCATCTACACCAAAATAGTATAGATGTATATGCATTTTATATAATACATTTCTGTGTTCATTAATGAACATCATTGATGGAAAGATAGGACTAGGGAAAAATCAAGTGGACATTCTCAAACAACCTGAATATCCAGTTACTATCATTTAGCAAGCTGAACTCATAGGATTGTTATAAAGTTAAAATGTGCTTACATGGTTTCTTAGAAGAAAGGCAGAATATAGTTCATAAGTAATACAACTGTTTTTTTCCTATCTTGAACTATGTTTAATTCTCTTTACACCACATATTTTTGTAGATTTTTTTTCTTTATTGCATATGTACTACAACCATCATATGTTGGCCTCAGGAATCACTGTTTCAGGTTATGAATGCAACCATTTTTCCATTAGGTGAAGGAAAGAGCAATTGCTTGAAATAAAACTATCAAAAGATAACTCTTTGGTGTATATCCCTCCAAATTATTTTTACAGTTTTTGGAAAATTATATAAAGCAATTTCCTATGGTAATTTCTCTAATACAGTGGGAGCCACCTGAAAAACTTTCAACTCAAGGAGGGGAAAGAGAACAGGATGTATTCGCAAACTTAATTTGAAATTTCTCATAGCTCCAACTTTTTGGTAAATGGCAGTTAAATAAATTAGTTCAATGCATACATTTGATAAATAAATCCAGAGCATGCAAGGTAATAAAAACAATATGGCAATTAAGGGAAAGGAAGGTCAAATTTCTATTAAAATTAATTGGAGGTATATTATTATGAGGTTTACTCTTTTCAGCATCTTGCCTATCCATACTTACTGGTAACTAAGACTTAGTAAACAAAGTAAACAAATACTTATACTTCCTATACTTCCTTTGTCATCTGAATGTCTGCTTCACTTTTAAATAACATTCTAAGGGCATACTCTAAAGAAAAAGTAGAACTGAGAAAAACTAAATTTGATAACATTTTCTTTAAAAAATGTTCCCTTTTTATAGTATAGCTTTTTGTTAAACTAGCTCATTTCAGTAGCAACTTTTCAAGAAACCTGTGGCCACATAGAAGCCTTTTGGAGATCATATGGAAAATGTTCCAAGCTGTGAACCTAGATTAAAGCATTCTATTTTTATATTGTTATGAACTGATTTTCCTCCTGTTTTGCTAACTGTGATGTTTTCATTGTTCTCAGAATTACAGTTCAATTTCCCAAACTTCTCGGTTGCCATTTCTGAGCTGAATGGTAATTGAAAAGTACTTCACTAAACTTATAGTGTTTCCACAGTTGACAAGAGACTGATTTCTGTTGTAATTGGATTTCTACTTTATGGGAGGACAATGGTGCTGTTAATTTGCTAGAATAGTCCAATTCAATGTATTTGCCTCAAAAATTCTCAGTACTTTCTTATATACATGATTTAATTTCCTCACTTTCAACATGAATTAAGAGTTATCGAAGCTGATCTTCCTATTTCGCTGTGACGGGCCACATCAATTTTAGCCACAAACTGATTGCCAGAGTCTAAAAGCTAAATTATGACATGACGTGAATAACATGTAGTGTTAACCATGTATGAGATCATTTCCAGGAATCTCTTGAAATGTAGTAATGCGAGAAACATCTGGCCAATGTACAGTTGAATTTAATTTAAATGTGGAAGCCTTATTCCAAGGAGAATATGTATTTATACATAAATCATACTCTTTTCGGAGAGTTCCATTCAACCACCTCATTAGACATTAGAAGTTCAGAATGTCTCCAACATTTTGATGCATATTAGTTATGCAATTCCAATTCTACTTTAAATTATTTCCTAAGTGGGCTTTTTCCATTTTCTTTTGATTGCATCACTTGAAGCCCAAATTATATTCTGTTGAAAGATCAAAGATTAACATAGACATATGGTTAATAGTGCCCTGGAAAGTAGGACCCAAAGATGAATGAATCTAAGATTTCACTGATCTCTCTACTTCAACCCATTGCAGTTGTGACGTTACTTCTAGAGTCCATAGTGTCCTCCTACATGCTGAACCAATTGCATCATCTTTGCCTACTGAACCAAGACCATTTTTGGAGACTGAGCTAGCCTTGGCTTTTAAGGCAGACACTGTGTTTAACTGAGGAGAAAACTAACTGGATTTGGTACAACATTCTAAACCTAGATGCTCACTATAAATTATAATTTCAATATTTGTGTGAGTATAAGTTTCAGATGTTCTCATCTTATTTGGAAAACAGCCTTATTGTTAAATGAAGTTTATTTTCATTTTATATTATTTAGAAGATTCAGAAGCCATCTTACCTCAGAGGCTGTAGGTAGTGTTTAAGATATGTAATAAATTACATATAATGAGCCACAAAACAATAATAGTAGCAACATCTCCAGTGGCACAGAACTGACTTGGTTATTCCTAAGGACAGGTCTTTAATTGTTCTTCAAATGTCCTTCCCAAGAGATGCATTCTTGTTTCAGGTGATAAGCCATTCCATGGAATACAACTGCCTTACATCCCACCCCTCCTATTGTAACTCCTGATAGGAGGGGAATTTAAACAGGTGCTGTATTCATATGGGCTAGGACAGAATTTGAAACAGGTGATCTGTGACATAGTCAAGGATCAGCCCACTATAAGGAGGACTGCCTTTAAAGTCAGGGCATGTAAAGGTTTGTGAGAATAACTTTGAGGAAAAGCTGAAGCCAATGTATGGTCAGATAAGAGAAATAGCCCAAAGCATGGATGGACATTAAGAAAGCATCTCAGATTGGACCCTCCCTAGTTTTTTTTTATTTATTTATTTATATGCCGCCCTTCTCCGGAGACTCAGGGCGGCTTACAATGCGTTAAGCAATAGCCTTCATACTTTTGTATATTTTATACAAAGTCAGCTTATTGCCCCCACAATCTGGGTCCTCATTTTACCTACCTTAGAAAGGATGGAATATGTTGTGACAGCAGATCTATCAGGCCTAAACAATGTATATTTGATGAGCTTTTGGACGAGATATCTGAGTTCAGTTGCCCATGTGACTTTTGTTTTCTGTTCTAGCTGGCTGGCTAGTATTATGGAGCCATATTGATGTAGGCCAGTGTTTCTCACTAAAATGCAAATTGACCCTAACAAACCATTCCGCCACTTTGCCTATATCAGTGTTTCTCAATCTCACCTCCTTTAAGATGGCTGGACTTCAACTCCCAGAATTCCCCCAGCCAGCATTCCCAGGAAATACTGGGAGGAATATAGGAAATACTAATGCTCTGATGGTCATTTTGAAAAATCCTTTCTTAATGAGCACCTAGAAGCCAAGAGGAACATACGTGGCAAATTTCAAGTTTGTAAGCTTTACGCTTCTGGGGATTTCATGATTACGGTATATATATATGTAGGTCTTTGGTTATTCGGGTTTTCTCCCACGTAAAATTGGAAGTGTCTTGGTGACGTTGGTGATGCCCTAAGCTTTATGGTCTCCCCAAGATACACAAAGAAGGAACCCCACTTAGACCCATAGTCAGCTCCATAGGCTCACCTCTACAAAACCTAGCCAAATTTCTCGCCAAACAACTACAGCCCTATGCAGAATTCATCACCTCATACGTAAAAAACTCATTCCAGTTCATAGACATCATAAAGCAACAAAACTTACAGCCCAGTGACCTACTCGTGAGCTTTGATGTCATATCCCTCTTCACCCAAGTACCAATCAAAGAAGCCTTGACAGTTATCCAAAACAAATATAACCCCCCCAAGCACATCTTAGATCTGACCAACCACTGCCTATCCAACACATACTTCATCTATAATGGACAGAAATACAAACAAACAGAAGGAGCACCCATGGGATCACCCCTCTCACCTGTCATTGCCAACCTCTATATGGAATACTTTGAAACCCAAGCTGTAGAAAAATCCGATCACAAACCCAAACTCTGGCTCAGATATGTGGATGACACCTTCATAATCTGGCCACATGGGAAAGAAAAACTGGACAACTTCCTCACACACCTCAACAGCCTACACCCCAAAATACAGTTCACCATGGAAACAGAAGTGAACAACCAACTTCCCTTCCTGGATGTCTTAGTCTACAGAAAATCCAATGGCTCCCTAGGACACACTATATACCAGAAGAAAACACACACAAACCGCTATCTGCACGCACTCTCACACCACCACCCTGCCCAGATCAACTCTGTAGCCAAGACACTCATTTCCAGAACAAAACGCTTAGCTGACGAACAACACCTAAAAACCGAACTACACACCCTCACTAACGTACTCACATCCAATGGATTCCAAAGAAATAAGATCACCAACCTAATCCAAAAAGAAACCCCCACTAAAATCCAAGACAGAGAACAAGAAAACGGCAAGGCCCTCCTCCCATACATAAAAGGCACCACAGACAGAATAAGCAAAATCCTCCACAAACATAACATCAAGACAGCATTCTGCACAAACCGAAAAATATCCACCATCCTAAGGAACCCCAAAGACAAAATTGAGTTAGAAAATCAAGGAGTATATGAAATCCCATGCACCGCCTGCCCCACCACATACATCGGACAAACCAACAGACGAATAAGTGCACGCATAGAAGAACACAAGAACTCAGTCAGAAAAGAGGAACCAACTTCTTCCCTGGTCCAACACCTTAAAGCCACAGGACATGATATTGACTTTAAAAAGACCAGAACTATCGCCAAAACTGAACACCTTAACAACAGAATAATCAGAGAAGCCATTGAGATAGAAAAACGCCCACACAGCATGAACAAACGAGACGATACCTCCCGCCTACCAGCCATTTGGAAACCCGCCCTTATTGACAAACGAGTCCCTAACACGACGAATGACACCAGACCCACACTCACGAGTGCCACACCTGATGTCACCACCACACATCCACGCAGAAAGCAGACTCAAACCCACACTGATAATGAGCCACGACCAAGGACCAGAAGCCAGACCGCAGCTGCATCATTAGCCACTTTAAACCCCTCCAATCCATACATGAAGCAGACTGACACCGACCATGAAGAGCTCGCACGGCCACAAACACGAAGCCAAACAACAACAATGCAGCTCACCAGCTCAAATCCCCCTGCAACTCAGACTAAGCTGAGCACAACCAAGCCCCCACCCAAACAGAACACAACCCCAGCCAATCAGAGCACAGCCAAGCCCCTAACCAATCAGAACACACCTCCACCCAATCAGAACACAGCCAAGTTCCCACCCAATCAGCTCACACCTCCACTAGCAGTTAAAAGGAAGAGACAGCTGCGATCTCACATTGCTCCTGGAAGCATGAAGCCGAGAACACCAGCCTGAAGATGACGAATGAGACTTCGTCGAAACGTCGCCAAGACACTTCCAATTTTACGTGGGAGAAGACCCGAATAACCAAAGACCTACATACAAACACCCGCGAAAACCTGAGAAAACAAATATCCCACCTCTACGGGGAGGAAATCCACCATCTGACCAGGACCTATGAAAAACTCGAAGTCCAAAGAGCTTCCATTTTATGTGACCTTGCATTCCTACACAACTGCCGAGATCAAAATTTAATCCCCACAGCCTTCCAACTGAAATTCCACTTCAACTCTGCAGCCACCAAACGCATTCTGAAAAGAACAGAACTAGCCCTAATCAGAAATGAACTCCACAGAAAAAGATTCCTCCTAGACCGAATCAACAAAGATCTCCTCACACTTCACCTCAAACTCAGCAACAAGATCCACCCCGTACTTTGGGACAAATCCAAACAACTTGCCATCTGGAGAGCCGAAACACAGACCACCCTCAAGACAGACACACACACCAACAAACTCCGAAGACTACAAGAACGCCAGAAACAATCCCCCCCACCCTCACAGCCACACATGAAACAAACAGTGCATAACATCTCAGATAGGATCCTCACCAAAGCCGAAACCAATGTCCTTTCCAAAGGATTCAACTTTGCAGTCGCTCCCAAAAGCATCCCCACTGAAACCATTATATGCGGAGTTGAAACCAGCCTGACCAAAATCAACCCCGACGATGCAAACAGAATCAGACTCGAAATCACCAATATCCTCTGCACCAGCAAGCCACCCAAAAGTAACTTACCCAAAGAGGAACAGACAGCACTACTTAACCTGAAAGAAGACACCAGCATAATAATCCTACCAGCAGACAAGGGCAATGCCACGGTGGTTATGAACACATCTGACTACCAAACCAAATTAACCAACCTACTCCAAGACTCCATATACAAACCCCTAAACACAGACCCCACCACCTACCTGGAAAAAACCACCAGATCCAAAATAAAAGCCTCCCCCATCAGCGAAGAGATTCAGCAAAGAATCATACCCAGAGAGAAATCATCCAGATGCCCTAAGCTTTATGGTCTCCCCAAGATACACAAAGAAGGAACCCCACTTAGACCCATAGTCAGCTCCATAGGCTCACCTCTACAAAACCTAGCCAAATTTCTCGCCAAACAACTACAGCCCTATGCAGAATTCATCACCTCATACGTAAAAAACTCATTCCAGTTCATAGACATCATAAAGCAACAAAACTTACAGCCCAGTGACCTACTCGTGAGCTTTGATGTCATATCCCTCTTCACCCAAGTACCAATCAAAGAAGCCTTGACAGTTATCCAAAACAAATATAACCCCCCCAAGCACATCTTAGATCTGACCAACCACTGCCTATCCAACACATACTTCATCTATAATGGACAGAAATACAAACAAACAGAAGGAGCACCCATGGGATCACCCCTCTCACCTGTCATTGCCAACCTCTATATGGAATACTTTGAAACCCAAGCTGTAGAAAAATCCGATCACAAACCCAAACTCTGGCTCAGATATGTGGATGACACCTTCATAATCTGGCCACATGGGAAAGAAAAACTGGACAACTTCCTCACACACCTCAACAGCCTACACCCCAAAATACAGTTCACCATGGAAACAGAAGTGAACAACCAACTTCCCTTCCTGGATGTCTTAGTCTACAGAAAATCCAATGGCTCCCTAGGACACACTATATACCAGAAGAAAACACACACAAACCGCTATCTGCACGCACTCTCACACCACCACCCTGCCCAGATCAACTCTGTAGCCAAGACACTCATTTCCAGAACAAAACGCTTAGCTGACGAACAACACCTAAAAACCGAACTACACACCCTCACTAACGTACTCACATCCAATGGATTCCAAAGAAATAAGATCACCAACCTAATCCAAAAAGAAACCCCCACTAAAATCCAAGACAGAGAACAAGAAAACGGCAAGGCCCTCCTCCCATACATAAAAGGCACCACAGACAGAATAAGCAAAATCCTCCACAAACATAACATCAAGACAGCATTCTGCACAAACCGAAAAATATCCACCATCCTAAGGAACCCCAAAGACAAAATTGAGTTAGAAAATCAAGGAGTATATGAAATCCCATGCACCGCCTGCCCCACCACATACATCGGACAAACCAACAGACGAATAAGTGCACGCATAGAAGTGCACGCATAGAAGAACACAAGAACTCAGCCACTTTAAACCCCTCCAATCCATACATGAAGCAGACTGACACCCACCATGAAGAGCTCGCACGGCCACAAACACGAAGCCAAACAACAACAACGCAGCTCACCAGCTCAAATCCCCCTGCAACTCAGACTAAGCTGAGCACAACCAAGCCCCCACCCAAACAGAACACACACCCATCCAATCAGAGCACAACCAACCCCCCATCCAATCAGAGCACAGCCAAGCCCCTAACCAATCAGAACACACCTCCACCCAATCAGAACACAGCCAAGTCCCCACCCAATCAGCTCACACCCCCACTAGCAGTTAAAAGGAAGAGACAGCTGCGATCTCACATTGCTCCTGGAAGCACGAAGCCGAGAACACCAGCCTGAAGATGACGAATGAGACTTCGTCGAAACGTCGCCAAGATACTTCCAATTTTACGTGGGAGAAGACCCGAATAACCAAAGACCTACATATATATATATATATATATTACAACAAACAAATAAATAAATTTGATGGTGTTCTTACAAACTGCACACATCGAACTGTTCATGCCATCTCTGTTGAGATGGTAAGCACAAGGCAATGTTGTATCTGTGAATGATCTTTTACATTCATGGTATTTATTTTTTGAGCTGGGATAACATCAAGGGATAGTGAAGAACTGTAAACACACCTATTCCTCTCTCCCACCCAGTGGTGAAATCCAAATTTTTTTACTACCGGTTCTGTGGTTTTGTCTTGGTGGGCGTGGTATTGCTTGGTGGGCATGGTTTGGTGGGCGTGGCAGGAGGATACTGCAAAATCTCCATTCCCACCCCACTCCAGGGGAAGGATATTGCAAGATCTTCATTCCCACCCCACTCTGGGGCCAGCCAGAGGTAGTATTTGCCGGTTCTCCAAACTACTCAAAATTTCCGCTACTGGTTCTCCAGAACCTGTCAAAACCGTCTGGATTTCACCCCTGCTCCCACCCCCAAAATAGCCTTTCTTTCCCCTTTCCCTATCTAATTGGCTGGAGCTATACAACCAAAGTCTCATAATAGTCAAAGTACGTTACGAGACAATCTCATGAACTCAGAATTTTTCCACTTCTTCTTCTTCTTCTTTTTGTTGAAGCCCCGTTGACTCATTTCCCTGTCTTCCTCCCCCTTCCTTTGACAAGCAGCAGCCCCCAGCCACAACAGCCAAATAAGTAGGAGATGTCTCAGCTTCCCAGGAGCCAGACCATGCCCTTGGCCTCTTTGCAAACCAGGAACTGCAGGCCAGACTGAATGTGGACAGGGTTCTCCCTGCTGACATGCTTCTTGTCACAATCCCAAAGAAATTCAGTTCTCTTAACTGAATATAAATTAACCTGACAATCATAAATTACCTGATCTCTACCTTTTTTATGTAGAAGGAAATCACTCCCCCAGACGTTATATCCCACTGTTTTGCTTCTCCAGACTGTTTTCTCTAGAATAAGTCATGTTTTAGCTTTTTAAGAAAACGTTTATGCCTGTGATACATGTTACTTCTTCTCTACATTACACAAATTGCATCAGATTAAAGTTGATCTCCATATTCTTTAAGCAACAGCTTCCCAGATACAGTGAGATCAGTGTTGTACTGTGTTTCCAAGCAAAAATGTACACAATGTATGAGATGAGTAGCAATGTACTGTATCAGTTACCATGGGAATTGTGATGCTTAATTTACTATATATAAAAAGTTCTTCTGTGGCATGTGGTTGATTCTTCAGGACAAATCTTGATATTTCCCTGACAGATGCATCATTGAATTTTTTTTTTTCCTGAAATGTGGAAAAATTAACATTTTAAGTATAGCATTTGAAATTTAAGATTCCAAATGCCACACTTAGGCTGTAACCTATAGTCCCAGGAAAATAAGATGACTTTTTGTCTAGTCCAGGAGACATGGAACATATTATGTTTTTTCCTTTTGGGCTGCAGAAATCCTATATTCCTCCAGGCACAGAGAAAGAAAAGTCTCCAATCGTCTCTGGGGACAAGAGTGAGGAGGATGAGAAGACATTTCGTGGAACATGTCAGATGGATTTGAATCTGTAGAACCCTAAGTTTCACTTCAGTTGTTAGGTTACCTTTGAAGGGCTTGCTGAATGCAGGAGGGCAAATAGCAGGAAGAGAGGGAAATATGGCTTTTCTTTTAGTTCAATCCAATGTGAAGATTTCTGGGGGTCCCAACTAATCTGGGTAAAGCAATAGTCTAGTCCGAGAAGATTGTTTTGTCCATGGGAAGCAATGAAAGGATTAATATATATATATTCAAACAAAAGCATTCTTCATGTGTTTCTTCCCATGAATACTTTGCAGGTTTAAAACAAATCTAAAAAGTCTCCCAAGCAAAAGTTCTGGATTGGAAAGTTTTATGGCATTTCAGAAGTTGCATTCACAGAACTCAACTGGGTGATGGTGATGAGATGATGATGATGATGATGATGATGATGATGATGATGATGATATGTTACAGGTCACCAACAAGCACAACCGAAATCATCACGATACGTTACCCCAGTCTCAATCTTGATTGGAAAGTATCGTGATAATTTGCTTCTTTGAGGGCCTTCTGAAGCATTGTCAGCTAAATAAAAAGTTATATTTACTACTTCAGCCAGCTCTGTGAAAAGGGGCTTATTTATCACTTGCAGTTCTACCTCAGGAGCAGTGTACACCAGTGGTGGGTTGCCCCTGGTTCGCACCTGTTCTATAGAACCGGTAGTAAAACTGGCGGGAGGCTCTGCCCACCGACCCTGACGTCATCAAAGAGTGCAGAAGAGCATGTGCGTGGCCCTATTGCGAACCGGTAGTAAAGGTAAGTAGAACCCACTCCTGGTGTACACACATACAGCTCTAAGCCTGATTAATATGTCTGATTAATAAAGTCCAAGGAATCCTTGGGCTTTAGACCAGATTGGAAGAAATTTTATATATATTAAAAATGTTTCCATTTCTCTATCTCTTCCATCTCTATATGGCAGAAGATAATGGCAATGCACTTTCATGTCTACCAAAACAAACAAACAAAAAAAAACAAAAAAACACTTCACGCTTATATATATCCCTAAATTGCAGGGGTAGGGAACAATGATCCTTTTATGACTTGTGGACTTCAACTCCCAGAATTCCTGAGTCAGTCATGGTGGCTCAGGAATTCTGGGAGTTGAAGTCCACAAGTCATGAAGGGGGTCATTGTTCCCCACCTCTGCCCTAGAGTTATCAGGACTGAAGTTTAACATAAATGAGGCTTTAATGTAAGAGTATTTTCCTCATATAATGAATAGGAAAATAACTATGAAGCAATTTAGGGATCTGCATGAACAGGCAGGGTTAAAGCAATGCATACAGAGGCACACACAACTGAAATATGACACAGATTATAAAGCTTTGAAACATAATGTAATTCTGTTTAATCGTATATCTTTCCCTTTTAATTAGTTTCAGAATAAGTAATACAAAGGGTATAGTGATTTAAAATGGACTCATAAAAAAATAAGGCCGTACGCTACACAGTTTAAAACAGCAATTTTCTTAGTGGATCCATTTCAGCAGTCTGGGGTTTTGTTTTGTTTTTTGGCCAAAAAGTCTTCCAAAGCAGTATGGCCAAGGTCTCAACAATCTGATTTATAAAAAGAGAGCTGGAGCTTTAGCAGCTTAAATGTCTGGAAAGACAAATGGAAAATGTAATTTTTTTTTAAAAAAAAAAGAAGGAATGAGTGAGAAAAGTCAAGATCAATCATCAAAGGAAAAGGATGTGGGTAGGAGAGTCAAGGGGGCGATGTCGGGGATTGCTTAATATTCTTCATTGTTCCTTTTCTTAAGAATATATGAAGAAGAAAGTAAAATTTGAAATACCCGGTGAGTCTGTGGTGATTCTTTTATATGCTAAGATAAATGAGAGATGTTACCTACACTTGATATTCAATGCATGGGCAGTTCTAAAAGCTGAGATATGAATCAAAGAGAGCTGTATCCCATATTGCTTGTTCAGGTACAGACTTAATATGGATTAATGTTACATTTATTAGGTCAGACAGTCCAATTTGTCTCAATCCCCCACCCCACCCCAGAAATAGCTCATAATGTTCTGTAATAGACAGGGGCTCATTTTGACTTATTCAAAATCCTGTAATGTGGCTTTTGTAAGTATACTATGACCAAGCTGGATTTTAGGATTGGGGTTTTGAAGATACCTAATGGTGGTCTAGGTGATTGATATGGTAAGTCAAGAATGGTAGAGAACTAATGTACCTGAAAGTGATATCAAAATAGGAATACGTAGCACTACAAAAATAAAAAATAAAAAAAAATCACCAGATTGGTAGAGAGTGATATGATTGCTGGATGGAGGATAAGTGATAGAGCGTGGTAGGGGACGGTGAAGGAAATCAGGGAAGATTGAGGGAGTGCAAGAAGAAACAGTAAGGTTTGTGATGGTGTTGCATGCAGAGGAAGGAGAATGTTGGATAGACACCAGTGATGGGATTTTTTTACTACTGTTCTGTGGGTGTGGCTTGGTGGGTTGGCATGGCTTGGTGGGCGTGGCTTGGTGGGCATGGCAGGGAAAGGATACTGTAAAACCTCCATTCCCACCCCACTCCAGGGGAAGGATACTGCAAAATCCCCATTCCCTCCTGATCAGCTGGGACTCGGGAGGCAGAGAATAGATGGGGGTGGGGCCAGCCAGAGGTGGTATTTATTGGTTCTCCAAACTACTCAAAATTTCTGCTTTCCAGAACTGGTCATAATCTGCTGAATACCACCTCTGATAGACAAAAATATCAGAGAGAGCTGGAATGTGTTTTTATGAAGGAGATGAAAACCATCCCAAAGAGAAAGATTGGCTGTGAGAATGGAATGTACCAAAATCAATGGTGGAACTTGTTGACGACATCACACTGATTTCCAATAAACTTCTGAGTGCAATTCAAAGTTATGGTTTTAATTTTTAAAGCCCTACTTGGCATGGCAGCTATGTATCTTCAGGTCCAGTGGAACCAAACCATCCAAGGTACATTCCTCAGAAGATGAAACCCAGGGTGTCCCAGAGCCATCACGGGAGACAGAGTAAAGGCTCAAAGACAGTGTATTGGTTGCAACCCTTTGAGACAGACTACCCTAGAGGTATGGGCTGCACTTCCTTGGCATTCTTTAGGAAGTCCTTGAGTTTTTCCACAGGCATTTGCAGCCTAACAGATATGAAAGATTAAGGTAATACCATGGTTTGCACACTCATGTGTTATTGTTGTGTTTACTGTGTTGCTTTTAAACTGTAGAGGGTGGTTGAAAAAATAGGAAAAGCCTGCAACCCAATTTCCCATTATCCAGCAATGGAAAAACATAAATGGTGCCCATAGCACCTGGGAGTTTTATTTGACTAAGATATAATTTTCAGGAAAGGTAGAGCATTGGGGGTTGGGGGCTGTATGCAACATTTGTAGAATTAAAGCAGGTCTTTTCACATTTGTTCAATAGCCATCGTTGGTCAGACTTCTTCCACAGTATTTTCAAAGCTCCCATTAACCAAGGATTGATCATCATAAGGACAACCAAAGTCATCTCCATGCCAAATCAGAATCTGAACCCATATTAGAAAGAATTTACTTATTATTTATTTATGAAATTTATTGGCCACTCATTAAATGGGTAACTCTGGGTGGCTTACAGTCGTTAAAATATATGTAACAGCCATCAGAATAGCCATTTAGATAAGTCTCCATCCTCTAAAGATTACTAGTTGCAGTATCACCACCCGCTCTGCCACTTTAACTAAATATAGAATGTTGGATGCCCACCAGCTGATAGCTATTGAAATAGATGAGGTCCAGTCATTCTAAGTTAAGGCCTCTGTCAGCTTTGGGAGCCATATTAACACAAGAAGCTTCCACACTGCCAACTTCTTGCTCTTGGGAAAGTAGGAGAGGGGATTCAGTAGAGTGAGTGTAGTTAGACATAATAGCATTCTTCCCTTCGGTCAAGGTCATGGTGTTCCTGCATCTGGAGGAGGATTGGTTGCAGTGATGGCTCAAGGTGGGACAGATGATGATTGGGCCATGTGACGGACTGATGGGTGCAGGGGCTGGATTTGGGGTTTTGATCTACTGAGGGCAAACCCGGAACTCTCAGATTCGGGTCTTCCCAGATATGCTAGTATACCTATTACAATAAATGAAAGTTTTGAGATGATGCTTGTCTCGGAGTTTCCTATTGGAGTTGGGTCATTCTGGAACCCTGACAGCCTCATCACTACTTTCTTTAAATTATTAAAAACTCCAACTGTCATAGAGAGAGATTACACTGAAATGAGATTCTGCCTGTAGTGAATTTATTCATCACTCTCCCACTTTCTCCAGTCCCCATATCTTGCCAACCATTGCAAAGGCTGAGATCATAAACTGCAAAGATTACTCTGATTTGAAGATTGATTTATTGATCTCTGCATCTAGTGTCTCTGCTTTCCATTAATAGTAACAGTAACAGAGTTGGAAGGGACCTTGGAGGTCATCCAGTCCAACCCCTTGCTCATGCAGGAGACCTGTACTAGGGATTCGAACCGCCGAACTGCCAACCTTTCTGATCGACAAGCTCAGTGTCTTAGCCACTGAGCCACCTAGTCGTTTAAAAACAACAATATGCAATATCTATCTTTTTGGTGTAAAGGCTGGCCTCAGAATACAGGTAGTCCTTAACTTAGGGCCATATTTGGGACCAGGAATTTATTTATAAATGATTGTGGTTGTAAGTTGAAGCATCCACATGACTGAAAGAAATTTTCCAGCCTTTTTACAGTGGTCACTAAGCAAACGTGATGGTTGTTAAGTCAATGTGGTGGTCATTAAACAAACCCATTCATTTGAATGGTCATTTTTGTTGGAAATCGGCAAACAGACCCCACAAATTCATGGTCACGTGACTTTGGAATGCCACAACTATTGTAAAGCTGTCCTGCTGAACATGTGTGACTGCGGGGAGGGCAACATGATCATTTATGATGATCAAGGGGTGCTTAACAGTCTGTAAATCACCCTTTCAATGATCGGCATAACTTTGAATGATTGTAAAACAACCAATTGCAAGTCAAGGACTACCTGTAGGCTGAACCTCTGAGCAATGTATAACAAGCATTTTTAGCAGGGAAAGATATGCTGCAACTTGAGTGAGGTTGAAAGAAGTAAACACCTGTATCCCAAATTGCTCCATTGCATGCCTGGTTTCTAGCTGAAACACAATCTTTATATTACATGTCTGCTCAGATTGATGTTCTATTGAGTTAAACTAAGCCAATCCTTAAATAGTTTCTACGACAACCATCTTAAGTAACATTTGTGACCCAAGTGCTTGCGTCGGGCCTGCTTTGCTCTGAGTGAACATTTTGCTCTACCTCTGTTTTACTTTTCTGTATTTATGTTATACAGCACGTTTCCCTTGCATGTTTATGTTATTAGAAGCCACTACATTAAACAGTCTGGATTCAGAAAGTGAAGAGTTTATGGGTTTTAATAAGTTATAAACAATCCAAACAATCTAAAGCAATAAAATAGATCAGGTCAAGATTCTGAAGCAGAATAATATATAAAAAATAATAATAATGCTGTAGAAGAGTTTAAGCCAGGGGTGAAATGCTACCAGTTTGAGTCGGTTTGCCCGAACCAGTAGTAAAAAATGCTACTGGTTCGCCAGACCGGTAGTAAAAAAATGTAAAAAAAAAATTCCGACGATTGTGCGTCGCTCAGCTGATCTTTGGAACTTTTTTAAAAAACTTTTTAAGCATTTTTTTACTACTGGTGCCAGAGAACCGGTAGTTAAAAATGTTTTAAAAAGTAAAAAAAAAAGTTCCGACGATTGCATGTTGCTTAGCTGATCTTCAGAACTTTTTTTTTTTACTTTTTAAGCATTTTTTTTACTACTGGTTCGGGCGAATAGGTAGTAAAAAAAATGCTTTAAAAAAGTTTTTTAAAAAAGGTTCCGACGATAGCGTGGCACAGCTGTGATCGTCGGAACGTTTTTCTTACTTTTTTAAAGCATTTTTTTACTACCTATTTGCGCAAACCGGTAGTAAAAAATGCTTTAAAAAAGTTTTTAAAAAGGTTCTCAAGATCGTGCGCCACAGCTGATTCCCCCCTTGCTGTTCTACTTACCTTCCCAAGCCTCCTTTTGGTGTGTACTGCGCATGCGCGTGTAGCACATGTTTGGTGCGCATTGTGCATGCACACATCCAGTGTGTGCAGCAGGCGCTTGGTGCACAGCGCACATGCACGGCCAGCGAACCAGTAGCAAATCGGTTCAGATTTCACCACTGGTTTAAGCTTTTTCTTTATCCATCAGAAGCCCAAAGTGAGATGCAAAATTCCTGGCTTACTGATTCTGTTCAACAACATGCATTCATGAGCTTTAAAGCCAAAGATAAATTAGCATTCAGTTGCCATCTCTTCAGACTGATTCCCTGCTGCTCTTTTAAGCAATTTATGGTATATATCAGGAGTGTCAAACTCAAGGCCTGCGGGCTGGATCCGGCCTGTGGGGTTCTTAAATCTGGACCATGGGGCTGGCCTGGAAATATCAAAGGAGTGGCCCGTCTTTGGCCGGCAGAGTGCTGCTGGAGGCTGGGGAGGCTGAAAACGGGCCACACAGGGACCTTGCGGGGGCTCTGCAGGGCCCGTTTTTGGCTGGCAGTGTGCTGCTGGAGGCCAGGGAGTACTGTGGAAAGAAAGAAGAGAAGGGAAAAAATGCATCTTGAGCCTGTGTCAAACGCCCACCGTGACCACAGCCACTTTAGCCACACCCACCATGATCATGCCCACCCTGGCCACCCCCACGGCCCTCTGAAGTCAAACATAACTCTGATGCGGCCCTCAATGAAATTGAGTTTGAACCCCCTAGTATATATAATACAATTTATTTCAGACGAAGTGTGTCTAGGATTTTAGTTCAGATACAGTGATACAACAGTCTAGAGACATTCATGGAAAAGAAAAGATCCGAGCAGAACTTTGTCAGTCATTGGCAGCATTCTTTAAATATTAGTTGCAAAGGGGCAACAATGCAAAAAAAGATGCCACCTAGTCCTGCTTCCCAAATGCATTCTTCCTAATGGGGAATGCTAGATCA
Organism: Pantherophis guttatus; assembly: GCF_059756535.1. Classification (NCBI taxonomy): domain Eukaryota; kingdom Metazoa; phylum Chordata; class Lepidosauria; order Squamata; family Colubridae; genus Pantherophis; species Pantherophis guttatus. The sequence continues at coordinate 193,446,285 of NC_142064.1, forward strand.
GATTAAAAATTAGCCTCATTTAAATGGTCTCTTTTTGTCTTCAAAATGGGTCATAGGACAAGATGAGAATCTTACTCTAGTACCACTACCTTATAACCGGACAGGATCTCTAGCTAAACTATTTAATCTGATCTTGAGGCAGGTGTTGGAGATCCCATTTCTCTTGGTGTCTTGTGACTTTCCATACTCCAGAATCCAATTCAGGCAGAGTTGTAATCTTGGGCCTAACTCAAAGAGATTGCCATACATTGGACCTTATTTTTGCCTAGGAGCAGATGTAGCAAACTGGATAAGGAAGACATTTTGATCTGCCCTTTACTGTGGTGAGATTCCCTTCCTGGTTCAGAGGAGGCTGATGTTCCAGACACCTGATGGATCCTGATGAACTTCAGTGTGTCTTTTGTGGCTTTTCCAGCAACATTTCAGGCATTCTATTAAGTGCCTGGTCAGCCACTGGTAATAGGATTTGATAGACTTAGAATAACTTTATTGTCACTTTGAATGTAGATTAATTGGCACACTTAAAATGAAGGTCAGAAATTGTGAATGCTGGATGCTAGGACATCATAATTGTGAGCTAGTCACTGAGTGCCCAAATCATAATCGTGTGACCTGCATTGATGCCATGATGGTGACATCTACAAGGACGCATTATTAAGTAGCCTTCATTTAGCATTGTTATAATTCAAACTGCCACTGAGCTAGAGGACTTTAAATAACTGCCTATGGTAACAGTGAGAGGATAGGATTTAGCTTGGTAGAAATTCAAGCTGTAGCTAATCCAATGGTTTCCTCTGATTATTTTTTTAAACTTTACATCTTCCCACTAATTCTATTAGTAATTGCTGTTCTGATACTTCATTGCATGTCACATTTCGCCTCTTCTTCTTTTTTTTTTGTAACTGCATAATTTCTAACAGATTGTGTAAACAGAAATTGCCAAAGGATGAAGATACAAAAAGCAAAGTAGACGATAAACAAGTACTAATAAAACATAAGCAAAAACATTATTTAAACAACTGGTAGCACATTTCCTCCTATCTTCCATTTATTTTCCCAACTGCAGATCACAACCTAAATATTTGTACTGAACTCTGACCATTAAACAGGGAGATTGTTGCTAGTGCCTTCTTAAGTCATTTCATCTATTCTTTTTGACTAGATGCTTAAATTTTAACTCTTTTCCTAAAAAAAATAATATTCTAAACGCCTGAGTTTGCCTTGCTGTGTAATGTGTCATACATAAGGGAGCCATTCCTGCTTAAAATCCTAACTAAATTTATAAATACTGTCAGTTTATCATTGCTTCATTTTCTCTAATTCTGGTCTTCCAATCTTGTATTATCAGCAAAAGTTTTATTTTTCCAATATTGTGCCAGATTTGTTTTTGCAGCCGTCAACATATTTTTCAGTAAATTGTGATACTTTTCATTTAATATGTTTTCTGGAATTATGCTTCATAAAAATAATTGTAGTTTCGATTCAAATTTTATGTTTCATATTTTTGAATGTTTTAACATATTTTCTTCCAATACTTTTGATTTCCCTTCCCTTCCACCACATGTGTTAAAATGTTCTTCCTTTGTTGTAGCATTTCTAATATTTATTGTGGTATAAGTCGTTAACCATTGATGGAAATATAAATCACCTGTAAAATATCCTATACCAAGTTTTCCTTCAAATTATAGCTCAGAATAAATATTATTGATTTTTTTCCATAGCTTTTCTCATTGTTCTACCATGACTACTCTTTTGAAGCTTTACATCTATTATATAGTGCAATTTTTAATTTCTTCCGTCTCCATGTCATATTATGATAATAAATTATGCATTTTAACAGATGATATAGGTTTTGTATAAGACAATACTCTATTGTATGAGATAATTCTGTTATCTTTCTTAAGGGCTCTCTTTTTTTCTTAAATTTCTTTCTTTCTTTCTTTCTTTCTTTCTTTCTTTCTTTCTTTCTTTCTTTCTTTCTTTCTTTTTATTCTTACAGCAAGTTGTAAAGACAACAACCATGGTAAACTCCTTCTTTCAACAAACGATTCCTACTGTGTCTTTAAGCCCAGTGGTTCTCAACCTTTTCTTCACCATGGACCCTCTTTTCATACCTTTTATGGCCATGGTCCACGCCCACAAATTCCCAAGACTTAACTCAAGATCATAATGTTTCTTCAAGTCTTTGTAGACCCTCTGTGATGACATCACAGTCCCCCAGGGGTCCGCAGGCCACAGGTTGAGAACAACTGCTTTAGCTGGTTTGCTGAGTCTGGCTATACTATATTGGCAAAAGTAATTAAACTGTATAATACTGTAGTTGTCCTTGAAATAAAAAGCCTTTGATAGTAACATTAATGCCGTGGTTGCTAGACTTATCCTCATTTTTGGATGGGTCAATATTTTTAATAAACTTTGCCTTACAATAATTTATTTATTTTCTTTTGTTTCTTTATTTCACGCATGCCTATTGTAGAGAGTAAGGGAGATGATTTTGACAGAAATATACAAAAACTCTTATCTAGGCAAAAGGGGCTAAATTTTTTTCTTAAGTACACAGCAACAACTGGAAGTGGATTAAGTGGAAATGGATCTAGGAAAGGCTACCCTAATTCACAATAGTTTAAGAAGGGGAGGTGGAAATGCAATGCAATCAATTCTTGAAAGATTCTGCTATTATTATAATCCATCTCAATAAAAAGTGGTTTTAACCTTCCTGTGGAGTTGATTTTCTGGGCTGGTCTATTTAGTCAGGCTGAGATTTATGAAGTCTTTTGACTGAGCCAGCTCCTTCTATAATTGATATTCTGCTATTTGGGGATTTTATCCATTCTGTTATTCATGATAGACAACTAGCTTGATAATGTAATGCAAATTTATCTCTTCCTTTTGAGACTTGAAAAAGTTGAACCCCACTTTAATTGTTTTTCCTGCTTCATCTAAATATTTTGATTGCTTTTTTGCCAGTCCTGCAAGCTTTTGTTTGAGATTGGAACTGATGCAATTTTGGCATAAGAAGTTTATTTTAGGAATATATCCATTGTTACTATTGAAATAAGTCCTAACCAAGAAAGATTTAGGTTTCTCCACCCATTAAGCTCTTCTTTTCTTTCCATAATTTATTGTAATTTTTTTGACATATGTCTTTATTACATCCTATCGAATAGAGACCCAGATATGTCCCTGTTTTTCCCCACAACTAGTCTCTTTTTTCACAGTCGCCTTCTTATTTTTTTCCCCCGAGAACATATCTTATTATTACCTTTGTTTTCTTTTCATTAATTCTGTATCCATGGAATGGGCTGAAGCCTTTGATTATTTTTATCAACTGTCGTAGGGAACTGTAGTTACATAATTATTAATGCTACACCATCTGCATAGCATTTCATTTTATACTCCTGTCCTTTCTGACTGAATTTTGACATATGTGTTTGTCTGTTTAGATCTTATCTGCCAAAAAGTCCACGGTAATTACCAATAGAAGAAAGTAGACACCCTTGCCTTGTTCTTACTGAAAAGCTTCTGGGGAATAATCCACTTGCTTTAATCATTGCTCTTTGAATTTAATATATACTCTGTGTCCAAATTTAAAAGGTTATTCCTGGATTTATTTTGTTTAAAACCTTTACTGAGAAAGTTCAACCATTATCAACCATTTTTATATTACTATCACCTTTCTAAAAAGTTGATTTACTCTAATGCATTTATTATAAATTTGCTGTTGTTCTTTATGTTCCTCATGAGAACGTAGTAACCAGTTTGATCTTATATATTATTTTGAACATGTTTTTTTCTCAGAGATTCAGCTAATATTGTAGTGAATGTTATATAACCAACAATCAGGGAAGAAATTGATCATCTGTGAACACTAACTAGCAGTCAGAAGACATGATGAAAACCCTTTAATTTCACAACATTTGGACTAACTTAACCATATTTTCAATTGGGAAAATGTGACAATCCTAGACCAAGCCAAGTCCAAAACCACTAGGGAATTTCTAAAAGTCTGGCACTCTGACAAATTAGCCATCAATAGACACATAAACATAAACAATATCTATAATACTATGCAAAAAAAGACTATCACCCAATGCAAAAAGGATAGGAGAGCTAAGTCCCTGGGAGGAGCCTATCATTTTCGAGTACCAATGAAAATGAACGCGTAGATGAATGAGCCAACTCATTCAAGGAACAAAAAGACCCAAGCACCTCTCCACCAGCAGTCAGCATCCAGATGAACATAAACTAGCTCCAAGATTAACATCAGATCAACAATCAAGTAAACAATATCCCAATCAAGGAACAGCCAAACAAGCCAAAAGTAAATAGCTCAACCGAAGAATCTCTAAAACTACCCCCACCAATACTGACAGGGCAAGCTAGTAGAATATAAACTAAGACCAAACCCCACTCCTTACAGCACTGATGATGTTTGGGTAATGAAACATCTGCAAGAAAACAAGCAAGCTCAGAGAACACCAAGGACCCCTCGTGTCAACCCTGAATTACTAATATTCCCCTTTATTGGTAATGTAAGGGTTATGCAGAGAACTATTTCCTTGTTTAAAGAAAAGATTCTTTCATATGCAAAAGACATTGAAGACTATCAGTGAACTGAGTGGGAGTGACATCTGTAACGTGATGTGCGGGTGTCTGTGTGCAAAGTTCATGATGTGGAGACATGGACAAATTACAAATGATCAGTTACTGGAAAGTATTCCTCTTTCTCTTGCCAAAGCATCTGTAAATTTAGGCTGACTCTTGTAAAATGAAGCTAACAAAATGACTTACCTCTGTAATAAAAAAAGTATTCTTGTTTGGTAGTAGCCACATTACTCTATCTGTAAAGCACGTTTCAAAGCTTGCTGAATTTTCCATGAAAATACATCCTAAGTGTGATAATCCCAGCTACTGTTCCACTATGTGACATTTGCTCTCAATTTTCATTTCATTTATATTAATGTGTTATGAATTATATAAAGGTTATAGTCCTAGCCTCATGCGAACCAAAACCTAATTGAACTGAATTCTCTGTATTTGACACCTAGGGCAAGTACATATGTTGCATCTATTTACAGTGGAGTTTGTTTTTCTTGGCTTATGATAATTGTAAGTAATTGTGGGTGAAATCCAAAGATGACTTTCCATGGAAGGAACTGTTTTCATAAGTAGCACAGAGAAAGGGTGACCTTTTTATGACTGCTCCTTCAAGGATCCCCCCCAATCTGCTCAATATGGTTGAAAAAGCTCCAAAAGAAAGTAGAAAATGGAAAAAATCCTACTGTGTTAAAGATTGTCCATCTGTACTATGTAGGTTTCACCCACGTGTTATTGCATGTTTCTATGTCAAGCTTTTGATGTAAAACAAACAGGCATCATATTTTGACCATTGTTATTGCTAAGGCTATAGTTCATTCAGTGCAATGACGTATTAACTTCCTAAAAAGACAGTTAAAATGCAGGTCCCTATCAGTTCCCAAGTCTCTATCATTCAGATTCACTTTCTATTTTCCAAATAGTTTATCTATCATCATTTCTTTCCAAGAAAATCTGGGATTTGCTGATTGGTCTAGAAAATGATAAAAAATTCTAAAATTGAACTTGATTTCCGATGATTCCGTAGGCACATCTGTAGATGTTTCTGATATTGTCTAATGGCCTCCCAGGTGTGACTCTGCTTGGCTTTTTGAAGATCAGCCAAGGCCAATTAGATTGGATGCCTATGAATAGAAAGCAGACATTGCAAACTACAGGCAAGACCAGTCTTTTAAGTATCTCCAAATTTGCTTCATGATCTGGGGCATCTCATTTTCCAACATTTGTCCACACACAGAGGTGGGTTTCAGCAGGTTCTGACCAGTTCTGGAGAACCGGTAGCAGAAATTTTGAGTAGTTCAGAGAATCGGTAAATACTGCCTCTGACTGGCCCTGCCCCCATCTATTCTCTGCCTCCTGAGTCCCAACTGATCGGGAGGAAATGGAGATTTTACAGTATCCTTCCCCTGGAGTGGGGTGGGAATGGAGATTTTACAGTATCCTTCCCCTGTCATGCCCACCAAGCCACACCCACAGAACCGGTAGTAAAAAAAATTTGAAACCTACCACTGCCCCATACACACATGGGAGTAGTGGGCTCTCTTAGTGCTCAGGAGGAGATCCAGCATGGTCACAATCATCTCTCTCACTAGAAAACACAAACTGGGCAGCAATTTTTCCAGCAAAGGGCAGTTTGAAGATTATCAATTAATGTAGTTTTCTGAAGCACAGAGAATGGTCACTGATGGTTGGAAGAGAAATGGCAACTCTTCCATGGAATTCTTCATCCATAGGTCTGTAGACCTTGCATCTGACAGAAGGAGGGTCTGCAGACTCTGCACCCAAAATAACAGACCAGTACCTGAGGAACAGCTGCTTCTATAAACTGTCCTATTCTTTTCTGCATTTTCACCACTGAAACAATGAAGCAACTACAACATCTTCAGACAGTGCCTCTGATTCTTCCATCCCATATCTCATCTCTGCGGCAGTCCCTTCCTTGCAATCCTCAGGGGCAAAGGGTGAAATGGTAGCAGGATCAGCAGGATCAGAGATGGGCCAAGGGTTACCGATGGAAGTGGCTACCATTTCAATGTTCTCAGAGTGAAGATGGGAAAACTGCTAAAGAAGGAACCCTGCACCATATCTCTGCTTGAAATATGTTTGGGGCTCCGTTCCTCATAATTCCTTGTACATTTATGACTTGGGTAAGAGCAATAAAATAGCTGCAGTGTCCAGAGATGTTGCCTCCTGGTTGCCCTAATTGGCCTCACTAACAGGACAAGCTTCTCTTGTAGACTGATTACAGTTCACCCTGTCAGTCACGAACATGATAAAATGGCTCTCGATTGAATGGAGAAAAGTCAGGAGAAACTGCAAGGCATTTGCTAGAAATTGCATCCTGCTAGAAATTACAGGAAAAAGTGACTAACTTGAAAAGCTGTACTGAATGAATGTATTAATGCATCATATTTATATGGACACCCATCTCACGGAAATATGACTCTGGGCAGTGTACAACAGCGTATTAAAAAGAAAAGCCAATAAATATATAAAAACAATCATCATTAAAAACTATAATAAGAGAGGAAGATGTTACTTATTTTTATTTTATTTATTTATTAAATTTCTACACTACCCACTTAAGTGATTCTGGGGAATTTACAACTGTGTATTGTATAATCGTACAGGCTATTTGTACTTTGTATAGTTTAGCAACAGTTGTTGATTGTAGTAAGGGAGCCGTATTTTCAGTCCTCAATCCCAGGGCCACAGACTGGTACCGGTCCATGGTTTGTTAGGAACCAGGCCACACAGCTGGAGGTGAGTGGCAGGCAAATGAGTGAAACAAAAACCATCCCCCCCCTCAGTCCATGGAAAAATTGTCCTCCACAAAACTGGGCCCTGATGCCAAAAATGTTGGGGACCACTGCCCTAGTCTACATTCCAACCAGCTGCAGCAGAGGAATAGAGGAAAAAGATGGGCTCCACTGAGAGGGAGACAATGAATGAAGGGGTTATCAGACATTTAGCATATCCTTTTAATAGCAATTTTTATAAAGAATCATAATTATATCAGTAAGAATTAATGCAAACTAAAAAAAAATACCCTAATATAACAATCAGAAAAAAATAAAAACTGCGGGGAAAAAAGGAAAAAAGAGAAATAGAAAATAAAGAAAATAAAAAGAGAGTACAGAAACATAAAAAAATATAAAGAAATAACTTCTCATCTTCATCACAAGTATATCACAGAAAATAGAGCAAATTATCTCTTCTTTACATATCCCGCAAATCCATAAAACCTCATTATTTCATTCCTGATATCAGCAAAAGTCCACGAAACATGACCAGAAATAATAACTGTAATGATCCTATTGGATTAAACAAAAATAGAAAATGATCTGACAAAGAAGGAAACTTGCATATGATCGTTCCTGATAATTTTTCTTTTTCTGCAAAAAATTCGAAGAAAGATCCTTTAGTCATCTTGAGCATTTAGCAAAGTAAGCCCAGCCACTTCTGCTTACCCAATGCATTTTGCTTTCTGCAAAAGAGGAAGAAAAACCAATATTACATTCTTAGAAAACGGACGTGTGCAGAATTTGTCACCCTAACTATAACCCATCAAATTAAGCATTTACAGAAGCAATTATCTGTGTTAACTTCAAGAGAAGTGGAAATAAAGTTGAATTAGGCAAAACAAAGACATTTTGAATTTACAAATAAACTGGAGAGATTCTTGGCATAAAAGCTGCAAAAAGAAAAAAAGAAAAGAAAGTGAAATTAAAGGGAAGGGAATCCTGTAATAACAGATAATATAAATGTGCGAAAAGTGTTATAAATCAGTATTATACTGTTTTAACTTTTTGGAATATTTTACTGTAGTTGTCTTATCTGATTGGCTGTACCCAGAAGGTGATCCTGCTTTGCATGGATGCATGGATATGTCAGGCAACCATCCTAACTCATTCAGCAGTATGGGTAAAAGAAGATAATTTTAGCCTTAGTTAGCCATGTCATGGATGAGATAGTTCCTATAGCTGTTGTTAGATCGGCGCAGGGAAAGAAAGACGCGACCAGCAATGGTTCCTTCAGACCCTTTTATTCAGCTCCGAAATCGAACAAGCGGCTGTGCTGCCGGGGCTCTTTTTATACGCTCCGGCAGGCTCAGCCGCCCAATGACAGCTGTTTAAATCTCCCGCCAGTGGACCAGCCAATCCCCCGGCGGATGTCCTTATAACAGACAGCTGTGTCTTCCTATTTCTGCAGTGGTGGGTTTCAAAAATTTTTTACTACCGGTTCTGTGGGCTTTGCTTGGTGGGCGTGGCATGGCTTGGTGGGTGTGCCTTGGTAGGCGTGGCAAGGGAAGGATACTGTAAAATCTCCATTCCCTCCCCAACCCAGGGGAAGGTTACAGTAAAATCTCCATTTCCTCCCGATCAGCTGGGACTCAAGAGGCAGAGAATATGGCTTAGGACCAGGGTACTTACAGGACCGCCTTCTGCCACTAATAGCCTCTCACCGGCCAGTACGTTCTCATAGAGAGGGGCTCCTCAGGGTGCCGTCGGCCAAACAGTGTCGACTGGCGGCCCCCAGGGGGAGAGCCTTCTCTGAGGGGGCACCTGCTATCTGGAATGAGCTCCCCCCGGAGATATGGAGGATCCCGGATTTACGTACCTTCCGCCGTGCCCTCAAGACCTATTTATTTCAACAGGCTGGCCTGGCCTAACTTCCCTTTTAATTGTAACTTTTAAAATTGGTTTTAAAACATTAGGGACATTTTAAATTGTTTTGGGCCAAATTATTTAATGGGTTTTTATATTGTCTTTTAAATTTTGTAGTTTGTGTGTTTTATCTTTCTGGCTGTTCACCACCCTGAGTCCTTTGGGAATAGAGCAGTATATAAATCTAATAAAATGAAAATGAAATGAAAATGAAAATGAATAGATGGGGGTGGGGCCAGTCAGAATTTTTACTACCGGTTCTCTGAACTACTCAAAATTTTCGCTACCGAAACTGGTAAGAACCTGCTGAAACCCACCTCTGTATTTCTGGTATACAAACAAATTCTAGATCAGTCCAAATGGGACCACCCATTGTATTTAATTTTTAATTCTCCAGTAACATGGAGAGATGTGGGACACAGTGGCTCAGTGGCTAAGACACTGAGCTTGTCGATCGAAAGGTCGGCAGTTCAGCGGTTTGAATCCCTAGTGCCGCATAACAGAGTTAACTCCCAAAATTTGTCCCAGCTTCTGCCAACCTAGCAGTTTGAAAGTACATAAAAAATGCAAGTAGAAAAATAGGGACCACCTTTGGTGGGAAGGTAACAGCGTTCTGTGCGCCTTTGTCATTTAGTCATGCCGGCCACATGACCATGGAGACGTCTTTGGACAGCACTGGCTCTTCGGCTTTGAAATGGAGGTGAGCACTGCCCTCTAGAGTCGGGAATGACTAGCACATATTACCTTTACCTTTTAACATGGAGAGGCTTAGTCTGAAGAAGAAGATGGGATGGTTAAATTACTTCCAGTTTTATACCTAGTGACACCAATTAATGTCACTGAAAATTATTTTGGATTCTTCTACTTAATGCTTTGTTTTTTTAAGCATTATCAGGAAGTAACCTCTTCTCAGCCACCATAATAGATCTGGGAGGCTCTTAAATGTCGTTACTTCCTATTTGATGGACCATTTCATGACTGTCTGTTGCCAACTCATTAAAATGTTTATTGTGCTGTAGCAACAGATGGAATCACTCATGTATCTAAGTATTGTAGGGTCACAAACTGAGATTTCATCCAAACTAGCAGAAGTCACCATGCAGCAGTGATCTGGGAGATCTAGATGGTTTATAAATTGATATCACCTATTGATATTGTATGGACATTTTCTGCACGTAAAGTGAGGTGGGTAGAATAGCAACTCATCAAAGAGGAATAAGGCAATAAGCTTGTGATGTATCTTTATCTAGAAATCTGTAAAAAAATAACATCTTTATACAGTTGCATGCAAAAGATTATAAAACTCTGATTGAATTGTATATTTCAATTATTCTCAAAGTGAACCAAAGCTGATACACTTATTCATTAGCATTTTGATACATACTTTTTATGCACAATTGTTTACAGATTCAAAATAAGAAAAAGTTATATTATGAGAAGGAGGTAGAGGGACTGTATGATTTTTTTTTTGTTACAACTTCCACTTCTGTATTTCAGAGGGGATCGCAAAAATATATTTATGAAAAAGAAAATACTATGCAGAGAAGCTGCACTGAGAAAATGTATAGAGCAGAATGTGAAGAATGCAGTCTGAGCATACTTCTCAAAACTGTGTTTTAAAAAGCTGACACAATGTCTGAATGTACAAGGACCCAAAGACGCAAGTGGTTTTGAAACTCAAAACTCAAAACTCGAAAGACTCAAATGACTGTTGGCTACAAATGATTAAGCACCAGGAATTTAATGAAAAATGTCAAAGATCATAGGAGGAAAGACCTTGGCCTTTCAAACTGAAATTACTGCCAAGAGAAAATAAATTATTGGGCACTATTTTATTGAGTCAAATACATAAGGAAGTTAACTGAATCAACTAAACAGGCCTTCTTTTGATACTTCCTTGGAACTTGACTTTAGAGTTTTAGAGTTTTGAGATTTCTCAAAGAAGAAAGGAGTATAGTTTTTAAATGAGGAGACCTCGAATCAAAGAGGGGAATGGATTTTCTTTCTTAGCTGCTAGGGGCTTTTTAAGATTTCGTGAGGCCTGGGAATTAAATGTTAAGTTGAGCGTTCTCCTCCATGTTCAACTGAGAGTGTGCTGTATATATTGTGTATATTCTCTTTCTTTTTGTTGGTTTCTTTTTGTTGGTTTATGTCAGTTGCCAGAGGCAGGAATGTATGGGAAAATCCAAAACATTGAAATAATGATGAGAATTGTATTTTAAGTAATTAGATATACTAGTTTGAATTGATAGCATCTGTCCATCTGCTTGCTTCCAAATAAAGTTTTCGAACTCAACTAGAAGCAAACTGACACTTTCTTAAAGGTAAGGTTGAAAATAGTGCAAAACTTTCTCAAAATCAGGTAAAACTAACTCATGACTCTAACCCTGTCCTGTCCTGTAGCTGACTCATATTTTTTGTTCTTTGGTATCTGTTCTGCAAATTCTTCATAAAGAATTTCTGAATCTTCAATAAAATTTGTCTGTCTGTCTGTCTGTCTGTCTGTCTGTCTCTATCTATCTATCTATCTATCTATCTATCTATCTATCTATCTATCTATCATTTCCCATCTTTATTATTTTTACAAATAACTCAAGGTGGAGAACGTAGAAGGATAGAATCAAGATCACATGAAGTGTTAATACCACTTTATACCACTTTATAGGCCCTTGGTAAGACCACCCTTGGAATACTGCATCCAGTTTTTACAATGTAAAAAAAATGTTGAGATTCTAGAAAGAGTGCAGAGAAGAGCAACAAAGTTGATTAGGGGACAGGAGGCTGAAACGTATAAAGAACAGTTGCTGGAATTGGGCATGTCTAGTTTAATTAAAAGAAGGACTAGGGGTGATATGATAGCAGTGTTCCAATATCTCAAGGGTTGCCACAAAGAAGAGGGAGTCAAACTATTCTCCAAAACATATGAAGGCAGGACAAGAATCAATGGTTGGAAACTAATCAAGGAGAGAAGCAACCTAGAACTAAGAATAAATTTCCTGACAGTTAGAACAATTAATTAGTGGAACCACTTGCCTCCAGAATGTTGCAACACTGGAAATTTTTAAGAAGAGTTTTGACAACCATTTGTCTGAAATGGTACAGGGTTTCCTACCTGAGCAGGTCCATTCTATTCCATTCCATTCCATTCCATTCCATTCCATTCCATTCCATTCCATTCCATTCTATTCTATTCTATTCTATTCTATTCTATTCTATTCTATTCTATTCTGCTCCACTCCACTCCACTCCGCTCCACTCCACTCTACTCTACCTAGTCTAGTCTATTTTCAACACACCTTTCTCCTATTTTCCCCATAACAACAAGCCTGTGAAGAGAACTGAAATGCATAGAGAGGCAGGAAAAAAGCAGCATGATGAATGATGTGGATCATAGTGGTATTCATCCACCATTGCATAATTCTCTCTCTCTCTCTCTTCTGAATATGATATAAGCTTTGCAGCAGACCTTTAGGATTCCAGCAGGAGTTAGTTTGCTAAGTGTTAGATTGATTTGCTTGTCACGGTTAAAATAAAGGCTTCTGCAAAAGCACTTTGCAGCCTGCAATGGAAAAGCAGAGAGATGTCCTATTGCCCTCCTGAGAATCCATAGCTGTCATTAGTAGAGAAGGAGCCACTTGTCATGATGTCACATCTCTGTGTGACAGACCCCTGGCTGTAAACATCTGGAAATTGTTTTTGAGAAACGTCTCATCAAGTCTTTGGTCCCTGTGATGAGGCTGATCGACTTCATTTCTCCCCAATTTCCAGACTTTTCACCAGATGCTGTGTCAGCAGTGTGGAAAGGAACAGCACAAGCAATATCAGTTCTACTAGAGATGCTAAGCATGAAAAAAAAAAAAAAACCACAGTGCAGCAGTTAATCAAGAAATTGGAAGGAAAGTAAACAGATTAAGACATTGGGATAGGTGGAAAAATACCTCTCAGATGATTTTGTCAGAAAGAATAGAATGGCTCATAAAAGAACTGCTGCTAACCCTTGAGAAAAAAATGTAGAACATTTTTCGATCAAACCCCTTCCAAGTGAGATTTTTTTTTGTACTGATGTTAGCATGAAGATTAACAATTTATGAAAGAAAAACGGGGTGCCTAAATTTCCAAAGACAATCTAGTGATTTTTTAAAATTTGCATGTCACTGTTGCAAACACCATTTGTTTTGTTTGGACATGTACACCTCAGTCTGTATACAAAAAGTATATAAATGTGGTTCCTGTGAAAGGAATCCAGAACAGAACTGCTCTGTTTCTTTTCTTCTTTCTTTGAGCAACTCCATTGCTGTCAAAGGGAGCAGCAGCAGTAAGGAAAAAAAAGAGTGTTTCAAGAGAAAACTACTGACCTTGGAGTTCTCCTAAATATCTTATGTTTGATGCAAGGAATCTGCCTTGTCAAATCTTGTTTTATAGCATTTTTGTCTTTATTCAAAGGAAAGAACATTTAAATTCAGTGGCAGCTGAATATGCACCTTGAGCAAAGATTGCATATTTAAACTGAAAGGTGTAGTGGAAAATGATGTGCATCGGAGGGAGGGAGGGAGGGAGGGAGAGAGAGAGAGAGAGAGAATGACTTAGATACATATTGCCTCAACAATTGAGAAATAAGAGCATTGCAGCTGTGATTTTGCCCAATGGAAGAAAAGGAAAGAATTTTAACAGAAATTGATGAGGAAATCAGGGGAAAACAAAATAAGGCTTGGTCTGACACAGATTTATGAGTGAGGAGCTATATGTCCTACTTATTTTAATTTAAAAAATGTTCCACTTAAGAATGAGAATAGGAAACACAAAATTTATAATGAGGAAAGGAAACAGTTTCCGAATGGCCGAAATAAATTATCCAAATGTTTTTTTACCAGAGATTCCTTCCTGCCTTTTTACGACAATGATTTACAATATGAAATTTTGAAATACCATGGCCATCCCCAGAAGTATATAATTAATTTTTCCATGAGAATAATAACGCAAAGAAATGTTCTGGAACCTGGGATCCATGTTTCTTTTCCAGGTTTGGGAACAGATCTTTTTTTTTGTTGTCACCAACATAGCTTAGCTTTCATATGTAAAGCAATACAGACATTTGTCATACCATTACATGAGAACTGAAAGTGACCAAGGAGTGATTGCACTTTCATTTCAGATGCATTAAGTGTGGCTTAGGTCTGCCTGTTGCAATTTATATAAACAGCAGCCAGTTCATTTCACACAAGACATTTTATTGGTCAGACAGCATTCTGAATACCCTTGACTAGCACCTTTTTATTTAAACACATCAAAACATAAATCATACTAAGGAACACCTGGCTGATTTTTTGGGGGGATCATATTTCAGAATAATCTTTGTACTCTAGATATTCATTTTATCACTAAAGATCAGAACTCAAGATTTCCATTTTTTTAAAACTAAAATCTGGCTAAGTAACCATGCTAGAGGCAGAGAGAGAAATACCCATTCATTTCCATAAACTACAAGCTGTACCAGAAATATTTTTTTTACTCTAGAAGTGTTAGACTGAAATCCATAGTCTAAGTAATATTATCTCTTCTTCAACACCTGTATTTATCAAGAACTGGTTGAAAACATTTTATTTTTACTTTGAGACTCATGTGTGATGCAGTAAACTGTAGATGCTTAGGACCATATGACCTAAGGCTGCTAGCATCTTTACATTGGACAGATGCTCATTGGTCCATTTACGCCAATTCAAGTGGATCTTTTCAGTGTGCTTTAGGCATCCAATCAGTCTTGTAATAGCTTTAGCATGTGTTTAGATGAAGATTCAATGCCTCCTGAGAGGTGACTACGTGTTTGTATCACAAGCCATTACATGTTATTGGGCAGTCACTTAGAGTACACTAAGCTGTTTGTGAGGTTCTTTCAACAGAGACAAAAGTACTAAAAAGATCAAAGCATGTTGGCTGAGGTGGCTCTACCTTCTTCTTTTTTTTTTAACTGTCTAGGAAAGTACTGCAAAGGAGGAAGCAGCCAAGAATGACTTAAACTGCCCATACAAACTGGAGGATTAAAACCATATGACTTTGAACTCCATAGTCTCTTGGTACACTGTCAGACAAGAAAAGCAGACTCTTGTTTATTTTACAGTTTAACAGACACAAAGAGCTTTAATTAGGACATTCTAGAGGAATAATAACCCATAGGATTAAAAAAAAGTCTGTTTTACTTATGATTCAAAGACAGATTTGTGGAACATGCCCAAGACATCTAACTTGAAAACTGATGGATAAAATTAATAAATACCAAAACTGTCCATCTTGATCACACTACAGAATGTAGAGAAATCCTCCTGGAATTTTATACAGATGAAATCATGTTAACCATGTACTATGCATAACGCTAATGATTATGTTAAAAAAAATAGATGTTTTTCTTGGAAATCAATATAATAGCCTGCTATACTATTGTTTGTAGGACTTCAGTTAGCTAAAAAGATCAGCCAAATATATTTCATTAAAAGATACAGCTTCTCATTGCTAGTAGACATAATAACACAGTTATGGAAAATGTATCACCAGGCTGCAAGAAAGAGGACTATTATCCAATATAATAGGCTAAGTATTGTAAATACTTATTTTTTTTAATCATGGGGGAGGGGTTATCCCAAATGAATAGTTCTTAATCAAAACAAATTCTGTCTTATAGTTATGGACCAGCATAATACTTAATAAAAGAAAGTTACTGGCAAAATTAGTGTTTTTGATTGACATATAAATTCAAATTATTCAAGTAGAATAGTACACAGAACATAGAGTATAGAGTTGGAAGGGACCATGGAGGTGTTCTAATCCAATCCCCTGCTCATGCAGGACACGCTATACCAGCAAACAGCTGAGAAATTATTGCCCAGTCTTTTGAAGGCCTCCAGTGATGGAACACCCACAATTCTGAAGGCAGTCTATTCTGTTGCTTGATAGTTTCTCACCGTTTGGAAATTTCTCCTTAGTTCTAGCTTGTTGTCTCCTTGATTAGTTTCCATCCATTGTTTCTTGTCATGTCTTTTGGTGCTTTAGAAATAGTTTGACTCCTTCATCTTTGTAGGAGTCCCTCAAATATTGGAACACTGCTATCATATCTCCCCTAGTCCTTCCCCTAGTCTTAGACATACCCAATTCGTGAAATGTTCTTTGTGTGTTTTAGCCTCCATCTCCTTAATCATTTGTGTTGTTTTTTCTGCACTCTTTCTAGAATCTCAACATTTTTTAATATTATGGTGACCAGAACTGGATGCAGTACTACACGTGTGGTCTTACTATGGCTTTGTAAAGCGGTACTAGAACTTCATGTGATCTTGATTCTATCCCTCTATTAATGCAACCCAGGTTTGCATTGACATTTTGGTTGCTGTCCCAGTTAGCTCATATTTAAATGATTGTCCACTAGGACTCCAAGATGCCTCATACAATTATTGGTATTAAACTAAGTCTCACCTACTTTGTACTTATACAGTTGGCTTTTCTTGCTTAATTGTATAGATGAATAAAAGCGGCTAGGAAGACTCCTAAATCTGTCTTGCTTTAACAGAACAAGCCTGCGATAATAATTTCTGATATTTTTTTCTTAAATGATGACCTAATTATAAATAGATTTTGGATACTGTTGTTTACATTTAGCCAATACATGACAAAGTTATACTATGGAGCCAGTGGCTGGGCTGATTTGTACAATCAAAATCAATTGGCTGTATAGAGATTTAGGTTTACCATTACTCTGTCAAAAGTAGTGGACTTTTCAAACAATACTCTTGTAAATTGGAACTGTTTCTCAAAGAAATGACCTCAAAATTTTATAATCCACTGTGCATTATCTCTATTTAAAATGCATTTGATTTCAACTGCACATAGTTCTAATAATAAAAGGGGCAGCAACTTACAGCAGAAAAAAAATCACGGAAATAAGTTTCTTAAATTTTGTCCCTCAGACATGGCAGATCCTACAGTGAGGTAAATGAGACAGTCTGTTCAAGCTGGTTATGCTAGAGATAGGATAGTCAACAGGCTTATTTGATGATAAGAGTTTTTCATCAGGAAGTTTGCAGCAACTTAAGTTCCTCAGTTGTAGTATAATGTGAGATGTTGTCCTGTTTCCAAATTACAGTGTTAGCTGCCCCTTCATCCATTTTCTGAAATTGGTTCCTACCTGTTTCAGACAAAGAAATCCATGATCTCAGGAATGTATAATATGCGCATTTCCACTGAAGAATGTCTCCTGATTTTTCTTCATAGAAATAATATAATATTTTATATATATATATATATATATATATATATATATATATATATATATATATATATATATGTGTGTGTGTGTGTGTGTGTGTGTGTGTGTGTGTGTGTGTGTGTGTGTATATATATCCTTGTCACTTTCTTTTCCAGATCCAAAAGACAAGAATCCATTTTAATTCAAGCAGAAAAGTCATCATAGGAGAAAGAGCTAAGGAGTTTCTCCCACTATTGTGGTTCAGTGCAAATTGCAGCCTCTTGAACCTCATTTTCTTGGGTTGGTTTGCTTGCTTGCTAAGCAATTACCACCAATGACAAGTTCACTTGCTATTTAGCCTGCAGGCACCATAATAACGATGTGGAGACTCTGAAAACATGCTGCAAGAAACTTTTATAAACATCACTTACTGCTGACTTGAAGATAAACTTGCTTGACAGCTAAACTTTCTTCATGTGCAAGTTATACCAAATGTAACATGATTTATTAAAACATCACTTATTTAAGTGGGCTGCAAAGGAGTGGATCAAATGTTCTTTTATCTTAAAATTCTGTATCAAGAAATGTTTACAATCCTCCTGAACTGGCTCTTTCTTTATTTCTTTTTTCTATAAACAGCATCTTTTCCCAATTATCTGCTTAACTGTAATCTATAAAATCACTCCAGTTAAAGTAAACCATATGTATTTCATAAAAGTATGTATGTGTGACATATATAGGCTAGGTTCCTTGGCCAGCTTAAGTGTTCTATCCGTAAGGCCCAAGGGTGAAGAGAAAGCAATGGCTACTTGCCATTTTTCCATTCTCTGCGCCTGGACAAGCCTTAGAAAAATCTAACATCATGATGTAATGGAGACAAGGAAAGAACTCTATTAGTCTCGGCTTCCCAAATGTAAATTAAATAAATAAATAGCCATTTGGCTCCCCAAACTCAAACAGTGAGGTTGAAAAGACTTACATCATCGACACATCAGGAATGAAAGTTATTCGGAACTCAGCAAATTCTTCCCTAACTGAGATATTAAACGTGGAGGCTAAAGGTTGAGATGGGCTCTTTCCCCATAACTGGGATAGAATTCATGGCAATACCTCCTGCCATGTGCCCCTTAAAATGATGGTGGTATAATCCCCACTCTTTTGTCTAATTTCCTTGTTACAAACTCTTTGGTAATCAACTTTTTAAAATGCTGAAAAAAGAATTCTGAAGCAAAGATCTGAGTAAATTTCCTATCCATTTACCTGCTCTGATCAGTTTTTAATATTTCACAGTTTATTTGATCTACACGTTCCTTAATAACATCACAAAGAATACTAACGTAAGCACATTAAAAGTTTCTATATCATCTGATTTTAACAGGCTTCTCATAGAAGCCTATCAAAGTGATATTGCTACTCTCCGTAAATAGCTGCTGGGCATCCTGGTTTCCATGTCTTGGAGGATGGACAATGAGGAGACCCTGGAAAGTCCTTCAGGCAACATGAGACTGCATGAAGCCAATGTTGCTCACCCTTGAATAGTGAGTCCCACTTCTAGTGTAATGAGCCAGTTACAATGTGATTTCTATGGTATAATGAGGCTAATAGGACAGAGCTATTTAACAGAATCTGAATACAAGCTGTGAAAAAAGTGACTCAGAACTGTTTTTCATACTTATGACCATTGTAACATCCCCATGGTCATGTGATCAAAATTCAGATGCTTGGCAACTGATTGGTATTTAGGATGGTTACAAGACCACCTTTTGTGACTCTCTGACAAGCAAAGTCAATGGGAAAGTCAGATTCACTTAACAACTGGGTGACTGATTTAACAACTGCAGTGATTCATTTAACAAATGTGACCAGAAAGGTCATAAAATGGGGGCAAAACTCACTTAACAAATGTGTCACTTAGCAACAGAAATTTTGGGCTCAATTGTGGTCATAAATCAAGGGCTACCTGTAATCTGGTCAGGAACAAGTCCTGAGTCATGGTAGATGATGCACTCTTTCCTCTCAACTGATTGCAGCCAAGCCTACAATTCTGGGGTTTCCTTGTGGTCTCCCACCCAAGTACTAATCAAGTCCAATTCTGCTTAACTTTTTCCCAGATCATTTAATGTTGTCTAGGGCATCTACTATGGCAATTTGCTAAGAAGCATCCAAGGAAGACCAGCCACATGAAAGCAGTCAGTCTTCACATTTGGGTGTAAACATCTGTAAGATATGTGCAGTCAGTCATTATTATGTAGCATACGTGTGTCCGTGTCTTTCACAAACTACGATTACCTAAAACTGTTTTCTTAGGATAAACTGTCACATGAAACATTATGATCTAAAAACAGTTGCTTGATGGTTTGCTTCACTTTTTTTTTTATAAAAAGGGCATCTTTCTAGATCAAAAAACTACAGGATGATGTTTCCTATCTGAATGTATTCTTTATAGGATTGTAAATGGAATAAAATTACTCGGATACATAGTATATTCCTCACTCAGAAGATAAAGATAGTAACATTCGACAAGGTAAATGCAGATTTTAAAAAATGAGAATGAAACCAGAAGCATTTTAAAAAGTTTTTAATGAAACAAATAATTTAATCGATTAAGTAAACCAATTTTGACTAGAAAAGGCAGTCATTCAATAGAATAGGCATACTTACTTTCTCACTGTCTGAACATTAGCTGTAGTAAAAATATAGTTAAAATTTTTCTGTTTATTCTTTATTCTTTATTTTTTATTGACCAGGTGTGATTGGAAACACAAGGAATTTGTCTCACACAAGGAATTTGCATTTATTTTTTTCCATTTTTGAGAATATACCTTTAAAAAGTGATTATTTTGAGATGAATTTAACCATTAGTTAATCTAGTTCAGTGATGGCAAACCTTTTCGGCACCAAGTGCCGAAAAGGGAGTGTGTGCGTGCACTTGTCGGGGCTGCAACCTGGAAGAGCTGCCCAGGGCGCATGTGCACACCTGAAAATGAACTTCCGGTTTCAGCTACTGAACTTCTGGTTTCAGCCAGCTACTCTTCTGGGTTTCTGGTGTGCATGCACATGCGATGATCAGCTGGCCGGCGCGCATGCTCACGCAGGAAAACCGAAGACCAGCTCTTCTAGTTTCCAGCAGTGCTGCATGCAAAAATGCCAACTGATTGTCATGTGCACATCAGTGGTGGGTTTCAAAAATTTTTACTATTGGTTCTGTGGGTGTGGCTTGGTGGGCGTGGCATGGCTTGGTGGGCATGGCAGGGGAAGGATACTGTAAAATCTCCATTCCCTCCCCATTACAGGTTAAGGTTACTGCAAAATCCCCATTTCCTCCCAATCAGCTGGGACTTGGGAGGCAGAGAATAGATGGGGATGGGGCCAGTCAGAGGCGGTATTTACCAGTTCTCTGAACTACTCAAAATTTCTGCTACCGGTTCTCCAGAACCGGTCAGAACCTGCTGAAACCCAGAAGAAGAACGGGCGATGCCGCACATGCCAGGCAACATGCTCCACATGCCACTTTGGGCACGCGTGCCATAGGTTTGCCATCACGGATTTAGTTTATCATACTGGTTGACTAGCATGGACATTTATTAAGCTGAATAGGGTGGGATTGCCCTAGAATAATGATAAATCCCCATTTCAAAATCTAGAGAAATATTGTATTTAAATAAGTAAGCAACTCAGCCAGTCTGTAAGTTATTTTATATTGTCCAGACATAGGTTGATGTAATGGTTTTTATATCATAAAACTCTACCAAAGATCCTGTGTCTCCTCAACTTGCACATGAAAAGTTCGCTTTTTACAAGAAGGACATTTATCTGTTTACAAGCCCTCTGCTATAGTATTTACTGGTTGCAGTAAGTTTTCAGTAGATAAAGTTTGCAATAATACTGTGAACTATAATTATTTCATCATCAGGAAATATGGGTTATGCATGAGAAGCCTGTGGTTACATTTTACAAACTCACATCTCTGTCAAGTTAAAGACTTCTTCTGTTAGGTTCTGTGATACCTTTGGGAGAAATTCATTTCCTGATTTATAGTACAGCAGCTGTCATTTCTTGGCTGCTTAGTTTGAAAAGAAGTATAAATGCATTTTTGTGTTGATGTGTTATAGTCAATATTTCCAGTACATTTGCAGACAGAAAATATTGAACAAGGTATATTTCTGCAAACCATTTGAACAGTTATTATTTAATAGAACAAAAAGATTTTTAAAAATCTTTTGTAGCAAAAACAAGAATCTTATTGCACCTTAAAGACTAACACATTACCTCATATACCCATGAAATAATAAATGTCAGTCTTTAAATGCCATAAGATCCTTTGTGGTTTTAATTGTTTTTTTTTAAGCAAACAAACCCAACTCACTGAGCAACTGGCCAATTTATAGGGTTAGACATTTGCAGTTTGTGAATCTTAATCCTTGTTGTGACTTTGTGTCATTATACAGCATAATGACTAAACTGTACTTTTACCCCTTGTCTATCCTTATCTGAATTGCAGTTATTTTTTATTTCATGTTAAAGTCATTTAGATACGGGACTATGGGACAATATTCATCGCCTTGCCCTGGACTTCCTGAATTGAATTCCATTCATGGGGTTCTCCTGCAGGAAAAGAGGAAGGCAAATGGTTGTGTCCCCCTCCCCCGATTCAGAAGCGTTTTGAAAAGTTGCTCCAAAGGGATTTATTTTCAGTTCCTTTCCTATCATTGGAGAATATGAAATTAATCTTTCTCCCAGATGTTCCTCAACAGGTTGATCTTTGCCACACTTTGACTAGTTCACACATATTGCAGTCACTATCAGTTCAGGCCTATTGAGGTGCCATGCATAAACTTTTACAGCAAAGACTTATTCTTTTATGCACTTGATAATATGTAACTGTGATGGCCCATCAGTGGACTGTGCAGATTGTAGCTCATTCTGACAACGAGGAGGCTGGTGTGCTGCGCCAGCAGCCTGTGCAGCTGGTGCTCGAGTCGGACAGTGAGGAGGCTGGAGAAGATGTGGTGCCAGAGGCAGGGATTCAGCCAGGGCATTCAGAACCTCCAGAAGCTCCTTTAAGTGAAGAGGATGAAGAGGAGGAGCCTCTTCTCAATGGCTCCTCCGTGCTGAGCTGCCAAAAGGCAGGAGTGGCTCCTCAGGAGGAGGTCTCCTTGAGAGTAAGGCTTGGGGCTAATTGGCCACTCCCTTAGCCTATTTAAGAAGGAACACCACTTGCAACAAGCTGTAGAGAACAACTTTAGTTCACTCTCCTTCGTGTCTGCAAAACTGCTTCTGGGCTTTCTGCCAACTCTAGTAAGACTGTGATTACCTTATCTTAGAATTCTGGTAGGCTGTTAAGACAGTTCATTAACAGCCTTTGAATGATAAAGACTACATTATTTTGAGTAAAAGCTTTGTATAGAGTTTGTGTGTGCTGTGTTCTTTGGGGTCCATAGCTGGGGCAGAACAGTAACAGACATTGGCTAGAAGATCATGGCAAACTGCTACCATATTGTTGTCAATAAGACAACATGGGCATATCAAATGAAGTCATCAGGAGCTGAACTCAATTTACACAAATGGAAACTCTTTCTACTCTGAAGATGCCTGCAGTGTTTTCATTCATCGCCTTCTGCTTTCTCCTTATATTCCTTTAATGCAGCTTTTCATTCTCTTATCATCTAGCCGTCCCAAGTTTGCCCCGGTGGTTATTCTGTTTGAGTTGCAGTTTAAAGCATATTGATTTTTTAGGAATACGCTTCATTTTGTTGTAACAACTGCCTTCTTTATTTCATTACAGTTGTGTAATCTCATTTGCAGTCCCAGGGAACTGTAAAGCCAGAAACAAAGGCATTGACTAGGATGTACAGTAGAATCATCAGAATTGTATTAGGAAGACCCAGACTGAATTATGATCTCATGGACCGATCGAATGAGTCACTATTGTGTCTTCAGTTCCCCTTCCCTAAAATGGGAATAGTGACTTCCTTATGGATTAACAGTATTTTTTTTTTTTTAATTTGGTCTTGCAGTCACCATCTCATTTGGGTTGCAGACTCATGTTCTTTTAATGCCCGATGTAGGGAGTGGGGGAGGGGGGGGCAAGAGTCACCAGCTGAACTTCCCGGACAGATCAATTCTCCTGCCAGAGAAGTGGTACAAAGAGCATGGTATCCATGTATGGATTTCCTCCCACCCGCCTCCCTCCGGTCTTCCCGTTCTTGTTTCCCAACTCCCTGTTCAGCTTCAACCCCTCGGATAGCTTCAGGTGAAGGCGCAAGTCCTGCTTTCTCCGTCTCCCTCTTCATTCCTTACTTTGCCTGGCGGGCAAGGTTAGTCAGTTGGGTCGGGAAGTCAGCCGCGCCCAGTCCAGCCCCGTGCCGCCCAAATAGGGCCTGTTTCCCACCCACCCCTCTCAACCCGGTCCAGCCTCCTCGCTCACGCTCTTATTTAACGGCGGCTCTTTCCGTGCTTAGAGCCTGCTGTTTCCCCGTCCGGCGCTGCCCCATTGCTCGCCTGGGACTTGTAGAGTCCAGTCGCCGATCTCTCTCTCTCTCTCTCTCTCTCAGCTTCGGGACTCCTTCGCGATGCGCACCGGGCTGCTTTTCTCCTTGGCGCTGTCTCTGTGGCTCACCAATGCCTGGGCGGCCAGCCGAGCTCCTTACCAACAGATCTTGCAGCACAGCCGAATCCGGGGCAGGCATCAAGGGTAAGGCTACCGAGTAGGGAGACAACGAAGGGACCGGGAGTGCTCTGGCCGTGGGGCGAGACATTCGGTCCAACTCATGCCTCTTGCTTTCTTTGGGGGTGGGGGGGGGCGGACTTGGAAAGAGGCTCAGGACGGCTCTCTTGGAATGGATGGGATGGACGGGGGGCTCAGAAGCCAGAGTTTCGGGGGGGGGAGAGAGAGACAGAGAGAGACAGAGACAGAGACACACAGAGAAAGAGAGAGAGAGATTTTTCTAGGTTTAGTTGCCATTGATTTCCTAGAGGAAAGAGGAAGCTTTTTAGGGAACCAGGCATCCCCGATCGCCTTGTTCCTCCAGTTCAAGCAGCCAAATCCTTCAGTAGTTCAAAAATGCTCGATCTCTCCACACACTGTCTTTTTTTTTTTTTTTTTTTGCCAATGAGAGAAAAGCTAGCAAAGGGGCTTGATTGTTTGGAGAAGTCAAAGGTCACTGAGGAAACAAAGACTTTTTCTTTCTCAAATACTGTCCCTTCCCCAACAGACATGCCCCAAAATCACTCAAATGATGATATCCTTTATTGAACCAACCTGGTAACATGGATAGAAGTGGGGGAAAAAATTAGTGTCAAAGAGCTGATCCTGCCCAGAATGAAAGTCCAGTGTGGCTTTGAAAGTGTGCTGATTTTGAGACATAGTGCTTAACAGTAAGAAAGTAAATGCTGTCCCATGGATGTCTCATTGTCTGAGCCTGTGATCTTTTTTTTTTTTTAAAGGTATTCTTGTGTTCTAAGTAACACAACCAGTCAGACTTGGAAGTAAGATTTGTCTTGCACCAAAGGTTGCTTATAGCACAATGATTCCAGGGCTTTTCCTATTCCTGTCACTTTTAAAAACTTTTCTCAGAATACAGCACTGGTTTTGTTTTCCCTAGATGTGATGAATGGATCTTTGTTCAAATCTATGCACTGTGAATCACAAAAGCCTATCTCAGGGACAGACATCCTGGTCAACTTGAAGTCCTTCAAATATTTTTTTTGAAGACTATGAGTTAGAATAGAATAGAATAGAATTCTTTATTGGCCAAGTGTGATTGGACACACAAGGAATTTGTCTTGGGGCATATGCTTTCAGTGTACATAAAAGAAAAGATACATTGTCAAGAATCATAAGGTACAACACTTAATGATAATCATGGGGTACAAATAAGCAATCAGGAAACAATATCAATATAAATCATAAGGATACAAGCAACAAAGTTACAGTCATACAGTCATAAGTGGGAGGAGATGGGTGATAGGAACGATGAGAAGATTAATAGTAAAGTAGATTTAGTAACTAGTTAGCAGCAAAGGCTCATGAAACTTGTAATTCAAAAAAGTGTAGAAGGTCGTCTATCTTTGATTTATATGAAAACACAGTTCTTCGTGTAAAATATGTCAAATGGTTTGGTCCTGATGAAAGGATCTCTTCACTCATCTCCTAATGCATGTACGTGGATAAGTAAGAATAAAGATGATGTTTTCTACATTCCTTTTCCTTTTCTTCCCAATGCAAAGATTCAAAATGTTAGTAAGAATAAATCACTGCCAGATCCCTAACATGGATCCCCGGGGATGATGTTCTAGTGTCAAAACAGGCTTGAATTTCAACATTTTGCCCAAGGCTCTTTTCTTTTCATTGCATAGTTCAGTAATAGGTGTAGGGATGAGAAAAGATTCACCAACTGAACTTGTCTAACAGATCGACTATCCTGCCAGAAAAAAATGGTAGTAGGATGGCAACATCCTGATTATGCATTTGCAGTAATGGAAAGCACTTCTATTCGTTTAAGTCTTTCTTCTATAACTTCATGCAACCCTCTACATACTGATCCCACTAAGAACAGTGACAGGGTGTGTGTGTAACACTTGTGCATTTGCAGTCTGTTTTCCAATTGCTAACGTGCTTTTGAAAGCTCTCATCCCTCTACCATAAATAGAGAACTGCCTGATCTCCTGGAGAACTATTTGATTGCAATTCATATAACCTGGATGTCTTTGACTGCAGATGCTGGTAACTGTAAATCTATCATGCCTGCAGAGTTCCTATCTGGAAAACCCAGAGGGAGAATTACCGGTATGTCCCTTCCGTGTTCAATGATGCCATGGGACATGGACAGATCTTGGGAAATGGAGCCAAATAACTACTATCTTGGCTTCTGTTCCAGAGACAAGGCTGCCAATATTTGTAGTGTAGCTTCTGGAACTGAGAGATGGGTATTTCCTGTTGGTGTTACACTAGCATACTTGTCATTTCTTCCCAAATGCTACAATTTCTTTTTTATCCACTTCTTCCTCGAATACTCTACCACCATTGTTCCTTTCTCCCAGTCAGACTAATGGTGTATTTTGATTTTCTGTGCTTTGACAATACCTCTCTCCTCCCCCTCCTCCACCCCCCAGTTGGATTCCTTCCCATTTGATTTATCAGTGCAAAAATCACACACTGGAAAAAATTGGATAAAGGCACAGTTTTCTAACTGGCTACCAATGTTTGTGCCCTCCCATTGACTAACCATAGGAAGCACTAGCTCAGTGAATAGGAGGAGGAGGAGGATGGGTAGCGGCACAAAGTGTTAGGACATCCGTACAAAGGTGTGAAAGGATTTCCTGGAGGTGACTCATGGCTGGATGGAAGCATTCTGTGGCTGGAGCTCATCTTCCAACACTATAGGATGGAAAGTCTTTGTTTATACTTTCCCGATGGATTACTGAATTTAATGCCAATTTCAGAGGTGACTTGGCTCAATGTTTTTCCATTATCCACAGAGTATATTAATAACTGACTCTTTTTTAATTCCACAAGTCCTGTGAGAGGGTTAATGTTTAAAACAAAGCCTTGAGAAAGCTTTAAGAGAATCTGTATGGCCGAGTGAGGTCCTTGTTCAATAGAAGGCGTCTTTTGCCCCATAATAAAAAGAAAGCAGGTTTTCCTCCCCTCTTCTTCCTTTTAAAGTACCGTGTCTGTTCGAAAAGGCAGAAACAAGAAGGAGCAGTCTCAGAAGAGCAAGTCTTGGCCTTGGCCTTTTGGAGAGGACACAGGAATCCTTAAATCAAAAGCCAAACATGGTTATGGTTCAAATGTGCTTGATTGCCTCCCTTATCTTTCTCTGAGCAATGGGAAAAACATTGGAGATAAGGTGACAGTGATTTCCACAAGGTTGCCTTATGAGACAAATGTTTGGCTCATGGTACGAAGAATGCAATTGGGCAGATGACAGCTTCCTCACAAAACTAACTCTTTCTTTTACCCAATACTGCTCCTGCACAACATGTATGTATATATGTATGTATGTAAGTACGTATGTATGTATGCATGCATTTATTTATATCCTGCCACAATGCCAAAGAACTCTTCATGATTCACAGATATACAATACAATTAAACCAGGCATGGTCAGATTAAATTTTAAAGCATAATGTGTGTACATGTAAAACATGAACACTTCAACAAGCAGCAAACTAGAAACCTCAACCAAATTCCTTCCGGAAGAACTCCTTCCAGAAGAAAAGTAGATTTTAATCTACTTTTAGAAGGTAGTTAAATTGAGATAATAATATGATTTCCACTGGGGGAGGGAGGTATTCGAAGAACTTTGAACCCCCTCACCTCTCCTGATGCTTGGATGCCCACATATTATCAGCAAAATGTGAAACTCACTGATCAAGCACTCAGGCAGAACTCTTGATGCTGGTTCTCCCTTAATGGGAAGTTAAACAACCTAAATTAGGCACAAACTGCTCAAAACAATAAGAAAGAATTTTGCCTCTCTTATTGCATTTGCCCATGCTTGAGCCTATTCGCTTTCTGTCTTCTACTATCAATGCGCTAGGGCAAAGGTGTCAAACTCGCGACAACACGTCATCACATGATGTATCACAAATCCTCCCCCCTTCGCTAAAATGGGGGTGGGGGTGGCCAGTGCATGATGCATCCGGGCTGCGGGCCGTGAATTTGACATCCCTGCTCTAGGGTTTCCCAATCTTGACAACCTTAAGATGTGTAGACTTCAACTACCAGAATTTCCCAGCCAGATGATGCTGTTTCATCTCCTAGAGGCCCATGCTTAACCAAGAAGCTACTTGGAATTAGTCAAAGAGCACACTTATGGATTATTTTTATCAATGGCCCAAGTTACCATTGTCAGCAGTGAACCAGGCCCTCAGCAGCTTTGCCCAACAGCTGATTGGAGAAGTGCCCTACAGATCCACAATTCAAATTGCACCATTCAAATAGGTCCAACACGGCATAGGTCAACTAGCAAATGATATGAATATGGCAATGAGGTGATGGTAATACTCCTGCTATTCAGATCATACAACAAGTCTTCAATAGCAAGGAGAAGGTCTAACATATGTCTGCCCATAATAATGAGACAATCTCATTGTCTTCTGGCCCTTATTGGTTTAGTAGTCCAGAGAGGGACCCTGATGTGTAACATAGGTATATCAGCAGGAGCCCTAGCTTGTCTCTTTAGCCCTGCTTAAAACATAGACAGTCAAACCTTGTCACTTCAGAAGCAGTTGCTCTGGCCACAGATAAGGTCTCAAATCATTACCATTCCTTCTTTTTGAACCTGATCGCAAAGGTTGCACGTGACCGGTCAGATGGTATCTTTTATTGCAGATAAACTCAAGAAGTTTAACTCACAGGTCCTTTCTCAAGAGGCAACTGGACTTTCTTTGTTTTTCTTTGAAGGTGTTTTGCTTCTCATCCAAGAAGCTTTCTCGGAACTGAAGAAGCTTCTTGGATGAGAAGAAAAACATCTTCAAGTAAAAACAAAGAAAGTCCAGTTGCCTTTTGAAAAAGCACCTTTGTGACAACCATGACCTGGATGACTGAGAATCTCGATAGATATTAAGAAGTTTAAGATAGTTAGTTAGATTGGAAAGACAGAGCTCTGGTGGCTCAGCAGACTAATTAACATCCACTTACATCTGCTGCCTGCAATTACTGCAAGTTCAAATCTTGCCAGGCTCAAGGTTGACTCAGCCTTCCATCCTTTCTAAGGTAGTAAATTGAGGATCCAGTTTGTGGGGCAATAAGCTGACTTTGTATAAATATACAAAAGTATGAAGGCTATTGCTTAACGCATTGTAAGCCGCCCTGAGTCTCCGGAGAAGGGTGGCATATAAATCAATTTTTTTTAAAAAAAGTTTTCAAATCAGAGACCTTAGATTGTCCAGATGAAATTCCTGTGTGGCCTGAAAGTATGTTGACTTTGAGATATGATGTGTACTGCAGGAACATAAATTCTGGCACTATGGTTGAGACTGCTGATGGCTAACCTTTACATTCTGGTCCCATCATGGAATGTAGTGAATCTCTGCACTTAATCTCTGGTAATAATTAGGAGTTCTTGTACTTTGTATGCTTCCCCCTTACATTTTCCAGTCCATTTCCTGTCTATAGATTCAAAATCCCCATATTCATTTACGTTATGATGATAATCACCTTTGAATCCATGAGATGGATTTAAAATACCTTAAAATAGAAAACTCACAGTCTGCAAGACATCAGTTAGCATTACATAAGGAGTAAACACTCTTGCCTTACTTTCCAGGTATTTGGATTATGGCTAAAGAAATTCATTATATACAGGTTTATCTGCCTATCTTCATCCACCTTTTTTTTCAAGAATAATGCAGAGGTGGGTTTCAGCAGGTTCTGACCAGTTCTGGAGAATCAGTAGCAGAAATTTTGAGTAGTTCGGAGAACTGGTAAATGCCACCTCTGACTGGCCCCACCACCATCTATTTTCTGCCTCCTGAGTCCCAGCTGATCGAGAGGAAATGAGGATTTTGCAGTATCTTTCCCCTGCAACGCCCACCAAGCCATGCCACACCCACCAAGCCACACTCACAGAACTGGTACTAAAAAAATTTGAAACCCACCACTGGAAGAATGGCTTCCAAAAGTAGTTCTTAATCATTAGGCATCACTACTCTAATTCCTTCATTTCTAGACTCTTACAATATTGCAGAGACAAAAAGTATTCGCCAAGGTGGGCCATTGTCACAAATATTTCCAGATTTACTCCAAGGATTTTGCCTCTATAATAATAAAAATCGGAGCAGAACTTCAGTGTCTATGTGATAGTAGCCTCTATGTTAAACTAGAGAATGTGTTCTTTAACCTGCCAGTGTTTAACTATTTGGGCTACTATATTTTCTTTCTAGGAAGTCAGATGGATCCAGCTAATCCATTTTATCATTTGTATATTTCTGCACTATCAGAATTGTACAGCATTTCTTGGGTTTTTCCAATTATTATTATCCAAATTTGCAAGTCTGGCCAAACCACTGACTTGGCTTTCCCAGAAGGGTGTTCCCTTTCAGTGGGATTTCGGAGCTCAGTAACCTTTCTTCAACTTAAACAGGCACTTGCTTGTCAAACCAGATATTTAACACAAACATCGTGTATGTATACATTTGTATGTGTACACATAATCCTCACTGTCATCTTTATCATTAATTTTTGCCAAGTTTCCTATTTTAGTATGAGTTGCTTCCTTTTCTCTGGATAATTGACCACATGGTATTAAATTATTCTCAGTCACTCAAGATATACCATTTAGGTGGGAAGTAGAACTTAATAGTTAGGAATATACCATCCAATTGAGTTTGTCTTCGGGTAACTATATCAACAGTTTTGACAGGCCTTTCAAAAAGCTCATGGCTCTTCCAAAGATAATTCAGATATCTTTTTTAATTCATCCACCTTCTCTATTTCTCTTTCTCTTCTAGTCCTCTTAACTTTGATAACCTTAGTGATTATTTGTCCATTCATAGGCTTGTATCATCTGCCCAAATTATGTGAGTTTCTGCTCATTGCTGAGAGGTGCTGTTCTGAGACAGAGCTTGAAGACTTGGAGTTTATTGATTTTATACTTTAAAGTCAAAGGTATAAAGCTTTTATTTGATGCCAGAGAGAAAATGAAATCAAACAAACCAAAGGTCCATCAAACTATACATGTGTATCTGTGTTACTTGGCTTGTAAACAGGCCTGACACAAGATATGTTTGTTTCCTGTGGCAAAGCAGTAAGTGAAATCCAGATCTCTTAGTCACTTAAATTATTTTGGCATCTAAGGGACAAAGTCTCAAAACAACTGTGTCACCCATCACAGTGTAACAATATTATACAACCACAATAATTCTAGGTTGCTCTTCCTTGCCACCCAGAACCAGCTGTTTGAAGCAGCCATTCTATCTAATTTTATCAGCTGGCCTACCCTACATAGGAAAGAATCTCTGGTTTCATTCCCCCCTCCCTCTGAAATGTGTGTTCTTGTGAATCAAATGGAACAGATAGCATTGAAGTTCAAGATGCATGTTGAACTCAAAGATGAAACAAATCAAGTTGATATATGCCAAAGATAAAAGGCATTTAGAAGGCTTGGAATGTAATTCAAGCAAATTATGTTAATCCTTTCAATGGCCTGTTTATCTAAGAATTGCATTGAGATTTTTATCTAGTGAACTGTAGACAGAGTTGCTGGATCATAATTCTCACTCTTCCAAACAATGGAAGTGTTGAGATGATGTGAGTTATACTCCAACCTCCCAGAGTGTATTAGATTGTGGAAGGCTGCCCAACAAATTTATTGGTCTACTGTTGTGATATTATCTCCTTGCAAATGGAAACTAAGTCCCCCCTCCCCTTATTTAGCTTATAAAAACCATTCTAACTCAATGGTGGCTCGCGTCAATCTCTGTAGCATTTCCAGTTAAATATAGGACCAGATTCATAAGAAATGAATATGCCAATTTCTATGCTGTTTAGCTAATTTAGATTGACTGCTACAAGATCTGGAATGTCCACTAGTATTTTTTTAAAAGCAAAATTAGTATAATGACAATATTAGTAACTGGAATATCAGTTGCACAGAGTAGTTCATGGGTTTGTTCCTGGGTATGGTTAATTTCTTGAAATTTTTTAAAGAAGTTGAGGGTAGCCTGTTATCTTTCTCAACCTTACCTTTTGATGGAAGGCATCTTGGGAAAAATGATTGCCCAAGGCTAATGAAAGAGCTTGGCTGCTAAGTGATCATTTAATTGGGGACTCCCACATCCAAATCCAACTCTACGGAGTATCCACACCATCGGTTGATCTTCATTGGGAGATCACATAAAATACTGTACATTTCCAGCAGCATTTGATTTACATTCCCATTTCACAGTCAACCAGATTTTTAGATTGGAATTGATATTTTTGTTCCCCTATCAAGTGCTTCCCAAGGACCTACTGTAGGACAGGCAGATGTTGTTTAACCATCTCAGGCTGTAAGCTGTTCCAAGCAAAGCTGCCTTTTGCAATTGACTGATGCTGATTTTGTCAATTCCGATAGTGTTCAGATGGAATTACACTCAAGGCACTTATTAATATTGACAATATTTTTGCTTTCTTTTGCCAGAAGCATTCTGTTTCTTTTTGCAGATCTTTATATTTTTGCTTATTCTTATTATTAAATATTGAGTTAGTTGAGTTTCTCATGAGTTCATTTTCACTGTTTAATAGTAGAACTAGATAAAAAGATAATGTTGGAGCTGAAAGAGAATTGATAGTTTCCTATTCCTATTCTATTCTTTTCTATAGTTCTCTCCATGCCTACCTGTCTTATTATTTAGTGTAAGCTGAAACAGACTGTGAGAAATATATTATTGTTTTTCTTTCAAAAGTAGAGGTTGTTGGCCATAACTCATTACCATCTCGACATTTCCTTTATTTCTTCTTCTATACTACTTAATATATTGTTTTCTCTTGGTGCTACCACAATGGGAGCTAACTATGAATTCAGCTTTATATACTTTTATATTTATACCCAAAACATTTCAAGGAATATTGGCAGAGTAGCATATCAGTATGCATTGCGCTGTTACAGCATGATAACGTGTGCAAAAATATGGGTGAAGACTTTGACATTGTGTTAGGTCTCACAGGAGAATCCTGTCTGTTAGGAAATGTCAACTGGTGGGATCAAAGAAGAAAGCATTTTCTATTGTGACATCCACCCTTTGCGACAACATTCTCCTAAAGATCAGATTGGCTCCAAACCTAAAATCTTTTGCAAGGCTTTAGAGACATGACATTGCCACCCAGAATCGGGGACCAGATGTTCAATAAAGTCTGCATAGTTGTTGTGTGGAGTATTGATAGTTTTTAATATCTTGCTTGAATGCAGATTACATTATATGATTTGTTACATGGTTTTATATATTTGTATTGCTTTTAACTGCTGTAACTTGTCCAGAGTCATGAATTTGAGAGAAGAGGCTATATACCGTAAATCAAACAACCAGCCTTATCATCAAACCATGAAGCCTTATCATCAAGACATGACTTGAAATAGCTTTCCCAACCATGCACACATGAGACATCTTGAATCATGGTTGTAAGCAGTGGTGAAATCCATTTTTTTTACTACCGGTTCTGTGGGGGTGGCTTGGTGGGCGTGGTGGGGCTTGGTGGGCATGGCAGGGGAAGGATACTGCAAAATCTCCATTTTCACCCCACTCTGGGGCCAGCCAGAGGTTGTTTGCCGGTTCTCCAAACTGCTCAAAATTTCCACTACCAGTTCTCCAGAACCTGTCAGAACCTGCTGGATTTCATCCCTGGTTGTAAGAGTGTTCAGGCAGTATAGCCAATGATATTTGGTGGTACACTGTCTAGCTGCCTTGATAGAAAATATACTGTTCTAACTTAAGCATTTAAAATTATTGTTATGACTGTCAGAGGGGAAAATGTATTTTATTATTATTATTATTATTATTAATTCAGAGGAAGACAAGCCCTGATCTTGCTTTAATGTCAAGTCCCGGCTGAGTTTACAATAGTTATTTTATATTCTACCTCCTGGAAGTTCAACAACGACAACAATAATTTCTTTATTGTTTCTTAATCTTTGCAGTGTTTATTTCTGATGTATTCTCAAGACATGTTTGAATGCCAAGCTGTGAATGGAGAAACGCAAAATAATATTTCTCCTTTGATTTGTAGCCCCAATGTATGTGCTGTGCTGAAACTCATTGGAACCAACAAGAAATACATGCCAAGTTGCAAACTGTGGTACCAGAAGAAAATATGTGGAAAATCAACGTAAGTAAGGTTTAAGAAAAAGTTTTTCTTTTTGTGCTCAACAGGCATGCAAGTGAATAATGAAGTAAGGTTTTCTTCCCAACTTCTTCAGCCCCATGAGGGATATCTGCAAATCAATCTGAGGTCTGCCCTGGCAAATCCAACAAGCGTAGCCTAAAGCTTCCTGGGGAAAAAAATGGCCTTGATGCATACTCTTGGAAGGAAGAAGCAATCTGCACTCAGTTAGGAATTTATACAGGCTGGCTGACTGCCAGTCTTCTGCTAAAGTCTTCTAGTCTTCTGAGAAAGGTGTATCCTCCCCAAGGTCAGATAAATTTGGAATTTGAGGGATGAGATAAATATAAGTATCATGAAAGATCCAGAGAGCTAACTTGGCCTGAATAATTTATAGGTTGATCATCTATGATGATAAATATGTTTCTACGTAAGATGAAATCAACAGAAGTTAGAAAAGGGAAAATATGTCTTAAGGGAACTGGTGTCTTAGAGCAAAAACATATATGTGTTTTTACATCAATGGTTGCAAGTAAGTAGGGCTGGCAAAGCAGTGTGCCCAGGATAAAATTTTGCATATATATATATGCATATGTATGTATGTATGTATGTATGTATGTATGTATGTATGTATATATGTATGTAAAATTAATTGCAGTTCAGTAAAGTCAGTTTAGTGATACCAATTCTGCACTGATTTAATAATCTCTATTAATCAATTGAACATTTACAGTTTGCTGCTGGCAGTGTTTGGAGAGTTGTATAGACTATATTGACAACTCTGAAAGGTTTGAAGCTTTTGATTATGCCCTTCTGCATTTGAGATGGACTTTCATAATGAAGCCTCAGCACCATGGCATTATGGGGGTTTTGAATCCCAAAATAGAGTACTTTTCTCTGGAAAGAAATAGCAACCCTATTCCTTTTTATTTTTTTTCTAGATCAGAAGAGCTACAAGAGGAGTTTGATTGGGAACATACACTATCAAAGAATGTTTAAAAAATTGACAGTCTTATGATTTCCAATTTTCAGTGTAGAGACTAAGGGGCATAATCTTAATGTATAATAGATAAATGAGATCCATTACCAAAGCAACAAGGGAGAAAAACCTGAATTCAAAACAAGCAGAAAGTACACAGAAATGTCTCAGCTAGACATCTCCCTAATTCATATGGGTATTAGATGAGAAGGAGGTAGAGGCACAATCAAACTTACCAGATTCTGTTATTATAGCTACTCTCAATAAAAGAAGTGTTAACCTTCCTAGCCATGGTCTGGTCTTCGCGGTGAGGCTGTCACTCAGAAATGGTTTGCCAAAAATGTAAAGCGAGGCTTGACAAAATGTCCAGATGTAGCTTGGAAAGGACTGTTATTCGGTGGATCATAATTGATTAAACAATGACCCCACAAGTGCTTATTTATGGCTTTGTGCCAACCTGCAAGGAGATTTTGAAAAGATGTCCCATGGACTTAAGTTAGGTCCTGCCTTTCCATTATTTGAGCACAGAATTTGAAAGCAAGAGAGATGGTTGGCTTATCAAATTGGTAGCGGACAGAAAGTTGGCAAGGGTTATCAGTACTAGGCAATACATAATCAAAATTCAAATGATCTTGACAGGTCTAAACTAACAAGATGAAATTCAACAGAAATAAATTTTAAGTCCAACATTCAGCAACAAAAGGATAAAAAGCAGGTGGGATGGGTGAGAGCAAACTTGGCAAAAGTATACGTGAAAAGGATTTGAGTGCCTTGTTGTACCTTGAATGTGAGCCAGCATGGTAAAAAAAAAAAAAAAAGCAAATGCAATCATAGGCTATAGGAACAGAGTAAGACTGGTGAGATCATGAGAAGTAGATTCTCAGCTTTTAGTTACATTGTCAAACCCTTACCTTGAGTACTTAACTGATCATAGATATTACATTTGAAAAAGTACAATGAAAAATTGGTAATGTTCAGGGAAGTTGCTGTAAAGAGTGACTGAAGGAACCTTGGTATCTTTGGCCTGAAGAAAATATTAATAAGGGGTGGCTTGCATATTTTATGCAAAAGATGGAACCAACTGGATGGCAGAGATTTATGTAATTCTAGTGTCAATCTCTTTGCATTCACTCCTTATCCCCCCCCCCTTTCCATTTTTTTGCTTCACGATTTGATGGGGTTTTTTTCCCTGTGAAACACCAGCAATGACACGAATGACACAAATATAAAGACATCCTAAACAACTGAGACATTCACAGAATGTTTTATTCTAAGAATAAATTTTTTTTGATACATCTGTTTTATAAAAAGTAGACATTCAAGAATGTTGTATTTAAATACCATCTTGAAAAAATGGAATAACTCTTGTAATTGATAATGTTACTGGAACATGACCAAATTCAGCAGCAGCATCTTTTTTCCAATTATTAACCAATTCAACATGATCCACAGCCAACGTAAAAAGATATTAAAAAATCTATATGTCTGGAAAATCCTTACTTGGGCCATAACAGTTAATAATAACAGTACATTTATTAAAGCACTTAATCACCAATATATTAAAAAACATTTCTGGACCACTTATTTCTTGTTCCACCACCAATTTTAAGCAGTTGTTAATCAAAATTGCTACCCTCTAGCAGAGTTTTAGTTTCCATTTATATATACTGATCTCCTAGGCAAGAAATCTTTCTCTTACAGAACAAAAATGTAAGGATTTTTTTTTTAAAAAAATAACTAGTTATGAGTTTTAGTTAAGTATTAAGAATTGATACATATGATATATAGCCATAACAATAGCACTTAGACTTATATACTCAGTGTTTTACAGCCCTCTCTAGGCGGTTTACAGAGTGACCATATTGCTCCCAGCAATCTGGACCCTAATTTTACCAACCTCAGAAGGATGGAAGGCTGAGTCAACCTTAAACCAGTCAGGACTGAAAGCCTGACAAAGTGAGCAGAATTAGCCTGCAACACTGCATTCTAACCACTGTGCCACCATAGCTCATTATATATGGTTTATGAATGGTAAAAACTTTTTAACCGAAGATGAAGATGACTGTAAACCAGTGTTTCTCAACCTTGACAGCCTGAAGATGTGTGGACTTCAACTCCCAGAATTCCCCAGCCAGCATGCTGGGTAAATCCACCCATCTTCAAATTGTGAAGGTTGAGAAACACTGCTGTAAACCATTGGGAGACTTCAGTGGTAGTAATATACTAAGTTTGGACATACAGACAGAGATGACAGACAGCTAAAAGCTTTGGGCACTGAAATGGGAGATACTTAAATAGAACTAATTATTCAGAAGAATGATGGGTTCATCTTTTATTTTAAGATGGACATGGACTACCATCTATTAGGGATGCTTTATTTTGTAGTCTTCCATATTGTTGGCTGAAACAGCTCCTTCCATAGAAGCTATAATGCTATGTGCAATTGCTCCTTTCCTGAGGTCTTTCTGTCTTATGCATGTACTACTGTATCAAGATCAAATAAATCTTTCAACATTCATAGACAATGTACAATAAATAAAGTCCTGAGAAATTAGTAAAAATACTCATGCCAAGTTATCAAAGGACAAAATAGCTGTAAGATCCACAGCTTTCAATCCTATCTAAAGCAAGTCCAAACATGACTAGCTTATGACACTTGTAACAGGCTAGCAGACTCAGATTAAAGCAAGTTTTGCAAGATAGATTTTCATATTCTACATTCATGATATCTATAATTAAAATATATATGTTGAAAAGAATACATACATGATAAAACATGTAAACAATATATAGAAGCGATTGGATTGTTATTCTATTTTAAGCACAGATGTAGGTTTTTCTTACTTCCTTGTGCTCATCTTTACTAGAAAACCACATTTGTGCGAGGAGTACAAACCATTCTCTGATTTCAACAACAAAAGGACATTGTACAAAAGTCTCTGAAGGTCCTTGATATCTCCCAAAAAGGAGATATAACTCACCATCTGGAAGGAACAGGTAGAAATAAAGGCAATAGAAAAAGCAAAGGAAGCTTTTCTAACTCATTCCTATATTATGTCATAAACCATTTTTCAGACTACTATGACAATAGTTACTATAATTCCTTTTTAAAATTGGTCGCAAATTTAGGAAGGATTTTTGGAAGTGGTTTGCCATTGCCTCTTTCCTGGGGCTAAGGGAGAATGACCGGCCAAAAATCACCCGGCTGGTTTTGTGCCAAAG
The DNA here is from genome assembly GCF_059756535.1 of Pantherophis guttatus. NCBI lineage: Eukaryota > Metazoa > Chordata > Lepidosauria > Squamata > Colubridae > Pantherophis > Pantherophis guttatus. The sequence goes on from NC_142064.1 coordinate 193,484,780, forward strand.
GCAAGGCTAGAACTCACTGTCTTCTGGGATTTCTAGCCGATGCCTTAACCATTACAACAAACTGACTCTCCTCATGATCCCTTTAAAAGTATGCTAATTATTCCTTATCATTTGAACCTTTCCATTGACATCCTTCAGTCTCAAGAGACTATGGTATCGTGCTCTGGGAAGAGGTCCTAAAACAGCATCTAGTGTGACTAAAATGCCCAATTCGAGAGTGGCAATCCCTTCCACACTGAGGGCAGATACATCCTGTCCCCTGCCCAGCCCCCAGATTTCGCTGGTTCCGGGACTGCCTCTTTGCCTCAGCCTGCTGAACAAGTGTCTCTTCGAATTGGAGAAGGCCATGCATGGCCATTTGAACCTACTATTGCCCAAAAAAGATTCTTTCCTGATTGTAAAAAAAATCTGATTGTGGATTTCCAGTCTCAAAATATTAGATTGATTTCTTTCTTCCTGAATTTTACAGAGATAATTTTTTCCATCTCTATGACTTTTTCAACTACAATGGAACACAATGTTATAAAAAAGTAAAGTATTATATTAATAATTATTAATAGGAATTGCCAATAGCAAAAGTGTACCAAGGGACTTAATGGGAGAGGATGTGAATATTATGCTGTTAGAATTGTTCTGGTTTTCTTCTTAGTGTTTTTAGGGTGTCAGATGGAGAGATATTTTTAATCCTACATTTGTCAAGCTTCTGGCATCAGGTTTCTAGAAATTTCAAAGCTTCTGACATTTGATTTACTGATATCTAAATCCCTACTAAATTCCACTTCCTTGCTGTATTTGCAGTGACTGGTAATTCTCTTAGCTTAATTCAAATAGAATTTAACTCACTTGGTTTTTGAAAAGGCATAAATCATGTATGGGTCCCTCAGGAAGGATTGAAAATCCAAAGTCACTCTTTGAAAAAAGTAGAGCACTTCGGATTTAAAAATTAGGGTCCAGTTAATGCTGCTTGATTGCTTTGTTTTTAGTGAACTAATTCTTCAAAACAAAAAGGAAGAAACCTTATCCCAAATATTAGAATGTAATTAATTATTTGGTAGGTGATGTATTTGTTTTTACCTAAAAATTGCAATCCTCATTTCTGAAATATAGTCTTTCACTACCTTCATTTTGCTCTAATACAAAAAGCTGACTTCAGTATCCAGAGATTAAAATATGTGGTCTTCTGTTTAAGTCCCCGTTGAGTCAAGTGCTGCTTCATTGGCACAAATATAACTGATATAATTAGAAATGTTTGCCACCATGAGGCTACCTTCCCAGTTTTGTATGAGGGAAAACTAAATCTGATTATAAAATGTTAACATAGAAGCAGTTTTAACCTCTGCAAAGGAGAATTTATATTTATGGTGAAGATTAAAGCATAGGCCATATAATAAGTTACATATAAGAAAAGTGGGTTCAAATCTCTTCTGCCACAAAGCACTTTAACTGCCATTAGTTAACCTAGCTTGAAGAACTGCCACAATAATAAAATAAGGGATATTATTTACAAAATGTTCTTGGACTGTGATAGAAAAGGAAGCTACAGTAAATGTACAAATGGCCTTTAGGCCATTTCCCAAAATATTGTGTTTCCAAGGCAAAGATAGAACTATAATGTTCGTTCATAACATCAAAGGAAGATGAGCTGATTTTGTTCTTCTTCCAAACCTTTGATTTGCTGGACGATAATGTCATTGCATTTCTCCCTTCTATTACCAGATGTTGTGCTTTTTCTTTAGCCCATAGACCTGAGGAAACCTGAGGGGTAAATGTCATGATACTGTCTGATTATAAAATTTCCCACAAACCTATGTGTCCTCTGGTTCACTTGACAGTTCAGAGTTATCTCTGGTGTGTTTTGATTTTGTAAGGTGAGCAATGATTTTGCTATTTGAAGGTTTTCTCAGAGTTCTTTGATGCTCAGCCATCATTTGTCTTTCACTGATAAAGGTCTACTAGTTGCTGTAGTCTTGTGCTCGTATAAATGCCATCAGTAATGGAAAATAATTGAGCTTTCCTTTGTTCCACATTCCTTCTTTCTTGCCTGAACAACTCTTTCCTTGCGCTGGTTGTTATTATGCCTGAAGTTATGCTAAATCAGTTTGAAAAGGAATCCTTGAGTTTTATGAATTCAATGGATTAGACTGATATGGGGGGGGGGGGACATAGCAATTATTTTTACTCAGGGGCTGTTTTTGGTTTTTTTGGTTGTTTGTTTGTTTGTTTTTAAAAAAAAAACAGTTTCCAAGGCCTATGTGGATCAGGGCAGCATCAGAATCTGATGTGAAAATATACATAAAAAGTGAGGATTAGCGTAGCCCTGTTACTTTCATAAAGAACAGGGGATTCCTGGGATATTCCCAGTTTTAGAATGTATGTTTTATTTGGAATTAGACTGCGTGGAGAAGTAGGTTTGTAGGTTTGTATAACTGTCAGTATGTGTTTGGATAAGATGTTGGTTTAAGAGCAATGGCAACTAAAGTGATATCACAATATTTTATTAACTGCACAGTGAAAGAACTCTGTTTAGTTAATTAGCTAGTTTTTCAAAGCTAGATGTTGAAGCAAAGAAGGAATTATTTTCCCTGATAGCATCCTTACATTCTTTTAGATTTTACTCATGGCTGTAACAGAATGATTTAGTTTCTCAGGAATGACATAAGTCTGTAAGAATTCCATCCCATAATGAATGCAAACAAGAATACCTTTACTCCTAGGTCACTACCATGTTTCCCCGAAAATAAGACCCTATCTTATATTTTTTTTTGAACCCTGAAATAAACGCTTGGCCTTATTGCCATGCACTCAAAAGCCGGATTGGGTTTATTATCAGGGGATGTCTTATTATTGGGAAAACAGGGTATAAAAGAGACTTTAAAAAGTAATGAATTTGGGGAGTAAAGTAGCAGGTAAACTATTAAGAAACTTCTAGAGGTTTTGAATGTCAAGTTGTGACAGCTTCAGCCAGCATGCCCATTAGCAACAGATTATGGGCTTGAATTCTAAAACAATTGCTGGACACAATATTTCATACTTCCAGTGTACAGGATAGTTGCCATGACTATCTGTATTCTATTTCATCCAATTTTATCTAATCTCATACATTTCTCTGGTTTGTGTTTGGTAAGGGAGGGCTGGTCAATAATTTAAGCATTAATAAGGATAATCATAGACAACACTTGAATCTGAGTTATATTACTAATGCATACAGAACATTGGAAGCCAGGAGAATCAGAATTCAGAACATCATTGTTTAGTTACAAACTGAGAAAGAAAGCAGGTATCAACCCTCCAAAGTAAACCAGAAAGGAAACATGATCAGTTAAGCCAGTGGTTCTCAACCTTCCTAATGCTGCAACCCTTTAATACAGTTCCTCATGTTGTGGTGATCCCCAACCATAAAATTATTCCTAAAACCATTGAAAATATGTGTTTTCTGATGGTCTTAGGTGACCCCTGTGAAAGGGTTGTTTGACCCCCAAAGGGGTCGCGATCCACAGGTTGAGAACCACTGAGTTAAGCTAACTTTATTTTATTGTAAGACTACATTAACAGAATCTGGCAAGTCTGAAACTGCAGATTTCCTGCTGTCTCTTATTAGTCTGATCAATTAGGGTGGGTCCTTCCTAGGTTTCTTTCTCTGACCATTAAGCAACTGTGGGCTCCTCCCTCTCTTGTGTGATTGTTCCCTCAGACACATCACTTCCTCTCTTCTCGCAAGGTCATTCCCACATACCATTCCAACAGAAAAATCAAACAGGAAAATGAAGCAGGAAGCCAGTTGATTCTGACCCAAGTATGTAGTATGTGTGCCATCACATCCTTCTTCAGTTCCTTCTTCAGGAACAAAGTATGTGAAATTCAGTTTTGATTTGACATGAGGGATTTACCATAGAAGCTAAGCTAAGAACTTAGCTCATAAAAATTCCTCTTCTATCTCTGTGTAACATAACTAGAATCAGGAATCCAAAAACCTTCTTAGTTTTTAATTGCAGCTTAGCATAGAGATGGGCAGTGTCTTAATTTTTGCAGGCTACTTATTCTGCAACTGAACAATAATAGCAATAGCAATATTAATTAGACTTACATAATGCTTTACAGCCCTCTCATTTGACAGTTCTTACTGTTGAAAAGGACATGTTTTTTTTAATTTCATAGGAAACAAACTTAATAAAAATATTAACCACTAGATAATACCACTTTGAGAAGCAAATCTTGGGAATGGCTTCTGGTTACGATTCATCCAGCCAGTGATATAACTAGGATAATGGTTCAAGCAGTGGTGGAACAAATAATTAGATGTCATACATAAATCTGCTACATTTTGAGTGTTAATCGACACATATGAGGCTCTTCAAAGTCAACATTTTCCTTTCTACTACCTCTGTTTTTCAGTGAGAGATATTTACCTAGGCTAAGTAGTGACTCATAAAGATGGTATAGAATAATAATGTTGAGCTACAACTGTCTATTTTGTGTATATTTGCCTCAGATTTATTTCTCCATAATATGGGAAACCCTGCTGACATCAACTTAAAGACAAGCAATTTCTTTTTAGTCATTTATTCCCTTAGGCTCTGTGCTCGTTAATTTGCAGTTGATCCACCAAATCAAGCAAACAGACTGCCCTTCTAAGTTTGTATACATTAGGTTTCTGACCAGTTAGTAGCAGCTCATTAACACCCATTTCTCTATAAATAAGCCTTTGAGAAACAACATTCTATCTTGGGAATTCTTGATGCTGAACTGTGGCTGAATTCTCCATTAATCATTTTTTTTGTGTTTAATTCTGGTTTGAACTAAAAATCTGTCTAGACTATTAAGGGTGAGTTTATTTGGTTGCCAAATTGGGCATATAAATGTGTATATCTGTACTAAAGAAAAAGTTAGTGTGAGACTGAAAAGTGTACCAGTGGGGTATTGAGAGTTTCAAGCATAAAAGAAAGCAAATTATTTTAAGCAAAACATTTCCCATATGGCATATATATATATAAAGTCTAGACAATGAGTCAGGATTTTCCTAGGTAACATTTCCTGGAAATTGCAGAACAGAATCTGTTTCTATAAATGTATTTGTTTTTGTTGCACAGTTTAAAATTTAATCATTTTAAAGAATTTTTTTCATCCTGTAACACGCTAAAGATCAAATCATAAAATGCCAAATAGTTGTAACTTGCTGCCATCCAATGACTCTCCCCTATTTCATATACAGATACATTCCTATATATTTCATAACATTTTAATCAAACATGGCTTACTTGCTTCTGAGTCAATTCTATAGGTTAAATCCACAGGAAATACATTATTCTCTTTGCAGTTTTGACACTGAGATTACATTGTCTGCTTTTCTAAACATTGCAGATTTAGAAATTAACCAATATTGGGGAAAGATGAAGCTTTTTTTCCCTTATGAAAAAGGAAAGCATAGCTTTTATTTTGTTGTTTTTTAAAAACAATAATAAAATGGAGTTTTTTTAAAAAAAATACTGACTTTTATTTCTATATATTATCTTCTGCTAGAAGGCAGAGAAAAGACAACTCACCAGCAGCTGTTAAATATGTTAAAGGCAACTCATTAATTTGATCACTGATCAATTTTTTAAAAAATAAACCTTAGAACATAACTAATTGGCCTGGCTATTTATTTACAACACCGAGGTACATTCATTGACTGATTTATTTACCTGATTGCTCATAATACATTTGGGATAGCCATGAGTTCATATAAATTGGTATAAGAGAATGAAAAAAAAAATATTTAAATCAATTCCTTTGACCAAGTAGGCTGGTCAAAGAAAGCAAAAATTATCTCCCAAGGAGAGAAGTATTATTCTAGTATTAGGGCTTAATGAGAGAAAACATTAGATAGCGTGTTAAAATAATAAACATAATGGAATTATGGATATCATCCAAACAGTGATTAAATACAGTGTAGGAGCCCAGCAGATACCAAAATAGCTTAATCTGCTAAAAAAAATAAATAACTTCATTACTTTTAAAGTAGATTACAGTTGATCACCCTGATATACATAGATGAATTAAAACTTTTTAAGCTTTAGAAAGATGCAGAGAATGGATACATGTTTAACAGTTAGAAAACAACATATGATATTGGCTTCAATGCATATATTTTATGCACATTTTGCTAAAGTGATAGCCCCTTAGTAGATCTTGCTCCCCAATATAGTAAGTGAATATCAGGCGCAAAAGAGCAGGACTACACATGAAACTCCAATTAAACTGATTTATTGCTAATCATCCCTATGCACAGAAAACTACTCATTAATGGTTAGCACTATCTTGGCATTAGATAAGGGTAAATGATAGGGTTGCGAGGTGTCCACTATTTGAGCGGACAATCCACTTTTTTCACATTATGTTCACTATTTTTTTTCACAAAATAGTGGACTTTTTTTTATTCAAAAGCTTTATGATGAAATGGTACATAATCTAAAGCTGTACAGCTAAGGATAGGAGAATCGTGTTTTGTCTTTTTTTTCCATAAGTTAGAATGAGACAAAGATTGAATATCCATTGATCTCGATTCTCCGAAAAAATTAATGATGAGATTAAAATAAAAATATATTATAAAATTATGTACAATTCACATTTTTAAAATGTATTGTAGCTTGTGTTGACTGACCTAAAATGGTGTGTTAAAATGTTTGTAAGAAAATATATAATTTAATTGTAATTTTTTTTTATTTTTTTACTATTTAACACCTCCCCCCCCCAGCTTGTCCACTATTTTTTGGAAGCAGACCTGGCAACCCTAGTAAATGAAATTCAAGAGAAGTTGGACTTAGTCCATTTGTGGCTTCATAGAGATTCTAGGGCAGTGTTGGCAAACCTTTTTGGTACCAAATGCTGAAAAAGGAGTGCGTGCGAGTGCTCGCGTGCATGCCAAAAACCGGAAGATCAGGTGGCCAGTGCGCATGCATGCACCAGCCACCTGATCTTCCAGTTTCTGGTGTCCACATGCACGTAAAGACCAGCTGACCAGCAGGCCAGAACCCGGAAGAGCAACAGGTGATGGCTTGCTTGCCCAGAGAGATGGCTCTGCATGCCACTTCAAGCACGTGTGCCATAGGTTCACCATCACGGCTCTAGGCTGATGTTGTGACCCAGGCCCAAGTAAGTAGTAGGAAAATCAGTCAGTGAAAAAACAAACAAACTTTATTCGAACAGCTGAGAATTACTTCATTCCCAGCATCGTTCAATTAAATTAAAGCAAATTCCTTCCAACACAAATTCCTCAGTCCTATCACAAATCTTGGTCCAATTAGGCAACCTGCCAAAGGCCTTTCTTGGCAAACGTTCAGAAGTCACAGATACAAAAATAAATACAAGACGTAGACGAAGCTACCAACATTGTTTTTCACAAAGCCCAAACGCCGTTGCTGGTCTGTTTTAAGCCTTATGGGAGGGGCCAATCATCTCTTGGCCCTACTCCTGAGTTGTCCTCTTTGCTTGAGCTGCTCTTGCCTTCTGGCAGCTCTTCTCATGTGTGCATTAGGAACAGGCTCCTCCTATTCCTCTGCCTCACTCCTATCAGTCTCTGGAGGCTCTGGAGTCCACACCTCACTCCCCGATGGCCCTGGCCCCATCTCTGCCTCTGACACAGAACCCTCATCCGGGCCTTCCCCAGCCTCCAGGACTGGCCCATGTTCTTCCTCAGCCTCATCGTTGTCTGACTCCGCTGCCAGCTCCACAGGTTGCTGGTGGACCACAACAGCTGATTCCTCTTTTGACTCTGCCCTCTGGTTCTGCCACTCCTTTTATAGTGAAACACATTGATTTTCCAGTTCATCTTTAAAATGCCTCCCCTGAGTAGTCTATAATTTTTCAATTAGCTTCACCATGGGGATATTTCTCAACTTGCCAGTCATCTTTCCAGTTGTTCTATATGACTTTTCAGGAAGTTGATGGTCACAAATTACAGAATGATAGGTCAATGCAGACTGATCTAACTAGACTTAATTTCAGTCAACTTTCACTGTACCAATTATGCCAGATGGTAACTGACATTTTGGTTGATTTATCTTATTATGCTGTGTATATTTCTCACTACAGAGTGGTTGCTTATGAATGTTGTCCTGGATATGAAGAAGTTCCTGGAGAAAAAGGCTGCCCAGCTGGTAAATAAGATTATTAAGTGACACTTACAGGTTCCCCAGTTTGAACCATATAAATTTGTAGTGATCAATGTATTGATGCGTATCTCTTGATTTGACCAATGAGCACTAAATCAATAAGTAAAAAAGCAAGTTATAATAAGGAAAAGTTTTCTAGTATCTGTTCTAAACAGAGTGATATAAAAAGTGGCACCTTTTTTTTAACGTTTAAAACCAATTATGCTTTCTGTTTTCAAAATATAAACAATGTTAAATAGCTAGCAAGACAAGTACAGTATTGCCTATGTGTGGGATTTAATTAGTTAACACATATACAGAGGAAGCAGGTTCTCATCTGGCATCTCAGAGTAAAACCTTTCAGTCCTAATTTTATTTTATCCCTATTTTCTGCCACATATTTTGGCTTTTGTTACACAGGCAAATGGGAGATTATAGTGAATTTTCTTTCCTCAGCATTTCCATAAACCATGCTATTTTTGTCTGTCAATGGCTATTAATTATGATGGTTAAAGGAAACTTACGTTTCAAGAGTAATGTGTCTGGAGGGGGGGGGAAATGTAAGGAGAAATAAGCTGCCTTAGGAAATATGACAAAGAAGTACTTAGCAGGCATTTTTTAGAAACAGAAGACTGAACTAAACACTTTTTGTCTGATGCCACAATGCTACCAAAGCTTATCTTCTTCAGTTACCTTTTTCTTGAGTTTCCATTTTGTTGCTTTCTCCTATAAGTAGAGCAGATTTCCTTTCCTTAAAATTTTTCAAACCTCCTTTCCTTCCTTTCCGTTCCCTAGAAAAATGTTCATAAACCAGTCTCACTTCACCTTATCTCCTTAACCTGCCTATTCAGCACCATCACATTCATGGGTTCTGTACAACAAACACACACACAAGGCATATGTAGTGGGTTAGATAAAACCTACATATTCTTTAATATATAATACATATCTGATATCTATTTATCTCTATCTTATCTATCTATCTATCTATCTATCTATCTATCTATCTATCTATCTATCTATATCATCTATCTATGTAATATTATTTCTTAACATCAGTTCTGAGTAGATGGCACAGAAGAGCAGCCTGGAGTGAAAAAATGAAACCTGCAAATTGCTTTCTATAAATTACTCTTCCCCACCTCCCACCCTATGTTTTCTTCTTCTCTGTAGAATTTCAGATGTGTCTGCCATTGCAAATGGATGCTTAAAGAGTAATAAATTGTAGGAAAATGATGGAATGAGAAACAGTGAAGTCTCATTTTCCTTGCTGCTTCTCCGCCCACAAAGTAATATTTTAACTTAATATCTGGTTCGCAAAAATCCAGATAACCATTAGACAGAAGAAGAGAGATTTCTGTATTGTCCTCTTAATGGTTATCTGGATTTCTGCACAGCAGGTATGGTATGTCTATGCAATTATATATGCATAGTATAGCTTTTATTGTCATTGTACATCATGTATACAACGAAATTGGTTATACCCATTATTATTATTATTATTATTATTATTATTATTATTATTATTATTATTATTATTATATCCATGTGCATGCAAAATACCATTTGCCACTTTCGTTTCTCTTTTCTGTTTGCTACAGATTTAAAATACCAATCAAGCTAATTCTAGGTCTGCACTAAGAACAGTAATATGTGAAAAAATTGTGTCGATTCAATGGGTTGGATTTAGACTTACTTATTTTTCAAGAACTAAGAACAGGATTTAAATAATTCTGTCTAATCTATCTCATTGATTTCAATTGGCCTCACTAACTCTCAGCACCATGTTATGGCTTAATTATGGCTTAATTATTTTATTCTAATTGAGAAATAACTCTAACCCTAACCAGAGAGCCAGTTTGATATAGTGGTTAAGGCATGAGATAGAAACTGAGAGTTCTAGTTCCACCTTAGGCACAAAGCCAGAGCTGGATGACTTTGGCCCAGTCAGTCCCTCTCAGTCTTAGGAAGGAGGCAGTGCTAAGCCACTTCTGAAATTTGTCAGGAAAACTACAAGGACTTGTCTAGGTGGTCATCAGGAGTCAATACTGATTTGATTGCACCATAGAAGAGAAAGAGACAAAAGAGAGAGAGGGAGGGAGGGAGGGGGGAGGGAGAGAGAGAGAGAGAGAGAGAGAGAGAGAGAGAGAGAGAGAGAGAGCGAAAGAAGGAAACGGAGAGGGAGGGGGAGGGGGAGGGGGAGAGGGAGAGGGAGGGAGAATAGACTTTGTTCTGAATTGACTATGACTTTGCTAAAGAGAAATGCCTTTATTTTTAACAGCTTTGCCACTTGTCAATCTTTATGAGACACTTGGAGTTGTCGGAGCCACCACCACTCAGCTCTATTCTGCCAGCTCTAACCTGAGTGCTGAAATCACAAGGCCTGGCAGCTACACAATCTTTGCCCCCACCAATGAGGCCTGGGCGTCATTGCCTGCTGTAAGTCTAGGGCAGCTACATTTTGCTCAACGTGGGTGGAATTCCTGATGTGATAGATCTCTAAGCTTGGTTTTAACCAATCATGATGAATACAACCAAGAATCAATAGAATGGGAAGAAGTTGGATCCAGAGTTATGCCTGTAAAATGAAACATTTGCCTTGTCTTTATCAGAAATATTATTTAAATATGCTTGACATATTTTTAAAAATATGAGATTAGGTGGAATTATGTAAGATGTGTGCAGCAAACTATATCCACTCCAGGCTCATGAAAGCTAAAAACAAGTTAGATTGTTAGAAGTTAGGAGATGAATATCAGATTGGCAATCAAAAAGTCAGTTCCTTTTCTTTACTTTGACCCAGTTTCTTCTACAGGGAGTCAAGGACATCAGACTAATTAAAGGAGTGTTATGGTATCCCCTTTCCTACACCAGTTGCAGTGTTGCACATCTGCTTCACAATGAAAGAACTTGTGGCATAATGCTGCTATTCAGTGCTTTCATCAATCTAACGAAAGCAACAAAATTCTGTGGATATTGTTGCACTGAGCTGAATATGTAGTTATTACTGTACCTCTTCATTAGCTTGGTTTCCTACTTGGAAAGGCAAAATGTCTTTTCTCAAGGGTAAGCCACCTCAACATACTGCCTCCAAATCATTTTGTTACTAGCCACGACAACTGAGGATTAGGGTAGTTGTACTTTAATACATCGGGTTGGAAAAGGAAGCAGAAGTAAGGAAAATTTCTGTTAAGAAAAATGTTGAGATAGCAACTTCTGTTTTTCTGGCAAAGCTCTCAATTTCCACTCTAGGGAAACTAGTACAGTTCCCCACCCCCTACCAGGCAGAAAGCAGATAGAAATAGTCACGTAAAATACATAGGCTCACATCTGGGATAGGATGCTCAGAACAGCCAGCTCTTTAATATGATTTCTTGATCTTAGGAAGTGTTGGATTCGTTGGTGAGCAATGTCAATATTGAGCTGCTAAATGCTCTGCGATATCACATGGTGAATAAACGAGTCCTAACTGATGAGCTAAAACACGGACTTTCTCTCCCTTCAATGTACCAGAATATTGACATCAAGATTCATCATTACCCAAATGGAGTAAGTATCTGATAAATTTACAAATACAGCTGGGCACAGACTTTGTTTGGACGAAGATAAGATTATTTCATTCCTACTTTGGATGTCTTAATAATGTAGCCAATTATTACTATAAATTAGCTTTCTATAGTATGATAGCCAAAAAAATGTAGACCAGATAAGAAGACTAGGTTTTTTTATTGTCTTTATCTGGAGTTTCTACAATGAAGAAATGCTTTAAAGAGATTTTCTCATATCCATTATGATAAATATATACAGCATTTAGGATGTTTTTAGGAATGCAAAGATTAAAAAAGCTGAGCACAGCTGCCTTTATTCATATCTCTCTGCAGCCATATATTTTCATTATAATATATAATTTAAAAGAATACTTAAATTATATTGAAAGAGAAGGGGGGAAAACTTCTAATGTACATTGGTGTCGGGGTGGGCTGCTGGGGGTTCGCTAGAGAACCTCTAGCTAAGATTCTGTGCAGTTCGGAGAACCCCCAAATCCCACTCCTGGCTGGCCCCTCCCATCCCACCCTGCCCCTCCCATGAGTCCCATGTGGCCCATTTTGGATGCAGATAAATGCAGGGCGCACCCGGAGGCTTGGGGAGGGTGACAAATGGGCCTGTTTCCAGCCCCCAGAGGGTCTCTGGAGACTGGGGAGGCTGCTTTCGCCCTCCTGGAGGCTCAAGGAAAGCCTCCGGAGCCCGGGAAGGGCAAAAACACCCCCTGCGCCATGCTGCAGGAGGCCAACTATGCCATGCCCACTGTGGCCAAGCCCACCCAGAAACAGGGCAGAGAACCCCTTACTAAAATTCTTGAAGCCCACCCCTGATTGGTATAGAGTGAATATAATACAAATTATATGAAGGAAAAGCAGTGAACTATGTATGCATCAGTTTTTACAGTGCCTTGTGTTTAGATATTTGTGTTCGAGTAAAAAAAGTTTGAGTAAAAAGACATTCTTTGAATTATGAGTTTTTATTAAAGTAAAATTATTCATTTTAAAATAGCTATTTGTAAAATCTATAGGACTCTTCAAAATATTCTGTCAGATCTACACAAGCAATCACTAGATTCATTCTCTCTTAATGATACGCCCTCGTTTGTTGTGTCATCCTTCAAATCAACAAGGACATTTAATGCCAACAATATACTCCACTTATTCCACTTATTCCTGTCCTGCCCATTCCAGATTGTGACTGTGAACTGTGCTAGATTACTGAAGGCTGACCATCATGCTACCAATGGAGTAGTCCATCTGATAGACAAAGTCATTTCTACAACTTCCAACAGTATCCTACAAGTTGTAGAGATTGAAGAAAGTCTTGAAACTCTTAGGGTAAGTTCATCTCAAATGATCTCAGTCTTATTTCCTTGCACCAGTGGAAAGTGAGACCACTTTCTTGAAAATTTGTGTAATCAGCAACTTTATTACTGGTAGATTTATTCTAACATAACCGATTCTCTTTCTTTTCCATTTATTTAAAGGCTGCTGTGGCAGCGGCTGGTCTCAATAATCTTTTAGACAGTGAAGGTCAATTTACATTATTAGCGCCAACCAATGAAGCTTTTGAGAAGATTCCGAAAGAAATGTTTAACAGGATCCTGGGAGACCCAGAAGCTCTGAAAGGTAAATAAACATAATCTATCCATAATAATAATAATAATAATAATAATAATAATAATAATAATAATAATAATAATAATAATAGAAAATCTATTGCTTTCACCAGAGATTCGAGTCTATATGGAAGCTAAATGTATTTTTGAAATTTATTACTATTCAATCTTCTTTATTCTCGTGAGTTATAGTGAGGCAGTAAATGATGGTTACAAGTTATAGGAACTGTACTGTGAGGTATAGCGCACTATCCTGAGGATTATGAATGGCCATTTAGCTTTCATTATAATTCATCCTTTCAGAAATATAGAAATCACATTTTAATATTCTCGTGGCAAAACTGAATCTCCCTTTGAATCATGTTCTTTTAAGATGTCCTTATTTTCAAAAGAAATACATACTTGTATGGGAGAATTAGTCAAGTTTTTAAATGTTACAAGCATTAATATTATCTTATAAAGACATGTATAGTCTGAGATCAGTTTATCTGATGTACCATTCATGGAGAATGTTGATCTTTCTCAGTTATGAAATCCAAAGTTTTTTTTTTTATCATTATTTTGTGGTGAAAACCTTATTTAAACTTTTAATGAAATTGCATTTTATTTCTACTTTGTGAAAGCAATGTATACTTGGGTATACATAGTATATGGGAATGTAAACACACATATGTGCATATCACCTATAACCTAAGGCAACATTCCCTATTTAAAAATGGTCTGAACCTAATCACTAGGCTTTTTACTCATTCAGACAAATGAAACTGCCTTTGGGTTTTAACTAGTGGTTCTAAATAAAGAATTGGGCCACCTATTTTGAAATCTAATAAAACTCTAATCATGATGTCTGTTCTCACCATCTAGAGCTAATAAAGGCAAAAAGTTTTGATAATGTTGCCCCTTTTTCTCTCTGTTCGATTGCTGTATTAACAAATTATATATGAATAGAAGGGAAGCTGACTGGAGTAATAGTTTGCCGTGTTTGCATATCTCCTTACTACAGTGGTGGCTCTTCCAAACTCTTTTTCCTGTTTTGGTATACGGTGTTTACATGAGTCACTGCTTTGGCGATGAGCTTTCTTCAACCTTGTGCTGACTTTAAGGCAGAAATGGAGAGAGGAAACCATGAGAAAGCTGTGTCAGCATTGACTCATTACCAAGAAGGCAGATGCAGGGGGAACTGGGCAAGCTGGTCAGCATTTTCTATGGGGGGTGGGATGTGTGTGGAGATGAACAATAGCAATCAGCATGTTGAATGATGTATTTGATGACACTAGATGGGCCTCATAAACCTCTGTGATAGCAAGTTGTGTTCTTTTTATATATTTTTTAAAATAAACAATACTCATTCATTTCTAAAGCCAAAGCACAGTATAGTTAGACCAGTTGTCTGTGCTTTTAAATGGGGAAACAATCCTCAGTTTTGCCAAGGATCTGAACATATGCGTTCAGTCAGAGTTGAGAAGCATCTTATCTTTAGGAAATAAATGTACCTGATTTTGTATATGTAAACTTTGGTTGTTGAGAGTGTGGTAGCGCGACAGCTCCCCCAGTACCTGGATGAATCGTCGTATCTGGATCCGTTCCAGTCGGGCTTCAGGCCTGGGTACAGCACGGAAACGGCATTGGTCGCGTTGGTTGATGATCTCTGGAGGGCTCGGGACAGGGGTTGTTCCTCTGTCCTGGTCCTATTAGACCTCTCAGCGGCTTTTGATACCATCGACCATGGTATCATACTGCACCGGCTAGAGGAGTTAGGGGTGGGGGGCACTGTCCTACGGTGGTTCTCCTCCTTTCTCTCTGACCGGTCGCAGTCTGTGTTGACAGGGGGGCAGAGGTCGACCCTGAGGCCCCTTGTATGTGGGGTGCCACAAGGGTCGGTCCTCTCGCCCCTTCTGTTCAACATTTATGTGAAGCCGCTGGGTGAGATCATCCGTGGTTTCGGGGTGAAGTACCACCAGTACGCTAATGATACTCAGCTGTACATCTCCACCCCGGACCACCCCAATGATGCCCTTGAAGTGATGTCCCGGTGCCTGGAGGCCGTGCGGATCTGGATGGGGAGAAACAGACTCAGGCTCAACCCATCCAAGACCGAGTGGCTGTGGTTTCCGACATCCCGATATAGTCAGTTGGTGCCATCACTGACTATTGGGGGCGAGTCACTGGCCCCCACGGAGAGGGTTCGCAACTTGGGTGTCCTCCTGGACTCACGGCTGTCTTTAGAAGAGCACATGACGGCCGTGGCCAGGGGGACTTTTTATCAGGTCTGCCTGATTCACCAGTTGCGTCCCTTTCTGGATCGGGACTCATTAAATACGGTCACTCATGCTCTCGTTACTTCCCGCTTGGACTACTGCAATGCTTTCTACATGGGGCTCCCCTTGAGGAGCACCCGGAGGCTCCAGCTGGTCCAGAATGCAGCCGCGCGGGTGGTTATGGGAGCGACGTGGCACTCCCATGTGACCCCCCTCCTGCGCGAGCTGCACTGGCTCCCGGTGGTCTTCCGGGTGCGCTTCAAGGTTTTGGTTACCACCTTTAGAGCGCTCCATGGCATCGGACCGGGGTATCTACGAGACCGCCTTCTGCTACCAATAGCCTCTCACCGACCAGTATGCTCCCATAGAGAGGGCTCCTCAGGGTGCCGTCGGCCAAACAGTGTCGACTGGCGGCCCCCAGGGGGAGAGCCTTCTCTGTGGGGGCACCTACCATCTGGAACGAGCTCCCCCCAGAGATACGGAAGATCCCGGACCTGCGCACATTTCGCCGTGCTCTCAAAACTTTTCTAT
The DNA here is from genome assembly GCF_059756535.1 of Pantherophis guttatus. Lineage (NCBI taxonomy): Eukaryota > Metazoa > Chordata > Lepidosauria > Squamata > Colubridae > Pantherophis > Pantherophis guttatus. Next base: position 193,500,859 of record NC_142064.1, read on the forward strand.
TTCAGCAAGCTGGCCTGGCCTAACTCCCATCTTTTAAATTTTTAAATTTTTTAATTCGTGATTTTTCAAATTGGGTGTTTTAATCTGTGTTTTGGCCGATATATTTAATAATTTTAAGGGATTTTTTAATATTTGTATTATCTGTATTTTATCTTGGCTGTTCACCGCCCTGAGTCCTTCGGGAGTAGGGCGGTATAGAAACTTGATTAATAAATAAATAATAAATAATAAACTATACTATACTATAGAAGCACTTTTTTAGCAAATATTTTTGTAAATTGTAAGGAAGGCTTAGAATGAATTGGAAGACTACAGGCAGTTCCTGGGTTAAGAATGGGTTCTGTTCCTAAGCCTGTCTTTAATTTGAAATTGTATGTAAGTTGGAACTCATATTTATGAATAGACTGTCTATTACTAAAAATGACAGATGGCGTTTTCCTTCCTTCAGCCGACAAACTGCTGATGCTATGCAGCGTTTACATGAAATGCTGAAAACTCATGAAAACAGGCAGCATATTAAAAAATGCACAGCTACAGGAGTTTATAAAAACATTGTGCAGCGTCAATGGTTCATTGACTCAAGGAAGGACAACACTGTCTGCCATTTTTAGTGATAGGCAGCCCATTAGTAAGTATGGGTTGTTCATAAGTCAGATGTTCTTAACTTGGAGACTGCCTGTATTGGAGCCTCTGGCTACATAATGATATTATTACAATATACAAGTTTCTGTCCCTCACTATTCTTGTTCCAATAGTCCCAGTAATTGTTCCAACAATGGAATTTCACCTCTACTGGGCAGGGTTCTCTTAGACATATGGCTACAGAATATGACTATTCTCTGCAAATAATAATCCCCCATTTATGGATGATTGATGATGATGATGATGATGATGATGATGATGATGATAAGAAGGTTGGGCTTGGAACAAGCAACTGATTCCTCTTTGCTCAGACTGGTATAACTCCTTCCTTATCCTTAAGTATTGTATTTACAATTGATTTGCCTATATGACCAGGCAGGCTGGAGGCTACAAGCATCTCTTTTTTTATATATTCAATGAACTAAAACAATGAGCCCACCTTCCTCAGCCTATCCTCCAGATATAATTCTAGGAGTTGTAGACTCAACATATCAGGAGGGCATCAGATTGGAGAAAGCTGCACTGAGCAATTTGCAGGATTTGTTTTAGCTTGACTATTTTGCCTATTTATAGACAAAAGTGTTACGCACGTCAGCTTGCCATTGTTCTGAAATACTATTTAATTTTCACTCCATGGCTTATGAATCACTAGAAAAGATGTACAAGCTACTTAAAAAAAATTCCACTTACTGTCTTCTATTCCCCCTATAGCACTATTGAACAACCACATCTTAAAAACAGCTATGTGTGCTGAAGCTATTATTGCCGGTTTATCCATGGAAACCCTAGAGGGTAATATGTTGGAAGTAAGCTGTGTTGGCAATCAGATGATTCTCAATGGAAAGTCCATCATTGCTGACAAGGATGTAATGGCCACAAATGGAGTGATACACATGGTCAATGAGCTTCTCATCCCAGACTCTGGTAAACAACAACAACAATCTCCTCCTCCTCCTCCTCCTCCTCCTCCTCCTCCAACATGGTTTATGGAACTAGTCATTTTTGCCCATTTAAAATCAATGTGTGAAATGGGAAAATGGAAATTGCACATAGCCCATGCCCATGCTATAATGTATGCTTCCTTGTTCATAGGGATTCTGATCCTTACATGTTCTTTTGATCCTTACATCCTTACTACTTTTGAGAAGTGATTGGTATTGTTTAAAAAAATTGCAAATTACCTTTTAGGCAGACACAACTATGAAAATGGGCAAGAGACAATCAGGCTAAAACTAGATATTTTATCTCTGACAAGAGTTGTGTATGATTAGGAAGATGTTTTTCTTCATTAAAACAAAAATCATTTTCAACTTCTAAAATGAAGTTAAAAATCGGGAAAATAGGGAATAGCAAAGGTAATTCTTTCTGTTTAAACGAAACATGGAAGAAACTACAAAAGTGAAGAATTATTTGCCTTTGAATAATTTTGAAACTGTTTTGATCTAAATTTAATTAAGCCTAGATTACACTCATTGAAACCAGTGGAATTAGTCATGACAAATTAGTCATGGGAGCCCTTGAGGGATTGCCTTTTTCCAAGAATCTCTACCCACCCAACGAGATCAAGTAGAATGGGCATGTTGCAAATATTGTCAGCCAAAGAGGGTCAGCTGACAGGGACCAAAAAATGAGCTTTTTCCATAGTGACACCTGCTCTATGGAATATCTCCCCTTTGGAGATTAGAGTGGCCCCAACCTTAGTCTTTTATAAGGCCCTAAAAACCTGGCTATGTCCCCTTGCCTGGATTGCTGAATGTGTGTTTCTTGTCTGTATTGCTAACTGGCCAAATATCTTGCTCCCATGTATTGGGATATTTTTAGTGCTTTAATTTTTTTTTAGAATTTTTAATTGTAATGTAGTATTTTCTGAATTGTAAGCTATCCAGACTCATTGATTGAGAGGGGCAGCCATAGAAATTGAATAAACAAACAAATAAATGAAAAGCAATGCCCTGTTGAATTCACTAAGCGCGTTTAAGTATGATTAATTTTTTTTAGTTTTAACAAATACAATTCTGCTCCTTTATCAGGTGCTCTTTTAATATGTATAATAATTATGAAATCCACTTTGACATCTGTTGTTGTTATTTTAATTGAAGCTAAAACTCTGCTGGAGTTGGGGAAGGAATCCGATGTTTCAACATCTATTGACCTTTTTAGACAAGTTGGTCTTGGTTCACATCTTACTGGGAATGAGCGTTTGACAGTCCTGGCTCCCATCAATTCTTTCTACAAAGGTTTGTATACTTGAACTCTTATACAGTGGGATCTGTTTGTCATTAGTGCCTCATGTCCAATCAACAAGCTGAAATGGAGGGAGAGGAGGAAAGCACATCCCCCCTGCCTGTGCCTGGAATTGTGCCGTTGGATGTGCCTTCTGCTTGAATTAACTGCTAAGAATAATTTTTAATTAGTAGGATTGCATTACAAAACCATATTCAATCCCACTCTTCTTTGCTGGAATTCAGGATTTATAATAGTTCTAAATCACATACACACACATTTTCCTAAAGCTGAGTCTTAGCTAGCTAAAACGAGGTCATATATCCATAAGAGAGTCAAAATATTAAACTTAAATTGTTAAAGATTTAAAAATGACCCAGTATAGATCTATCATGCTAAAAACAGATTGCTGATCAATTGTTGGAGCAGTGGGGCAGAAAACTGGGGGAAAGAGGATAAAATAGTGTATACAGCATGCTAAATATCCTCAGCATATAATTATATCATATCAAAGTGGGTTTGAGTGCATGCAAATTTACATGATGGCAAACACTTCCAGATAGAATAGATATGTTCTAAGCTATTAGCATAAACTGTAAGCTTTCATGATCAAATTGAGTAGTATCAAAGTACTATAAGTAAACAATAAATATAGTAAATAAATTGAGTGGTAGATTGGAGAATGTCAGTTCAACATATCTGGAGATCATCATAATGGAAAGTCCTCTAGTATTTGGATTTTCATACCACCATCACCACGCCCACCAAAACCCAGAGTAATTTTTCTTTTTCTTTTTTTAGAATATCTATCTGGTAATAGCATAGGAGAAACTGAAAGTGGGTGGGGAGGAGAAGATGGAAAATTGTGAGATTTCTGCTGTAAATAGGCTGAAAAATGCAACTGTTGTTCATTGCTTAGAATATTGCAGAAAAGGAGGGAGAGAGAAAGTTGGAGGAAATGCTGATTCTGTTTCTATGACCTTTTCATGCAGTGGCATCCACAGGATTGGTCAAAATGATGAAAGCATTATTGCAATGTCACAACATATGCCCTTTGATATGTGTGTGCAAAATCTCGATGCATGTGCAAAAGGGCAGAGTTTACATTGTAGCATGGGTTTTATGATTTGCTCCCTTTGTCATCTCCTACAGATGCTTCTGCCTGGAAGTATTTTAAAATGAAAGCAATTGACTGTGTGCTGATCTGAATGTATGAATAATGGTTTTATTTTTTTTTCGGCAGATCATAGTCCTTCAGCAAACAGAAATTTGCTCCAAAATCATATAATCAAAGAGCATCTTTCTTCTAAATACCTTTTCCATGGACAGAAGCTAGAAACTTTGGGTGGCAAAGAACTGAGAGTATTTGTGTACCGCAATGTATGTTTCTCTTTAATAATTACTGCTAGTTTGATATTTAAGTCATATATTTTACAATATTTTTTAAACATATACAATACCCAACTGAGAGATCACTATTATGTTTCATGCTATAATATGTCTGCAGCCTACAGATTACAACTTTCCCCCAAATAACTCTTAGCAGCATATATAAAGATATTCTTTGTTTATCTTCTCAACAATTCTCAAAGATTGGTTTCATCTAGGGATTTTGTAGCAGAGCAAGGATTTTGATATCAACCTTTATTCCAGTTTCAATAATTTATCTGTAGTAGAAGACACATTCTGTTCCTGATTCAGAAAAGAAGAGCTACTTATTTTTATCTTTCCTTTTCATTGGATTTCAAACAATGTAGAATTGATCAGCAGAATGCAATCAGGAGCAAATGTATATCAAACCTCTTTCTTAAGGAGACTTAACCGCACTTCCTTTTGATTGTTTCATGGTAACTTTTGGGGAGCATTCGTCATTTTTTCTAGAAGTTTGTGGCTTCCTCACAGCAAATTGTGAAAGTGCAAGTAGAGGGGGCATGTTTATCTTCATGTATTCATATGATTTAGATAAATAATAGGGGGCAGTTGTGTTTGATCCTGATTAGGGACCAAACTTAGTAAAATGTCACAAATTCCACATTTATTATGATGCAATCTCTCTTGTAGAATCTCTGCATAGAAAATGCCTGCATCGCTGCTCATGACAAGAGAGGAAGATTTGGTACCTTATTTGTGATGGACAAGATGCTAAGTCCCCCTATGGGAACTGTTATGGATGTGCTCAAAGCAGATGATCGCTTCAGGTAGTAGTTTTCCTTCTTACTATTATTATACAAGCAGTAGAGTAGGAAAAACAGTTTTGCTTCTGTAAGGATTGTTTAGAGAAGCTAAGTGTTTCTATATTTTAAAACATACAAATGTATATGTATGTACAAACCAGTGGTGGGTTTCAAATCTTTTTACTACCGGTTCTGTGGGCGTGGCTTGATGGGTGTGGCATGGCTTGGTGGGCGTGGCTTGGTGGGCATGGCAGGGGAAGGATACTACAAAATCTCCATTCCTTCCCCACTCCAGGGGAAGGTTACTGCAAAATCCCCATTTCATCTTGATCAGCTGGGACTTGGGAGGCAGAGAATAGAAGGGGGCAGGGGCATCTATTCTTTTTACTACCGGTTCTCCAAACTACTCAAAATTTCCGCTACCGGTTCTCCAGAACTGGTCAGAACCTGCTGAAATCCACCTCTGGTAAAAACATATAACTTATGTTTTAAATACAGATAGTCCTTGACTTACAGTCGATTTAGTGATAGTTCAAAATTACAATGGCACTGAAAAAAGTGATTTATGACCATTTTTCACACTTACAACTGTTGCGGCATCCCCATGGTCACATGATCAAAATTCAGATGCTTGGCAACTGACTCATATTTATGACAATTGCAAAGTCCCGGGATCATGTGATCACCTTTTGCAACCTTTGGACAAGCAAAATTAATGGGGAAGCCAGATTCATTGAATACCATGTTACTAACTTAACAACTGCAGTGATTCACTTAACAAATGTGGCAAGGAAGGTTGTAAAATGGGGAAAAATTCACTTAAAAAATGTCTCACTTAGCAATAGAAATTTTGGGCTCAATTACAATTGTAAGGTGAGGACTACCTGTGTGTGTTCCTTTTATATATTTAAAAAAAAAAAAAAGCAGGCCACATAAGTTATTTTTAACTGTGTAAGATTACTGGCTCATCTGATTCATTATTGCCTCTATTGACTGGTAGTGGCGCGCCAAAGTTTCTGAGAGGAATCTGTTTCATCTCTTCTAATGCACCTAATGCAGTCCTAAATGACATTTGTTGTGTTAAAATATTGGCACACAACTTACAACCAAAAGTTGTAATCCTTCTTTATTTGAGGACGGATATTTACAGAAAGATAACTGTAAGCTTACCAAGCCTGTTGCTACCTGTTAAAACTTACATACAAGCCGTGTCCTATGACAGCAAAGGAGAATAGGATATCTGTGTACAGTTCCTACATCTTCCTATGCCTCACCTCTTCAAGCTGATTAACATAAAGAAGCTTTGACCCTGGAGTTAGCTTTCATAAGTGTCTGTGTGTGAGTGAGTGTGTATACATGAGCACGCATGCATGCGGGGCGGGGGGCAGCTGGATAGAAATATGAAACATACAATAACTCCCCCTTTCCTTTCTCCCTGTTGTGCTATCAGCTGTTCATAGACCCATGCTAAGGGAAGATCCATAGAAGTTGGGGCTCTTAGAGGTTCCTTTTTTGCTTTTTAAACTTTGCTTTTTAAAATACATTTGGTGGTTTTACAGATTTACATTCAGCCTTAAAAAAAACTATTTTCACAGTGTTTAGACAGGAAGTCAACCAGTGACATCTTTAAGAGCGGTCAAGAAGTCAAGATAGTGGTTAGAACCACAAGATCTAAAGCCATCATTTTTTTATGTACGTCAACATACAGTACATAAAAAAAGACAGGACTTTGATATTGGAGTCACAACTGCCTTATTATTATTATTATTATTATTATTATTATTATTATTATTATTATTATTATTGAAACCTCACACAGATTTCCCTGGAGTTAACCAAGAATGTTCACTGAATACTTTTTGAATCTCTGACATCTCCAGCAAATTTGCTAGATAGGCCACTTAGATGCTTTTGTTCTAATGAAAGTAGTTTGGGAACTGCAAAGCTAAAAGTCTCTGTAGATCAGGCTTCTCAAAAAATAAAAGAACCAATCTGCAGGGAAGTCTTAGCTTAAAAGTCATTGCTAATTTTTCTTAAGCACTTTGTTTAAGTGCTTAAGTCCAGTTCATCAATTTATTATAGGTTTGTGAACTCTGACAATAAAATGAATGAAGAAGTCACTTGCTCAGGAACTTCATGTAGAGATTGGGACCACTGAATTGTAGTTGTGATATTTTATACTGCCTTTGGAAACTTGTAATTCTTAACCAAGGATTTCTGTTCATTTGTGGTTTTGTTTTTTTTACAGTACCCTGGTGGCTGCCATCCAATCTGCAGGCCTAACCGAAACACTGAATAGGCCAAGATCCTTCACAGTGTTTGCACCGACAAATGAAGCTTTTCTAGCCATGCCTCAGAGGGAGCTGAACAGACTTATGGGTAACTTCCCAAGATCTTATTGATCAATTATATTTATGCTACCTATTCTTAGCCTTCCAGTAAGTTTCCAATATTTTATTTTGTTTCAGCCTCAAAAATACGCAGCTTCCCTTTGATATACTAGTGAAAAAATAGTGTTCACAAATATTATTAGACTAAAACATAGGCAGAGGCTTTTACAAGTTAAGGTACTCTGTTAGTCTTTGTTTCATTATTATTTATTTAAGTTTATAAAATCTTTTTCTCACAAGAAAAGAGTGCACTTTTACTAACTCCACTAAAATAATGACCTAGAAAAGTTATATTTTTATGATTACTCATGAATATATTTAGTAAGATTTTCCTGCAACCAGTCCACATCCATTAATAGAACTGATTCACCCACTGAAGCATAGACTATACGTGCCCAGCTGATTGTGAAGTCATCCAAAATTCTAGTCACTATCCAGATATTTTCCAGAAATAATAATATGGTCAAAAACATGTATGTTCAATATAGTAATATCATACATATTAGCTGAAATGGTCACTTGAAAATAATCAATATGAAGCCGTCATCTTTTGCGCAAGTAATGGAGCATTCAGGCTTGTACAGAGAATATCTAATATATGGCTTTGAAATAATATGAATTTATACTTTATTTATTGAAACTAGTTTTGAGACATCGTAGTAAAGCAGATATCAATTTATGAGCGCTGATTATCCCTTGTAAATTCCTAGCACAGCATTCTGCATATTTGTTCTGTTGTTTAGAATACTTTATAATTGATTTGTAGCTACTATAAGCAGTTGTGATGCTGAAACATCCCAGGAACAGTCAAAATGTTCTTGTGCTTTATAAGCAAATGTTTAGCTTACTCTTTCTGAAAGTGATCAGTCATAGGTAGGAAAATACAGAAGACAAACAGACTTGTATAAGAGGGAGAAAAGTTACAGTGACTGTTTGAAGTTACAACAGCACTGAAAAATGTGACTTATGATCATTTTTCACACTCACTACCAGTGCAGCATCCCTATGATCACATGAACAAAATTCAGATGCTTGGCAACTGACTCATATTTATGACAGTTGCAGTGTCCTGAGGTCATGTCATCACGTTTTGCGACCTTTTGATGAACAAAGTCAGTGGGGGAAGCCAGACTCACTTAACAACCATCTTACTAACTTAACAATTGCAGTGAATCACTTAACAACTGTGTCAAGAAAGGTTGTAAAATGGGGCAAAATTCACTTAACAACTGTCTCACTTAGTAACAGAAATTTTGGGCTAATTGTGATTGTAAGTCGAGGATTACCTATATAATTCTACATAAGATCAGTGATCAAATTACCTATACATTCAGTTAGGTTTCTGTGAAACAAGCTGGTCCATAGAATGTCAGATTTCTGACTGTCCATGTGATACTTTGAGTGGAGTTGGGGCCACTGGATTTTGACTGACTTGTATGGCTGTATCAAAAATTTGATAATCATAGCTAAACATATTAGCAATGTAAATGTGATATAGATGGTATTGTAAAATACCTGCCTCTTATTGCTTCTGTATCTAAAGATCTCAAAATTTTATCTTCAGGAAAGCTGAACCATCAATATCTTCAAATTCACAGTGCCCAAATAATTCAATAATTATACATTAGATAATTCAATCATTACTTCTGAGTCCAACATTTTCCCAGAGATCAAAGATGAATACTGCTCTTTCATGCTAAATATAATTCCATGTCTACCAGTTGACTTTATCAACTTCCATTTGAGATTCAGTTTTACCTTAAAAAAAAAAAGAATAGTGTTTGCTCTCAATCTTCCAGCTATTTTTGGCCACATTTAGAAACTTTTGCCAGAAAGCAATTTTATACACCAGATGTAAGGACTCAGTGTCAATATGTGCTGCCATTCTCTTTTATTTAAAAAATATATAAGGAACAGGAAAGAGCAGCCAGTGATTTCAATGTGACAAAAACAAAATGGCAAGGCAGGTGCTACGCAAGCCATCATTCAATTTAAAAAAGAGAGCACAATTTGGCCTTTTATAGGTTTCCCAAAATTCAAGTCTTTTTGCACTTTTTGCAGCTAACATGAAGAAATGTGTTTCTTTCTGTTTGGGGCACTCACGCTGTATCCCTCCTGCTGTTGTACAAAGTGCTCCAGCTGCAGAGTGTGAAACAGTTTATTAGGTGGAAGGAATTGCTATGATTGTCTAGGGAATCTTGATAGAAATACTAGATGGGGAAACAGCTGCTTGGTTTAATGTAAAGGGAACACTTTTGATCTTTTTTTTTTCCCTTCTCCTTATGAACAGTGCCAGCATAATATTTTGTTTTCTTTCTTAATTACCATGGAACATGGGAAAATAAGCTATAACCCTGAAATATTATTGGTCTCCTCTTGCCTTTCCTTCCTGTCCTAGGTAATGCACAAGAACTTGCCAACATCCTGAACTACCACATTGGGGATGAAATTTTAGTGAGTGGAGCAGTTGGTGCTGCTGTAAGAATCAAGTCTCTGCAGGGTGATAAACTGGAAGTCAGCTCTGTAAGTTTATGATCTCTCCCTTCCTTTTATAAAAAAGTTTTTTTTTTTAAATTGTAGCTCAATCTGTCCTAATGCAGTTCAAAGAACAGCTACTAAATTTATATCACCTTTAATTTTTTTTTTAAAAGGCCACTAGGATTTAGCAGACTGGAGGTTGCCAGATGGAGCCTCAGGAAGTAAAACTATTAAAGTCTAATGTTAGGGGAAAATCTGTTTTCTTTCCCCAGTGGACATTGTCTTTATTATTGAAGATTAGCATTGATTTACCCTTCCACTGTTTCATTCTTCCTGCCATATAGTCTCAAAGCAAGTCCTGCTGGATGGTTGGGAATGACAACTATTTTTTGTATTGTATTAATTACTTAAGGTTTAGGCAAACTTTTATTTGTATGTTATGGAGAATGGAACAACAATAAGACTCTCCCACACAGTTCCAGATAATTGAGTTTTAGTGCTACTAATCCAAAGACGTTAAGCAGCGCTGCACTTTTTAATGTTTCTGTAAATTCTGTGTTTGAGAAAGAGCAGTACAACAATAAAAACCTTGCCTGAAAACACATCAAGGTATAGTGTTACTTGAAAAATGTAATTAGTTCATCAGACTAGCCAAAGACAGAGGCTTGAAAGCCAGAATCTGCCTTACAGAGAAAGACCCACGAGTTATAATTAGCATGTACCACAGCTCAGTAAAGGTTTGTGTGTGTGTGTGTGTGTGTGTGTGTGTGTGTGTGCGCGCGCATGCGCATGCACATTATATAAACACTATTTACTCCATTTCTCAGTTCACGCTAGGGCTTCAGAATGGGTTTATAATGGTATGGCAAAGCAGAACTTTTCTTGAGACAGTGTTATTACTGTATTTTACCTTATCTTTCCCTTTAGAGCTCAAGGCAAAAACTGTGAAATTTTTCTTTCATTTTCTTAAGTTGGGTTAAGAGACTGTCATTGAGAGGTCCTTGGTGCTCTCCACTGGTGGGATTCAAGTAATTTAACAACCGGTTCTCTGCCCGAATGATTTCTTCCAAAAACCAGTTTGCCAAACTGCTCTGAAAGTTAACAACCGGTTCTCCCGAAGTGGTGCGAACTGGCTGAATCCCACCACTGGTGCTCTCTGAAGTGATTGTTTTCTTGCAGACATTTCATTACTCAAATTAAGTAACATTACCAGTGCACTGATGGGTAAGACTGGGTAGTGAAACATCTGCTAGAAAACAACGAAGCTCATTTCAACTCCTAGCTACAAATATTCTCCTCTATGGTAGATTGTGATTGGCCCAGAATTACGCAGAGAGCTCTGTTACTGAGTGCCTACTTCCGGCCAAGCTTCCACAGCCCCACCCAGCATCTGTGCAAAGAAAAAACACGTATATAATTTACACTGTACGTCTTTGAAACATTTTTTATTTGTGAGACCAAAATATCTGAAACCAGTCAATAGCATAAGCAGCCTTATTTTTTTTAAAACCTGCCCATATGAATATTAGAATCTTTACTTCTATATTATATTAGATTTTTGCAAATTAGTTTATCTTCTCTCATCTCAGTTCTTCATACGTTTTGACAATTTATCTCTACTTTTTCTGCTTCAGAGAAACCACATAATAAACGTCAACAAGATGCCTGTTGCCGAAGCTGATATTATGGCCACCAATGGTGTGATTTATGCAGTCAATAATATCTTACAACCCCCAGGTAGGTCAGCTTGAGTTCAAGCATAACACATTTTGCCCTAAATTTGCTTCTCTTCCATAAGTAGTTAAAGGCACGCTATTATTACAGAACACCAGTGAATTTCTATGTAGAAAGGAAGTTCACTTCCTGCGCAGAAGGAAACAAGCAGGTGTTCCTCATCTTCCAGAGAAACATTAGCGCTTCTGTGTTTTTTTTTTTAAGGCGTGCAAATAAAGCATATGCATTTTAAAGTGTGTGCTGGCTTTCTCAGAGCAAGATAATAAATAACTTCTTGGTGCTTTGGGAAGAAAAAGGGAACACCGGGTTCACAAAATATGGTGAATCATTTCCTTTGACAACAATTGTACATTCTTCCGTGGATGTGCAGAGGTATTCTCCAGGTCAGTACTGGATGGAGAGGCTGGATATGGTGGAATGTGGGCAGGTTGTATCTGCTTCTTGGAATCTCTTTCATGTGGATCAGAAGAACATATTTAGGAGGAAAAAGTGATTCTACATATAGTTCAGAAATTATTTCATTTTTCCATTCAGCACTTGGCACTGGCAGAAGTACAATATGCCAAAATCGGAGTGGCAATTCACAATAACATCCTTACTCATGGAATTCTGTCTCTGCTGTCATATGTTGGGTGGTAAGGTTGAGACTAGTACAAGACTTTCAAAATTCAGAAGCTCGTGAGCCTAGAATCCCACGCAAAAGTTGCTCAGAAGCTATTTCCAGTGGTGGGATCCTACTCATTTAACAACCGGTTCACTGAGCACGTGTACAATTTCGAGAAAATTCACCTTCCACATTGCAGCCGGCGAGAAAAACAGCTGAAGTGTGGCAATCGAATCTGCCGCCCCGATCAACTGGGCTTCAGAAATGGAAATATAGGTGAGTATAACACAGGGGTGGGCGGATGGGCCCACTTCAAAGTCGGAGTGAACCGCTCATGGCTGAAAGTCAGAATTAATGTTTCGCCCAAACTGCGAACCAGTAGAATCCCACCACTGGCTACATCCACTGTTCTTCAAAAAGGACAATCAACCATAGGGAACCTTTTCTTAAGACCAATGAACTGCAAAACAACAGCTGAAGTGGGCTTTAAAACTGTTTGAATGGAACTGTGATCACAGGGTGTATACAAAGTTTACAAGCAAGCAATTTGCTTAAGTTGGTTACATGCATTATCTGCACCCATTCCTGTAGCCTTATTTGAAACAAAGAATCTTGCCAGACAGAAATTAGTTGATTATAAAAAGGAAGAGCAACCTTTCCTTTGATCAGGCACTTTTACTGGGAATCACACAAAGCAATTCCATGCAGTTTATCTGTGATTCTCCTCTCTACCAAAGCACTTTTATACACTTCGTCTGTTTTGATAATGGCCTTTAACCAACTCTCTCTTGAAAGCTCTCTGCTTGGCTTGAAGCTTATTCTAGATGGATTCTAATGTAGCTTTAGTTATGTACCTCTACTGATTTGGGGTCCTGTACATGTTCGATGGAGGAGAGGGGCAACAAAAGATCAGAGGTTAATTTCTAAAGAATATCATTTGCTATTCAAACTCTAATGTTACTCTTATCTACTTTGTGACAATCCCTTTTCCTGCCCTCAAAATTGTCAGCACCTTTTGATACTTCATCAAGCTGGAGGGTACAGCTGCAAACCTTTCATTTGGTTGAAAAAGTAGACTAAAAAATGCAAATTCTTGAACAGAGAGTGATCATATTTATGTGCACTAATGAAAATCAACTTTATGGTATTGGGATTACAACTTTCTGCAGCTAGCAGGCTGACACTAAAGGAATTGTAGCTTCCTCTGAAGCATAGGCATCAGGTTAGGAAATAGTTATCTGCCTTTTCTATCTGTCCCAAATCGGCAGGATACATCTGGATAAGACTTCCAGTTAAAACCCTGGGAACAAGTTGTTATTATGGTAGGCCTTGCTGAGTGGACCAGTGACTGACTCAGAAATACTGTTAAAAGGAGGACATCAGGGTGCAGCTAGTATGTAATCTGTGTGGAGAATTTTGCTAACCCGGCATTTGCTAACCCCGACAGGGTACTAATCCAGCAGCACTGTTGAAATTTTTTTTTGGCTGGATTCCATTAATTTTATTGTAAAAATACGTATTGGTCAACACTGCATATTGCACAAATTCCAAACAAAAATATTAAAATAAAATAAAGAGTTCTATTTTGTGAATTAGAGAATACAGGGTTTTTTTTAAACTAAATATATTTGAATGTTGTCCTTTCAGCTTCTAAGCATAATGAAAGAAGTGATGAACCTGCAGATCCTTCTCTGGAAATCTTCAAACATGCTTCTGCATTATCCAAGGTATATATAATGCGATTAAATCATCATATAGCCATTTTTCTAAAATTGTCATTTGATGTTATAGTTATTTGATCAAGGCATGTTTTTTGATAAAACCAATAAATGCAATTCCCTCTTCTGTGTGTCCACACATACACCCTCAAACCCACAAACACATATGCATTGTGAGGGAATCAGAGACAGTTGTGCAAAATCCAGATTTAGTTTTAATCTTTCTGCATATAGAAAATTAGGCTAGAAAGGATTGCTTGAACAGGCTTAACATTTATAATTATAATGAGATTATTTATTTATTTATTTCCCACCTTTATTATTATTCTTCAGTATATCTAAATGATCCTTTCTCCTTTTGTTTTCCCCACAACAACAAACCTATGAGGTAGGCTGAGCTGGGAGAGAGCAACTGGCCCAAAGACATCCAGTCAACTTTCATGTTTAAGATATAGCCTGGTGCCTATCTGCTTTAGTCTTTACCTACAATCTCAGTCTTAAACTTGTAAGTGAACTGGCTTCATTAGATCAGAAGGTCACTGTAGCTGTTGACAAAACCATCCAGCCTATTCATCTCTTTTGCTAGATTTATATCTCACTTTTCACAGGCTCAATAATGCTTTCTCCTTCTGTCTTCCCCGTGACAACCCCAAGATATGAATTGGGCGTGAGAGACAGCTTCTATCCCCCCCCCTGCAACATTGGGGGACTGAGGCTGAGAGGAAGGACTTTTGTCGAGTGGAGCCTTTGTAGTGTCCAAGTCTTCCTTGGGCAATCAGATTGACTGGGCCATTTCCTGCCCTTCAGAGGCCAGTTAAGGCAAATTATTTCAGAGAGCTTTGTTGGTTGAAGAATATTACAGGAACTGGTTTTAGAGATAACCTGTAATCCTTTTAATTGCTTTATTATATACTGATTACTCACTGTGCCATGGATGTTTTATGTTAGTACACTTCTGAGAATTGCTGGATTGTAGCAGGCTACAATTTCAATTAAATATTTTCCAACCTCACTTGCAAGAGCTACGGAGCCTGTAATCCAAAATATCCCCCTGGATGCTCTGTGCTTCTGCAAGAATTCTTTTCTAATGGAAGCTCTGTGTAGCTCAGATCATCTCTGAAAATTTTCCTAACAGTCTGAAATTATTTTGGAGTTGAGTGAAGAGGACAGCAAGAAATGATGTCTTTGAAAGGCACACAGATGCTGCCTGGCTTTCTCTGGGTTTGGACCTTTATTTCTTCACTGATGTTTTTCTCTTTTGTTCCTGACAGATTTCGCTAAGGGATGCTCGGCTCGGTACGTGACATATTCTGGCTTCTTTAAATGTACTTTTATAATATGAAATAAGATTATGGATTTTCTTCTTGGATATACAAGCACAGGCATCCCCAGAGGAATGGGGGGGGGGATCTATGTTTTTGAAGTGAAAACAAAACAAAAACTTATGGCTATAATGGGGTACATGTCACAATACCTCAACACACATTTTATCATTTTTTAAAAAATAATCACAGTTTGTATTACAATCATTTGTACAACAATGTTTATAGCCATTAACTGTGCAGCCAGATGGAAATCTTCTAAGAAATGACTGGAATGGGTTTTAGCTCACAAAACTCACTGAGAAACACTGTGTTACGAAGTTGCTATCTCTGCAACAGCATAAATCCTTCTGTATACAGCACCAGAGCATTCACTGAATCCTCATTAGCCTTAGACTGAGATATGCAATAATTTCTGAGACATATTGGCACACGGTAGCCTAAAGTTCAGCTGTATTTATAAAGAGTGTATATAGGAAGGAAGGGGCACTGATTGAGATGATTTTATATTTCAATTTGTAAACTGATGGAAGATAATGAATGGATGCCTAAGCAAAACAATAACTCTATCAGAGCTGAATGGTCTCAAATTCATGTGCTAGGAAACATAAGTAGGACGGTACTATTTTATGCAACTTATGTTCTTGCCAGAGGCATTATTTTGCATGAAAGAGCCGTGGTGGTGCAGTGGTTAGAATGAAGTACTGCAAGCTACTTCTGCTGACTGCTGGCTGCCAGCAGTTCAGCAGTTTGATTCTCATTGGCTCAAGGTTGACTCAGCCTTCCATCCTTCTGAGGTCAGTAAAATGAGGACCCAGATTGTTGGGGGCAATATGCTGACTCTGTAAGCAGCTTAAAAAGGGCTGTAAAGCACTGTGAAACGGTATATAAGTCTATGTGATATTGCTATTGCTATTTAATTGGCCATTGTGAAGACAGAAGCTGGACTAAACTCACCTTCAGTCTGGTTCAACATGGATCTTCTTTACAGTCTTGCATAATCTTTACACACACAGGAATACATACACACTTTTGCCTCTGGTGCAATCAGCAAGAAGTAAAGTTGTTAAGAATCTCGGCATTACCTTATGTTGTATAACTGCTTTAAGGAGCCAATATACTATTAATTCTCTTTTTGTCAAATACAACTTGGCAAATATACCCAAAGGGAAAATGAGGCAAAGATGAGTCATGATCATATCACACTGGCATGAATATCTGAGCCAAACTGCAAATGATTGTAGTGTGCCAAGACAGCAGATATAGAGTGCATTACCCACGTTTCAAAAGAGTTGTTTGTCATAATTTATAAAAATAGACTTGTTTATATTTAAGTATCCTTTCCTCTCTCACCTCTACCGATTAGCTCCACATTACATAACCTGACAGGTTTTCATTCACTGCTGTTTCCAAAATCCTGCTCTGATTAGTTAGACAGCATCTGATGAAAGAATAAAAGGATTCCTAATAAAATTTGAATCCCCCATCATGAAGAAAAGAATGAAAATAACTGCCTGAGGCCAAATATCATATCTATAAATCAATTGTCTATATGACTCAATCATTAGTCGTAATCTTCATTGTCATTCAGTGATGAGATTCTCCCTATCCAAACTCTTAACAAATTTGTTTCTTTTGTCTGCCAGAGCCTAAGAGTAAACTTGATTTAGCGATGCACCTGAATGAAAGGGTAGAATTGTTAAATAGCAAAATGCATTATGTTATTTCAGACTATGGCTACTTGACATCTTTCTTAAACTATTATTTGGAAGAGTTTAGCAGTCTTCAGTCTGCTCAGAATTTTGTTAAATCAGAAAACGCAATACAACCATAAAAGCTAAGCTAATATAATGCTCTTCTTAAAGGACTCTTCTCCTTTCTCTCTTACCCAAAAGTGCTTTTTCAAGAGGCAATTGGACTTCCTGGTTTTTTCTTTTGAAGAAGTTTCACTTCTCATCCAAGAAGCTTCTTCAGCTCAGAGCTGGATGAGAAGTGAAATGTCTTCAAAAGAAAAAACCAGAAAGTCCAATTGCCTCTTGAAAAAGCACCTTTGGGACAGCCATGACCTGGATGACTTAGAACGGACGTTGTGTTCCTGAACGTCCATTTTCGGGGCGCTGCGACTCCAATCCATGGACGGGTAGCTTCTCCTTAGTTGCTGGGCAGAACTGAGTGCTAAACCTTCCCATTGTTAGGCCACGCCCACCTCAACCAATCAGCTTCAGTCTTTCCTCACGAAGGCGCAGGAACCAGGCCAACTATGAAAAACACAACAATTTTAATCAAGAGAAACAACAGAAACAGGAAGCCGAATGGGTGGGTATGGATTGGAGTCGCAGCGCCCCGAAAATGGACGTTCAGGAACACAACGTCCGTTTTCCATTGCACTGCTCCTCCAATCCATGGACGGGGATATACCCAAGTTCAGGAGCTCAGGGCGGGAGGCTGACTGGAAACCTCAGCCTGAGGCGTGGCCACTTGTTGTAAAACTCTACGTCCAAACGCTGCATCGGACGAGGCGTACTGATCAATTTTGTAGTGCCGGATAAAGGAAGAGTCAGAAGCCCATGAGGCTGCTCTACAGATTTCGGACACTGAGGCATTTGTAGACCAAGCTGCAGATGCGGCCGCACTGCGTGTTGAATGTGCGTAGATCTTAGCTGGACGGGGACGTTTCCGTACGTCGTAGGCCATTGTGATGCACGCTTTAATCCACCTGGCAATTGTGGTAGATGAGACCTTCTTCCCCATCGAGGAAGGTGTGAAAGACACAAACAAAGATTCAGTCTGTCGAAAAGACTCAGTACGTTTGATATAACGCTGGAGAGCTCGTCTAACATCCAAAGTATGCCATAAGGACTCAGTCTGATGGCGAGGGTTCGGACAAAAGTTAGGCAGCACCAACTCTTGAGTGCGGTGAAATCGTGAGTTTATCTTAGGTAGGAAAGATGGATCCAAGCGCAGGATCACTCTGTCACTATGAAAGATACAAAGGTCCTTGTGGACTGATAGTGCAGTGAGCTCCGATACGCGTCGAGCTGACGTAATGGCTAAAAGAAAGGTGACTTTAAGCGTCAGAAATTTTAGAGACACTGAAGCCAAGGGCTCAAATGGCGATGTTGTAAGCGCTTGAAGGACTAACGGAAGATCCCAGGATGGGTATCTATGTACCACCGGAGGTGAGATGTTGGTGGCACCATGAAGGAAACTCTTAATCCTAGGATTATGCAAAAGAATACGGTGTTCTTCGCACCGAATGACCGTGGACAAGGCGGCTACTTGGCGACGAAGCGTTGCAGGAGCAAGACCTTTGGCCAAACCATCATGTAAGAAGTCCAGAACGTCCGGGATATCTGCAGAGGTCGGGTCCTCGTGATGGGCCACACACCAGGAAGAAAATGTACGCCACGTAGACTCATAAATCCTAGTGGTGGAAGGGCATCTGGCCGCTTGTATCACCTTTATGACGTCGGAAGACAGTCTGTCCTTCTGTAGCTGGAGCCGCTCAAGCGCCAAGCGGCCAATCGGAGCCACCCTGGATCGGGATGGAAGATGGCCCCCTGGCTGAGCATCTCCTCCCCCAGTGGTATTACCCACGGAGGAGAAACGGACAATCCCACTAGGTCTGCATACCAGGGCCGGCGAGGCCACTGAGGTGCTATCAGAATTAACTCGGCCCTCTCCAACAACACCTTCTGAATCAGTCTTGGAATCAGTGGCAAGGGAGGGAAGGCATAGAGAAGCCCTGGGGGCCAGTGACAGCTTAGAGCATCGTAACCCTCTGCACCGATGGTAGGGTAACGCGTGTAGAACCTCGTTAGTTGGGCGTTCTGGGGCCTGGCGAAGAGGTCCACTAGAGGACGGCCAAATTGTTGTACTACCTGATCGAAGAGGGCAGGATTGAGAGACCACTCTGCAGGGTCCAAGTGCTCCCTGCTCAGCCAGTCCGCCATGATGTTGTCCTGCCCCGAGATGTGGTCTGCCACCAGAGATGCTGTGTGCTTTTCCGCCCACGCCAACAAACTCTCCGACTCCATCATCAGGGACCTGGAGCGTGTGCCTCCCTCCCGATTTATGTGTGCCTTGGTGGTGATGTTGTCCGTCCGGACCAGCACATGTTGTCCCTCCAAGGTGTGAACAAAATGGCGCAAGGCGAGACGAACAGCTCTCAACTCCAGCAAATTGATGCTGTTCGTCCGCTCCGCCGGAGACCACTGACCTTGAATCACTGCATTCTGTAGATGGGCTCCCCAGCCCGACAGGCTGGCATCGGTAACCAGAACCACTCGGTCCGGTTCGAGAAAGACACATCCTTTCTGCAGTGCGGGGGACCTCCACCACGTGAGTGACAGTCGAGCTTGTGGGGTTAAGACAATCTGATGGGATGACAAGCTGTGTTTCTCTCTCTGGAAGGGAAGCAACAGCCACTGAAGTGGGCGGGAGTGTCTGTGTGCCCACGGAACAACATGGATGCAGGATATTAACTTCCCCAACAATTGATTCAACAGGAGCAGCGACACTTTCCTCTGGGACTGGACTCGCCTCACCATAGACCTGATGTCGCGAACGCGATCTGGGGAGAGAAACACCTGACCCAGCTGGGAATCGATCACTGCGCCCAGGTGTTGGAGCCGAGTCGTAGGCGTCAGATGGCTCTTTTGCCAGTTGATAGAGAAACCGTGGTTCTGGAATGCCTGGAGGACCACATCTATGTCTTTCCGCGCCTGCGACAGGGACGTTGACATCACTAGCAAATCGTCGAGATAGCAGCTGAGACGTACAGAGCTCGATTGGATGGAAGCTGCGACTACCGTCACCAACTTCGTGAAGGTCCTGGGAGCCGAGGACAGACCGAAAGGCATCGCCCGGTATTGAAAATGCATGTTGTTGTATTCGAAGCGAAGATAGCGACGATGCAACGGGTGGATAGGGACATGCAGGTATGCCTCGCGGAGGTCTACAGATTGAAGATAGTCCCCCTGCCTGATAGATGCCAAAACTGTCCTGAGGGAGTGCATCTTGAACCTGCGATACAGGATATATTGATTGAGGCGCTTTAGGTTCAAGATGCCCCTGTGGTCCCCCGATGACTTGGGCACCAGAAATAAGGTAGCGTAGAATCCAGTTCTCTCCTGGCCTTGGGGCACCGGCTCCACGGCGTTGATGGAGAGGAGGTGTGAGATCTCTGCTTCCATGAGCTTCCTCTGGACTCTGCACCGAGGGATGGGGCAGCGACGAAAGGTGTTGGGTGGTAGTGTGTGGAACTCGAGGCGAAGCCCGTGTTGGATAGTCATGCGGATCCAAGCGTCGGTCATCGCAAGGTCCCACTGGAGGTAGAATTGCTGGAGTCGACCTCCGATAGGGCCTGGGAGCAACAAGTCACTTTCCTCTGCGTGGAGGACGGTAAGAGGAGCCTCTGAAGGGGCGCTTTGATTGGTATTGGTTTCTAGATCTGTCACGAAATGGCTGTCTGTCCGATGTCCGGTCAGACATCTGTGAATAAGAGCGTTGGTAGTATTGCCCGCTCGGCATCGAGGAGGACCGAAAGGACTGGCGCTGTGTATAAGGCGTATATCTCCGCTCTGCACGACGGAAGGAGGACGGTAGCACTTTGCGCTTGTCTTTATCTTCTATCAAGATTGGCTCCAGACAAGGACCAAATAGTGCTAGGGCCGAAAATGGTGCTGATGCCAATTTCCACTTAGCCTTGTTGTCTGCGCGCCAGTTCCGAAGCCAGAAAAGACGTCTGTTGGTCACCGTTGCCGCCATTGCTCGAGAAGCAAATTTTGTCGCCGTCAAGGAGGCATCCGCGGAGTATTCCGTTGCTGCCACAAGTTTATTAATGTCCTGGTGCAGCCTGGTATCGGTGGGGGGCAACCTCTCCTGAAGCTGGCGGAGCCAGATTAGAGAAGCCCTGTTGAAAAACGACGTGGCAGTGGCTGCCTTAATAGCCCAGGCCACAGCTTGGTGCGCTTTCCGGAACCCCAGTTCCATCCTGCGGTCCTCCGCCTTGAGGCCATCTACCACATCCGAAGTCAGCATTGAAGAAGTTGACAAAGCAGCGACTGGGGAGTCCACTGAAGGGACGGCAAGAAGTTCCTCCAGGTGTGACTCAGCAGAATAAAGACGTTTGTCCAGGCCACTCGGAGCAGTCAGTGAGCCCGGTTGGCCAAAGGCAGATGTGATGATATTGGAAAACAAGGGAGGACAAGGAATCACGTCCTGATCTTGTTTAGAAACGTGGAATAGGGCCTCGTGTGGGTGTTGAGAATCAGAAGACTTTTCAGCGGCCCCATCTGCAATACCAAACTTAGTAGCGACCTTGGCTTTATGAAGCAAAGATTTGAAGACAGAAGGTCTGAACAAATTTGTGAAGGAGGGCTTCTCGGGAGGGAGATCCTCATCCTCCGAGAATTCGACATCCTCTGGACAAATTTCTCCTTCCTCAGACTCCTCAGAAGAAGACACTACAGGACGTTGCCTACTGGTGCTCGGAACTGCATCATCAACGGGGGCCGGAGCTGAAGAAAGTTGACAGGTGTTAACTGGCCGGGCCACCTCCTGTTGTATGCCAGCAGCTAAGATCTTTGCTAGCGCATGTGACAACATAGATTGGAAACTCACAGGAGTGTCAGGCACCTCTGGGCGGAGCCCCGCCGCAGTAGGTGTGAAGGTAGCCTCCAGCACACGTCTACGGCCCAATGGAGCATCTGATTGGCTGGACACATCCGGCAATGACATTGACACTCCTTTGGAGCGTTGCAAGTTGGAAGCAGTGAGCCTGGTTGCAGTGGAAGATTCGGCTTGCAAATTACCAGAATGGTCGGCCCAGTCCTCAGAAGCAGTAATCTGTCTGGACAGGGAGGCCTGTTGTTGCTGGGCCCTCTCAAATTGCTTTTCTAAGGCTTCATGGCGCCTCTGCTCCGCCTTGTTGGTAGTGGAGGGCCTAGAGGTTGCCTTGGATTTGCGAGGCTTGGATTTAGCTTTCTTACTGCCTGATTTATGCTGAGTGGCAGGGTAATCACAGGTGCCCTCTGAATCAGAAGATAAGGCAATGTCTGCCATGCTGAATGAGGCAGAAGAGGGCAAATAGTAGGCCAAGTCCACTAAAGAGCAGCACCGAGGCTTTCCCCCAAGGAAAAAATTGCCCACAGTGCAGATCCAGATGAGCAGGGGAGGGGGCAAATTAGGCTCAGAAACTGCTGAGCTCAAATCCCCAATACAAAGAAAGCCAACTAAACCAGGCAAGGAAGGGATAAAGCCTTGGTCAGAAATCAGGGTCCAAAGTCAGTAAGGGTGGTTAATAAACGAAGGCAACCCAGGCGCTAGCCGGCAAAAGCCTCCAGATCCTTTTTTTTTTTTTAATTTTGTCTCTCCAAAATGGCGGCCGCCACGCTGACAGAGTCCCGAAACAAAATGGCGGCCGTCACAAGGGCTGAATACTTGCTGTATCCGATTGGGAGAGGTGCTTCAGGAGACGAATCCCAACGATCCGGTCGATGTGCGCCTCGATGTAGGCTGGAAGAAAACAGCGCGGGAGGTGTCCGCCAAATAGCGCTTGTCTCCGCTATCCCCGCTCGTTCTGAGTGCTCGCCAGCTGATTTACAACATCGGAGGCCGCCCGATGACAGGGCCGGCACTCCGGAGCCGCTCGAAGGACGGAGCTGAGGCGAGGGCAGCTCTAACGCCTCAGCAAAAGGCTAGTCCCTCGCCAGCGGCCAACGGAAGCGCGGATCCACCCAGCCGGGTTGGAATCCGGTCTGCTGCAGCCCCGATCGATAAGAGGCTAGGCCAGGCGGCTTGGAGCCCCAAGCACGCCGAAGGCACACAGCCAATTAGTAATCCCACGTGGCAGCTCCTTAGTAAAAGTAAAGATGTGAAAATAATAAGTTAAAATAAATTAATTAGCAAGGAAGGTAAATTAATTAGAGAGCACTCAAATTGCCAAGTTCTCACAGCAACTGAGTGAGAAAGACTGAAGCTGATTGGTTGAGGTGGGCGTGGCCTAACAATGGGAAGGTTTAGCACTCAGTTCTGCCCAGCAACTAAGGAGAAGCTACCCGTCCATGGATTGGAGGAGCAGCGCAATGGAAAATCTCCACAGACACTCTCTCTCTTACATAAACACACACACAATGTCTTCCCCATGCCCACAAGGACACAGAAGATGGATTGGACAGCAACCTTCACAGGCAGCATAGAGGATAGCAGCCTCTCATTCTTGGAAACCTCTTTTCTGCTTTCCAAGCATCAGTAAACAAGCTTTCAGTAAACAAACAAAAGCTATATTATTTTAGCAAAGCTTCCATTGCTCTTATCATACCTATTGACTTGATACCTTGTCCTGTGACATTGTAGAACATTGCCCAGAGTCTTGGGATTGGGGCAGATTATAAATACTATCAATAATTAAATAAAATAAACATCCTAGTTTGAAAAAAAGGCATTGACAAGATGCTTTAGCATGTATATTATTCTGACATTGCTATTTAAAAATCTGTTTAAAAGCTACCACATCAAGGAAATCAACTCTAAACTCATTTAGATTTTCTTTTTTTTAAAAAAACATATTTCCCCCACTTGCACTTGTAGTGAGTATAATTGATTCTGTCATTTTATTCCTTCCTAATTCTGCTCCATGTCTAAACCTGATCTAAGATGTGGATCGGTGAACATTCTGTTGATCATTGGACGTTATTAGAGTTGAATAGTTTTCCAAATAAGTAGACGGTTGACAAACTAGACTAAAAGAAAACAAATTATTGCAAGCCTACAACCTCCATATACCCTGTTAACTCTTCAAGGTAGTCCAGACAAGGAAACTCACATTATAAATACTAATACTACTTTTGTTATAAGGTTATAGTAACAGAATCTTGTAAGTCTGACTGTACTTTCCTCCCTGCCTTTTAAATTCCAGATAGCTAGGCTGGGGGAGGGTTGGGTTGTCCTTTCTAGCATACTTATTCTATCTTCAGCTTTCCTTTTCACTCAGATTTTGTTTATCAGGCTGTTGTCTAGGCTCAGGGCAATTCCTCCTGTCTCCCTCAAGGTTATCTTCATAGCCCATTACATGCTCTTAACAACATAGTCTACGGTTAGAGAATTATGGGAGCTTCAATCTATTGCATCAGGAATATCAATTTGCCTGGAACAGAGACAATAGCTGAATACTGATTTTAATTTTTGTGCAAATTTCTGTGCAGAGATCAAATAACATGGTTTGTGTTTTAAATCTGCTTCTGCTTCCCCCCCCTCTCTTTTTTCAGCTCCTGTGTATTCCAGATTGTTAGCCAGGATGAAACAGTAAAGTGACAACAAATCTACATGTCAAGCACAATCAAGGGTTCAGTTAATTTTTACTGTGGAAAGCAAAGCCTAAATTTAAACAGAACACAACACCACCATGTAGGTGGAATGTATCTTAATACAGAGGTTATCTTCTTTTTGAAGTGAAATAAAAGAAAGAAAATAAAAGCCATATACCAAGACCCAGCCAGACACACCCATCACTTTATAAGATTACTTTGTCCTCAATAGCGGATAATTTAGGAAATACTTATTCCAAAATTATTTAAGTCATATGAGCTTAAGCAAAGAAAAAACCCAAATATTTGTAGGTGCTATCAAGAAGAGAATCAGGTGTCATATGCTAAGCTCACCCATTAAATTGTTTAGCCCAATGCTTTCTACTTCACTGGACAAAAGTTGCCCTAGTTCTCAAAGGAACAGCTTTCTTGCGTTTTCTGATGGAACTTGTTAGCTAGTGTCAGTGCCTTAGATCTTATGTATATAACCTTGCTCTGTTCCAGTGAATAGATTTCTTCCATAAATTATTTTTTTTCAGTGGTTTCTACGATTTATTTGGACTTTAGCTGTAGAATATGAAGACATTGAGCACTCTTAGTCTAAATAATTCTCAGGTTGGCTTCCATTTTGTTTGTCTATAATCTCTCTGTAGACCAAATTGCAATTCTTTAAACTATGCTTTCATATTCACTTCTAAAACAATTGCTAGAGATCAAGAGCCTAAACTATTTTAATGTTCTCAAGTCCAATGGAATGAAGGGTCAATTTTTTGTAAGGTTCAAACAATAGGATTTTGCTTCTATATAGTTTTATCAAAGAATATTTTTGGATAGAGTCAAGAGACCCATTCATGTACGTTTACTGTATACTGGCAGAATTATTACTTTATCTTTACATATTAGGATTCTTTAAATTGTAATGCTCTTTTTAAAATTGCACTCTTTTTTAAAAAAAAAAATACTGTAGAATAAACTCCGGGTTTAAGATTCTATCTCTATTTCTGATTTGAGGCTCACAATCTTCACATTCCTACAATTTGACCTTTCTCATAGGTGTCTGGAGAGGGGAGGGGCGGCAAGAGGGGAAAAATGACAGAATGTGCATTATGACATGATGATGCACAACTCATGGGTTTCGTCTTACATATCTTACACACGTTTCATAACAGTTTTGCCATTGACTGTAGTAGAGGATGTCAATGACCCTTTTTGTGCAGTTCCAAGGGATTGTTTGAATTTTCAGCTCTAGTTATGTTATGAAAAGAAAGCCTGAAACTTCATCATGATAATCATACCCTTTTCTTCTCAATTGCAATAACTTGGAATTACATTTGTATATACATATTTTATGCAAAGTAAACTTGAATTTTGTCAATTGAATGTGGCTCTGTCAGTGACAATCCAAATCTGGGTTTCTTTCTGCTCTCTCTCATAGCGTGCCATCTCCAGATCTGATAAAAAAAAACAACAACCCTTTTTAAAATTTAGAATTCAAAAGGCTTTTGCAATGTCATATGAGAGGCTGTTGTCCAAAGCCATTTTGGCAGGTACAAGGTATTGCATATATTGACATGAGCTTTCTGAAAGATGGTCTATAATCTTATACTGTATGATAACCATAAGCAAGTTCTTAAGCAAGAATCTGTGGTTTTTAATTTCTTCCTGGTGCTTTGAAAATCTTCCATGCAATTCTGCATTTTAACTTTTTTTTTTTAATCCTTCATTGTTGATATCAGGGAATTTTTAGCGCTCTCTGAACTTGGTTGTTTGCCTGCAGACAACCAAACTAACATAATCAGTGCAAGCAAAACAACCAAGCTCAGAGATCATCAAGGATTCCACAGTTCAACTCTGAGCTACATATTCTCTCCTGTTACAATTAGGAACTTTGCATGATGCAAGCCACAGTTTGATCAGTGCTGCTGATTAGCTTTGGTTTACACATATGGTTCTAACTTTAATACCCTTTGTTCTTCCCACATGTAAAAATACACCCTCACATTAAAAAAAGAAAGAAAGAAACCATGGAGTTCTCCTTCATAAAAACCTTGGAGTAAACAATCAATCTGTAATAAAATTTGAGTTTAAACTTAAATAGATAGATAAGGTAAAATTTCTTGCAAGTCAAACTTGATCTTTGGACACAGCCATGTAATTTTCTTGGCAATGTGGATGTGGTTGGTTGCATGCTTCATAATTATTACAGATGATTCCAGCATGTTTGAGGACATAAAGATTTTTATCTTAGAGGTATGTGACAACCCCCATTGTCTTTATAATAATGAAGCTACAGCCATTACTTTCTTCTCTAAATCACCAGGAGACCTTGATCCAAGTAAAAGAAATTGAATTTGTACTTATGAAAGTTTTGGCCCACAGAAGTCATGCTCACCTGTAGACAAATTCAAGCAAGTAAATTTACATGTGAAAACTAGGAAAGTAAGAGGTTGGTGAGGGGAAGAAACTCCACATACAGACTTCACACTCTTCATTTTGGTGTATTGATATATTTAGAATAAGGGGGAAACATCTGCGGATTCTACAGTTATTGTTTAGCTCCAAAGTTCCTGTATCTCTAATAAATGGCTGGCCCTCTTTGAGGTTGATAGTGATTAGAATTCAAAGAAATCTAGAGAATTATTCATTCTGTACTTTGGGGGGAAACTTTGGAATTATAGCATGAAATAAAATTACTGGTTTGTCAAATAATTTCATTAGTATCACAATTATATCACAAAGAGCTCAAGATTTTCCCTTTATATTACACTAACAACAGCTTTATGAGATGAATCGGAGTGAAAAATAGTAACCATGAGGGACATATTTTCTCAAAATAAATGCCAGTGGCCCCATTTTTATATTTAGGTCCCTTGGCCCAAATTTCAGCATCTCTTCTAATGCTTGGCTCAAATAGTTTTTTTTTAACCTTTTTAAGGCAATAAAATTATTGTCTTGCTAAATATGAATGCTGTCCTCCTGAGTCTTGTCTAACCAGCCCCAGGTGCAGTTTGACATTACTTTTTCTTAACTCCAGAGAGGAATGGATCAGGACAATGATTTCCTTACCTAATATAGAAGGATGACTCATTTCTTTATTATTGCAGCCCCGTGGCATACCAATATCCGGTGATATCCAATTGCTTTTCCTTGATTGAAAATGAACCGGCATTATCTATATGTAAAAGTGAATCCTTCATCTTGACATGTAATTTGAGCCATGCACCAATTCCTTCTTCATCCCCTGGAAAACACTCAAACACCTTTCTCCTCAGCTGAAGTTTTAACACCAGTCAGCTTAAGCTAAAATGTATAGCAAAATTTCTTTCATTACAGATAAAGGTAAACTGTGAACTCTACGGCTACTTCTACATGTTTTAATTACTTAAGCTTTCTTCCACAAAAAATAAGTGAACTAGAGACTATTTTTTTTTCTATGCAATCCAAGAAACGGAAACAGATGTGCAATTAAGTAATTGAGAAAACAAACGCACAAATGGGTAAATAGACCTTTAAAGAGCCAAAGAATGTCAGGATAGCAATAGCCAGTTGGGTAAGGTTATTGTCCAAAAGCAGGATTGCCAAAGCCCTTTGCTGTACAATTGGAATGAAAAGCCTTGTTGCCTCATCCAGATTGAAGAAACCACAAAAAGATCTAGCAGGACAAAATTCAGTGCACAGCTATTATGGAGGCAAATGGGGAACTGAAAGAAGGACTTTTGAAAAAGGAACAAGTATTTATATATTTGAAATAAGCCTTAAACTTTATTCTTCTATCAGCTCAGAATACAATCATCTTTGTGACTACTGATCATGAAATCATTGCGCTCCTTTTCAATAAAGTAAGACTATTTAATCCACTCTGGGAGCATAGATGTTTTCTGGGTGACTTTGGGCCAGAGGAAGTTCTGTGTATGCTGTTTTGAGTTCATGGAAGAGACACCAGGTACAAATAGTGGAAATGGTTGAAATATGGCCAGTTGGGAGAGTTAACACATTCCATAACAAGGTCTGATGCTAATCAATTTCCTTTCGCTTCTTGGCCATGAGAAGACTCAAGTGAAAACCCACATTGGGTCATCAAGTATTCACTTTCCAAAAATAAACTTGGTGAATCAGTTGTCTATTCTGTCCTTTTAAGTGGAAATAATTTGTTGCCTGGCCTGTAAGCAGTGCAAAAGACAAGGAAGGAAAGAAGGAATTCTTATATAAACACACACCAACACACATTCAGTACATTGTGTATAGAAAGAACCAGCATTCGGTTAGCTCATCAAGTGATTTAAATGCTAGTCAAAAGAAGCAATGTATCTTGTGAGGCAAGTTTCTGGGGACATAAGTAGGACAGTGGTTTTGCATATTTACAAGCAGCTGGCTGGTCAGGATGAGAAAAGAATCTTGACTGATCTGATTCAGCAAGCTATTGTGATAGCCTTAACCCATTGTGCTAATGCCTACGTTTAACCTCTGAATGATCCTGCCAATCCTGAAAAGTGCATTGTGATGTCACGCCCTTTTCTACCTCATTCAAGAATGTAAGGAGAAAGTTTTGTGCCACAATGCATGTTTCCTCAAACATGCAGAAAGAGGTAGTGAAGCTATAAGTTGTCCCATTCTCCATATCTATGTGCAGTTTAGAAACAATCAAATTGGGAGATGATACAATAATGTCTGGTCTTTTTTTTCTTTCAGTTGCAGTTTAATAAAAGAAACATAGATGATAGCTTAGCTGTCCCCTATAAACTAAAGGTCTGGCTTTTAAAAATGTCAGATAAATTGCTACTTATCCAGGATGCAAAGTGCTTCCCTGACATATATAATGGAGAAGCTGAAAAGGGGAGAGTCAACTTCCCCCAGCTCTGCCCACCAGGTAACAGAGTCTAAGACTATGGCTGGAATTAGTATAGCAGCTTTTGGGTGTATCTATGGGTGTGCTTTGAAGTCAGTGTTGACTCATAGTGATTGCCTGGACAAGTCCCTGCAGTGTTCTTGGCAAGATTTCAGAAGTAGTTTGCTCTTGCTGCTTTCCTTGGGGTGTTTATGGAGATTCTCAGTCATCCAGGTCCTACAAAGCTGAAGAAGCTTCTTGGATGAGAAGCAAAACTTCTTCAAAGAAAAACTAGAAAATCCAGTTGCCTCTTGGGAAAAAAAAAGCACCCCTGGGTTTCCTTGGAATGAGAGATAGTGACTGGCCCAAGGTCACCTAGTTAGATTTGTGACCAGGGCAGGACTAGTACTCATGGTCTCCTGGCGCCTTAACCACTACCCCAAGCTGTCTCTCTGATTAGAGTTAGGATTGTTTCTCAACTAGTTTAAAATAAGCATAATAGTACTCTGAAAACAAATCCATTTAATAATGGATAATAATAATGTGAGTCCACTTGGAGAAGGGCGGGATATAAATTGAATAAAATAATAATAATAATAAATTGGCACTAACAGTTAGTGAGACCAACTGAAATCAATGAGATAGGTTAGATGGGACTATTTTAAGTTCTATTCTTGGTTCTTGAAGAATAAATCGGAATCCAATCCACTGAAGTGAGACAAATTTTTCACATATTTCAATTTTTAGCAGATACCTAGATTTAGCTTGATTTGTCTTTTAGGTCTGAAGAGGCCAGAAAAGAGAAACAAAACTTGTAGCAGTGGCAAATATCTCCCAGTTTCTTGTAGCATTAGTCTAGAAAAATTCCATCTCATCTGACATTCTGTTGTTGATACATACTACTACTACTATGGTGGTTTCAGTCCTTTCTGTCAGAACATAAAGTATATGTAATGTCTGTAATGCTGGTAGATACTGTTCAACTCCTATGTTGTTGATTTGTGATGTCTCTTATGTGGTTTCAAATTTGATGAAATTCCTGGGGGAGATCATTTGGAGGTTTAGATATACAATGTATACTGCTGACAAACATTCTACCACTCCTTATCATCTAATCGCATATTGTGCTCTTAAATACTGCTTAATCTCATTAATGGGATGATGAGGGAGAAGAAACTGAAATTAAATGCTGATGGTAAGGAAACAGTTGAATGAATAAAGTTTCTACTCTCCAAAACCCATCACACTTTTTCAATTTAAGCTCCTCAAGGTAGTGTTGTATTCAGAGGTGGTGATAGTAGCAAGGAACACATGAACAATATTTCCTGAGCCAATAGTTATTTCTTCCTTAGTTACATCTTGTCTTATCTACTGCAAAAACATTATATGTGTGGGGTTAATGTGGAAAGAAGGAAGTCATTTTGTAAAGTAGATACCTAGTTCTATTAAGAGCACTGCTGCTACCAATGAAAACGTTAGCTTACAAGTTATGGTTGAGGTGAAACACAAGAGTAGATCCAGCAGTTAAAATGGCCAGAAAATGACCTTTTAACTCAGTTACTCATTATGTCTAAAGTTTAGAGGGTTTCAGGAAAGGGCAGTGCAAAGATGTGCTGGAAAAAGGAATAGGGAATAAGGAACTAGTGTATTTTTCGAACTATAAGATGCTCCTGAGAATAAGATATACCTAGCTTTTGGGGAGGAAAACAAGAAAAAAAATCTGCCTCTGCCTCCCAGCATCCATCCGGTATTCATGAGGCCGGTTCACCACAGCACATTTACTGCGGCCCGTTCACCGCCGCCCATTCACTGTGGCCCATTCACCACCATGGCTCGTTCGCCATGGCCCATTCACCGTGGCCCATTCACTGTGGCCCATTCACCGCCGCCATGGCCTGTTCGCCACAGCCTGTTCATCACCACCACCCATTCACCACCATGGCCCATTCTAGAACAGCTGATCGGCGCCGCACCAACCCTCCTCCACCCCTCCACAATATTCGCTATATAAGACGCACAGATTTTTCCACCCACTTATTTACTCCGCAAAATATAGTAATTCATAAGAGGACTCTACAGTATGTATAGATTATTGGTATAGATTTATCAATAAGAAATAAAAATATAGAAATGGATACAAATAGATAAAGATTTAGGAACTTGAACTTAACTATCTAAAGCCATTTAGAGAGATCATCTCACCAAACAATCAACAGGCTGATGACATTCAACTTTATCTCTTTATTTTGAGCTGAATGAGAAAAGCAATGGAAGTACTGACCTCATGTCTTGAAGCTGTTAGGGAAAAACATGGTCAGACTCAGATTCATTCAGAAGCTCAGTGAATCTCAGGTTATACCATCTTTGGCTCTTGATATGGCAGTGCTCCCCAAGGACAGCAGTAATTTTAAAGTCTTCCTGAACCCATGGCCCTGCAGAAAAAATAGGCAGACATTTGGCCATTAGAGACTTAGCCATGACCAGCCAATTATGGTAATTATGACTTTACCTAGAAAAAGAAATGCCTTCTACTGTCTTGGGGCAGCCCTTGAAATAATAAATCTAATAAACAAATAAGCAAATTGATAGATATGTTTGGTCTCCACTGTCTATTTTGGAAAAATGGCAAAATTCTCCTTCACCCAGGTTTTTGTGAGGAATCAATATAATGGTATCATAATTAAATCTGTGTTTTTCTTTTATTAGTTTGTTTATGTATTTATGCTTTCGGGTGAATTTTTGACTCCTGGCAATTGCCAGGACAACATTTCGTGGCAGCGTTTTCCAACGTGGCTTACCCTTGCCACTGTCTTAGGGTTGAGAGAGGCTCACTGGCCCAACGTGACCCAGTTGGTTTTGTGCCAAAGCAGGATTAAAACTCATGCTCTCCTGGTTTTTAGCCTTGTGCTTTAACCACTACCCCAAATTCACTCACTGATTTTAATTGTGTTATTTTAATTGTTATGGGTTATATTCTGGGCTTTTTCATTTGTTTGACTTACATGTTTATATCAATAGAAAGGCAGGGTATAAATTCATTAATTAAACAACTAAATGAAAATCCTATGCTCCTATTTAACTTGCACGTTGAGACATGTGAGCCGCACAAAGGAGATATTAGAGAACTGTAGGGGTACTAGACTTCAGAAGCTGCTACTTGATGGCTTCCTAATCTGAGGGAAGGGTGGAACCTAGAAAGAAGTGGTTCAACCTGGAAAAGACAAATAGGCCATCATAAGTTCTACTTTGGTCGGAGTGCCAATGTCCATTACAAATATTTCCCCGTCACACATAGTGTGATTAGATGCCCTGGACAATAGGATGAGAAAGTTTTAAATATACACCAAGTCTGAATTGGCAAGTGAACTTTAGCCTCAGGCTATTACAACATAGAAACTATGAGCTGTCAAACTAGACTGCTCACAACCTTGCTTAGTGAGTTGCAATAGCTTCACTGTTCCCACAGTAAAATATTGAGATCTTCTCCAGCTTGATTAGAATAATAATTAAAAACTCCAGCCCAGACCAGGCAGCAATAATGAATTTTCAGTGCTACCTAAGGGGCCTCTATGTTGTTTATTTGCTAGATAAGAATTTACTCAGATTTGCACACTTCTTTTTAAATTGAACAAAAAGTTGACATTCAAATGTGGGAGAAAATTGAACTGTGGGTTTCATACATTGCAGCTGAGGTTCTTACTAATCAATTTTCACTTCTTCTGAGAAATTCCTTGTTTTTCCTAAATGGCTGTTATAGATTGATCCTTTCCCAACTTGAAAGATTAAGTTTACTGTAAGAGGCGAGGAATCATACTGTACTGTACTGTACTGTATGATGTGATGTGATGTATCAAACTATATCAGTAAGATATACATATACAGTATAAATAAGATGCTTGATGAGAACTTTAGTTAAATGACTGGGGACATTGGTTCCAAGGAGCCAATCCATTCACAGGCTTCTTCTCTTTTTTTGCCATTACTTTCTTATTTTTACTCTAGTGCTAGTCTATAGTGTTTTTCTTAACAGCTGTTGATAGCTGATCCTAAAAGACCAACACTCTCCATCATAAATCATGACACATCTGATATTGCTTACCCCTTACAAGATTTGCATGGCTAGAAATACTATTTTGTACTGTCCAGATTGTTGCCAGTAAAATTTCAAATATTTTAAAAGTCAATTTTCAAAGCTTTAAAATTAAAAATTGATTTTTTTTTAGATATGCAGACTGCGTTTATTTGTTATCTAAATATAGAATACTCTATTTCCTTAAGATAGCATCTATTTTCAATATTTGTATCATAAGTATTACAGTAATTTAGACTGAGGTGGCACAAAATTCAGACAACAAAAATTCATAGTAAAAGCAGCTAGAAATAATAATAGACAAAACAGCATTAGGTGAACTCTTTTATTTAAAAATATTTATGTATTATCAGTAACATGCATTTATTTTTCATAAACATCCAAAAATAAATAATAATACAAAAAAACCACACCTGAAAATAACAGAAAATAAGGCAGAAAAATATTAGAAATATAAAGAAGAAAAATAAAATCCATATGGTCAACATTTAATTGCAATTTGTTAAACTTGATATCATTGTATATTTAAGTGTTCTAGTAGGTGCTCTCATTTTATGTTTAAATTGTTTTTAAGGACCTCTTCTTCCTTTTATGTTTGAGTGTTGTTTTTTGTGAGCAAATAAGCCTGGAATCTCTTTTAACTGAAATTCCATAGACAACAAATCAGCGATGAAGGCTAGCAACCACAGCATATTGTTTCCCTAGTTTGCAAAGCATCTTTGTATGATTTGACTGGGTCTCAAATTGTCCAGCAGATGATCGGTGAATATGTACATAAGGTGTCTTAGCCCTTGGTAACTAAACATGCAATTATAGGAGCAGCCAAATTCTTTTTAAAAAAGCCACCCAATGTAACAGAGAGGAAGGAAGGAAGGAAGGAAGGAAGGAAGGAAGGAAGGAAGGAAGGAAGGAAGGAAGGAAGGAAGGAAAAGAAAGAAAGAAAGGAAAAGAAAGAAAGAAAGAAAGAAAGAAAGAAAGAAAGAAAGAAAGAAAGACCTCAAAGTACAAAAAGTAAAGGTCAAGCAAAGGTAAAACTAGTCATTCATACATACATTCTGCTGAAAAAGACACAAATCGTTTACATGCCTAGAATATTTTTTTATTTGATTTGATTTATATCCTTCTCCGGAGACTCAGGGCGGCTTACAATGCGTTAAGCAATAGCCTTCATACATTTGTATATTTATACAAAGTCAGCTTATTGCCCCCACAAACTGGATCCTCAATTTACCTACCTTAGAAAGGATGGAAGGCTGAGTCAACCTTGAGCCTGGGGAGATTCGAACTTGCAGTAACTGCAGGCAGCTGAATGTTAATAACAGGCTATTAGCCAGCTGCGCCACCAGGCCCCAAATACCAAATTTGGTATTTGATTGTGAATAATCAATATATGACTGATGTGTTTTGATGAACAGCAGTTTTCTTATGATAGAAATGGAGGCAGATAATAAGAATCTAGTTTCTGAAGAATGTCAAGCTCAAAGGAAAAGTGAGTGGTCACTTCAGGCCATTTCCAATCATCTCACATTTCTGGCAAGGGGTCAGTTCAGAACATCTGAGGTATACCAACTGATTGTTAGGAAGAATAAAGTCTTGTTCCAAAAGATAACTTAGCACCTAACTGTACTCTTTTAAGCTGAGAAGCTCACCTTCTGAATATTAAAAATAAAATATACAGAGATTATTCTTGACTAGACAGTTCATGGATATTTTTCATTATCTAGGGAAGCCAGTTCCCAATACAAGTTGATTTCAGACTATGATTGTTTCATGAGATTGTAATACTGCTTTTCTATAAGAACTTGAATTAAACTGGGGAATTCAGACAGCATTTTATTATAGCATTATAAAAATACTCACTGTCACAGCAGATGGCAGCAGCTAGCTAAACTTGGATAAAGCTAAATTGCATTGGACAAGTTCCTGGATAAAAGACCCACCTGAAATGTTTACAGCTCTGGGCCAAATTGGGAAGTCAGAAAAGATACCAGAGCAAGGCTAATGAATTACTGTTTCCATATGGCTGCCAAGAAAATAACACAGGTCCCATTTACTTACCAGGAATCAAGCTTAGTTTCTGGGATCTTTTACCTTTATAATATTCTGTAATGTTCTTTGCTTTGGTTAGCTATATTTACAGTGGTTCATGAACCACTCAACAATTGTGGGTAGTGACAATTCTTTCCATCTTTATGCATACAATAATCTTGCTGCAGTTTTCATGTGCAAAAACAAAATTCCATGACTTTTTTTCCTAATTGTTTCTTCACCAATCCCTAAAGAATAACCTTTGGTCTCAATTGTATATTAATTTTAAAAATACTCTGAATCAGTGTGTACATTTGAATCCAGAAGTTTTACACATCCGCAAGCATGACCCTCTCGTTCACATTTTCTACATAAATTCGAAGTACTTTTGTAGATAATCTGGTAACAGATTATTGAGGGCAATATGCTGACATTTGGAGACCATTTAGAGAGGGCTGTAAAGCAGTATGGGGTGGTATATAAGTCTACGTGCTATTGCCATATACCAATTATATGTTATCATATAAGAATTTTCTTTTAAGTTTATAACATAATGTAAATTTCAATCATTTCAACCACATTGTTCCATCTGTTTATTAAAATCAAAATTTCCACTTTATCATAGATTCTTTCAAATGTCAATAAAAGTGTATATATTTTAGTTCTTTTTTATAGTTACAGGGTCATAAAATGGAGGTTTTTATGATTCAGTGAATTTGGGAGACACCTTCTCGAGCCACCTCTGAATGTTATCTCATAACTCTGGACTTTTGTGCTTCAACTCCTTTTGCCTATGTAATTGTTTCTGCATATTTCTGCCAAGGTCATCTTTCCTAGTCTCAACAATCAGTTTTCTTGACTGTTTTGTAAAGAAGGCTATGGACCATTATCCTCCAACTCGGGGAGGCCAAGTAAGAAAACAATGTGAACAGATTGCCTCCCAAACTTTTTCACATTTTGCTGCTCATATTAGAATATTCTTTAATTTCATTGTTATGAATTTAAAGTGGCTGTGCTTGAAATGTCCCTGTCCCCAATCCCTCTTTGTGCTGTGATTATGTTAGGAAACAATTAAAGGAAATTGTCAGGTTTTCAGGCTGTCTTCAAATAAAAGCATCTTGACGTGCTGACAGAAGTAAGGAAGTAAACTGTTTCCACTTTCACTTTTTCTGGAAAAAAAAGTGCTGTCTGTCTATAAGAAATTGGGAACACAGTTTACAGCATGCGTTATATGCTATTTATTTTCCTAGTTTGTGGAAAATAAGTATGGAGCCTGAAGATAGAAAATGTGAGTATGTCATCATTGCTTTTATGGCTGAATGGGATGGGCATGTCATTTGTAGCATTTATTACATTTTTCTTGGCAGGAGTAAAATGACCTGATGATAATCTGGTTTAGATATACTCACACTAATGAGAGCCTTCAACCGAAGCTGTCATGGTAGTGAAAAAAACAACTGCTACAAGATAGCACCTTAGGTGACAGAACCAACCTCAGCCCAGACCACATATGTGCCATGTTGGACCTCTGCTTGACCACTACCTATTTTAAATACAATGAAAGTTTCTGCAGACAAAAACACAGCTGTGCCATGGGTTCACCTGTTTCTCCCATTGTGGGAGATCTCTACATGGAAGAAGTAGAAACCAAAACCCTAGACTTCTTCACAGGAATTTCACCCACTAACTGGTATAGGCATGTGGACGATACTTGGGTCAAGATCCAAACACAGGAAATGGAAGTGTTCACCAAACATATCAACTCCGTGGACTGATACATCAAATTCACACAGGAAGATGTTAAGGAAAATAGTCTAGCCTTCCTGGACTGTGCAGTACACATTAAGGAAGACAGAAGTCTTAACACTGAAGTTTACAGAAAACCCACACACACTGATCAATATTTGGATTTTGATTCCCATCACCCACTGGAGCAAAAATGGGAGTCATCAGAACCCTACACCACTGAGCTGAAGGCCTGCCTACCAACAAAGATGAGAAAGAAAAAGAACTAAAACACATCAAGGAAGCCCTCAGAATATATGCCTATCCCAAGTGGGCCTTCATCAAATCTAAAAAAAAAGACCCTACGGGAACTCCTCCATAACAAACCACAAAGAGAACAATAAATGAAGCAACGTTGTCATTTCATACATTATAGGAATATCGGAAACACTCAAGAGGATCTTCAGCCAATACAACATATGTGCACACTTCAAACCCAAGAATACACTAAGGCAGAAGCTTGTCCACTCCAAAGATAAAACACCCAGACACAAACTGAGCAACGTGGAATATGCAGTACAATGCAGTGAGTCATGTGCTGATTTGTACATTCAGGAAACAAAACAACCACTTCATAAACGCATGGCACAACATAGGAGAACAAATCGGACTTCCGATTTGGCATCGCGACAATGCAGTCGGGAAAATAGCGGGGCTCTGATGAGCCCCGCAAAAACCCCGACTGGCAAACCGCCGTTGACAGGTCTGCAGACCGATCCTGTCCTGAAGGGACAGGGGAAAGAGAGGGACCCCTTGGGCAGCCAAGAGGAACAGGCAAGTTCCTCGGAGGCCGGAGGCAACCCTCTGAGTCAGCGGCGGGGGACGACAGCCATGGCGGCTGCCACGAAGCCGCGACAAATCGGGACAAGAAATGTGCAGGAGGAAGGAAGAAAGGACGATGTGTTCCGGAGCCGGGTGAGTGACACCAACCCAGGCGAGAAACAATGTGTGAATAAGGATATTTACAAACAAGACCTCCAGCCTTACCTAGTGGCTGAAGATCTGAGGGGCTTGAAGATTTTGCAAAATAAGTAAAGGAGTTAAAGACCCTTTAAGAAATTTACTTTAGCACTGATTGATTGGAATGAGTTGCTTATTAACCAAATAGAGCTGGATATTCGAACTTTCTTGTTAAAACTGAAATGGATTTGACTTTTGGAAAAGAGAAAAGCAATAATTAAGGATTTGGCATCTTTAAAAGCCAGACAAAGAGATTAAACAGACAGCTACATAAATGTTTCAAAATGGCGATTGAAGCTGTGACTAAGTGAAAGTGTTGATTGTGGAAACTTGTTTTTTCCTGAAAAGAACCTATTTGACTTGTTATTGTGGATTACTTTGAAAAGAACTATGGTTTTTTGAACTTTGGAGATTCCTATTCTGTCTTCTAATGGCTTTACAAAGAAAGAAGAAATACAATGGAACTAATAAACTTTTAACTAACTGGCGCAGCAACAAAAGGTCTGGCGCAGGAACAGAAGTGGAGAAGCTGATGGATTTTACTGGAAATAGACTTTACAATAGAAAGTCTTTACAATTGAAATCCTTAAAAAGGATATGCAGAGTTTTAAGCATGGAAGTATTGACTTTGAATTGAAATGCTTATGGATAGATAAGCAAATGAAGAAGCAAAATAGATAAATCAGATAGCAATGTTTGAATGCTTAATTGTTTAAATGGTTCAAAGTTTAAGTGAGCTTTAAATAAAAACAAGAAGTGCTTATGATATAATAAAAATAGAAAATAAAAGATAAAAGATAATTAAAATAGAAGTGGGAAGTTAAGGTGATTAAAAGTGATATCTTCATAAAAGCATAATTTGATGTAACATGTTTTAGTTTTAATTTGATAACAAAGTGGTGGATGATAATTATGATCAATTGTTAATGTTTATAGATGATATAATAAGGTACACAGATAGAAGTAATAACTGAGATTGAATTTAACACATGTTGGAAATGATTAATATTAAGAAATAGATGGGGATACACCCTGGAAGAGTATAGCTGGAAACAGTGGATTAATAGACAACATACTGAAAAAGAAAATTTAAAAATAATTTAGCAGAATAATAGTTGGAGTTATGGAGGAGAACATGCTGAAAACTCAGCCAAAATAACGTAATGCTGGAAATCAGCCAAATAATAGGTGGAGTTATGGAGGAGAATGCTGGTAATCAGCCAAAATAAAGCATGCTGGAAATCAGCCAAAACAATGGAAAATGCTGGAAATCAGCCAAATAATAGTTGGAGTTATGGAGGAGAATATGCTGAAAACTCAACTAAAATAAGTAATGCTGGAAATCAGCCAAATAATAGGTGGAGTTATGGAGGAGAATGCTGGAAATCAGCCAAAATAAAGCATGCTGGAAATCAGCCAAAATAAGAGAAAATGCTGGAAACCAGCCAAATAATAGTTGGAGTTATAGAGAATATGCTGAAAACTCAGCCAAAATATGTTATGCTGGAAATCAGCCAAACAATAGGTGGAGTGATGGAGGAGAATGCTGAAATTAGCTAAAATAAACTATGCTGGAAATTAGCAAAATAATAATTGGAGGTATAGAGGAGAATACATTGAAGAATAATTATTAATAAGGGGTGAAAAAGAAAATGTTGGGCGATAACTGAAATGAAATGAAAAACTTTGAGATGTCTGTGTAAAAGTTTAAGATTAAAAGATTGGATGAATTGGGTCTAGAAAATGAGAAAAATAGAAAGAAATTTTGATTAATAAATTGAAATAAAAATTGAGTTGTATACATTTGGAACTTAAGATTGTAAGGTAAATATATAGATTAACAGATTAGACTGTTTTTGTGTTTAATGTTGATGTGTAAAAGGAGCAATGGAGAAAAATTTAGATAGAGCGGTATTGAATTTTGATTTATAATTGAATTTATAATTGAATATAAAAATGAGCTTTGCTTTAGTAGGAAATTATGATGTATGATGAGATAATAGAAAGATTTAAATTAAGATGTTGGAATTTATATTAAAAATATTTGTCTTTAGTTGTTAAACTAGTATACCTATTTGTGACCAGACCACAACTTAGTTCTTTGGGGGGGGGATTTATATTTATGTTTGAAAAAATAAAAAAAAATTACAAAACAAAAACAAAAACATAGGAGAACAAATCCATCAGGGCTAGATTCAGCAGTCTATCTGCATTTAAAAGACAACTGCCACTCTTTTGAAGACAGCAAAATGTCCACATTTTGCACAGAGAGGACTGCTGGTTTGAAATAGGGGTCAAAGAAGCCATCTATATCAAAATTGAACAGCCCTCTCTCAACAGAGGGTGGGGAGAAATATGACATAATCTATCTCCAGTCTACAACATAGTCCTTTCAACAGTTCCAAGAAGACCCCCCATCCATTTGCACCACTCAGGTGACCTTGACAACATAGATAAACCTCCAGGTGGCCTTAACAACTCCTAAAAGAATGCAAATGACCAGCTGTCTGCAAGGAGTATAAATCCTTCCATTCTTCATCATACAGTCAGAGCTGAAGAAGCTTCTTGGATGAGAAGCGAAATGTCTTCAAAGAAAAACAAGAAAGTCCTGTTGCCTCTTGGAAAAAAAGCATCTTTGGGACTCTCCAAATATGACTGAGCTCCAGATTTCATGAACCTCATATAGCAAAGCTTGTAGTTAATGGAGTAAAAGTGGAGTCTATGAGTAGGTTTTTTGGATAACTTGCACCATTAAGTCAAATAGTTTACACTGCTTAAACCATGACCCTGATTCTGTTTGTTCAATGGCTGGAAAATATGCATTCTCCAGGTTTTGCTGAAGTCCCCCCCAAATTAGCCTAACTGACATGTCCAGAGGTGTACAATAGTAAAAGCTGGAGTTCAAACATAGAGTAAGACTAGCCATCCTTGCAATGGATTGTAAAAATTTATAATCTACTTTTATTTTACCTGAGAAATGGCAATATTTTGTGGAGGATCTTATTCAGCTTAGAAGAAAAGCTATCTAGGGTACAAAGTTCACTGTTTTATACTCAAAGCAGTGGCAGAACCCACAATTAGATCCAAGAACAAAATGTGAACAACAGTTGTCATAATAAATTTAAAATTCTTGGGAGAGGAATTAACCCTCCTCCTACAACCATTTGTTTGCTAAACCCTCTTTAGTAAATTGTCACAGTGGACAAGAGCCTAAAAGCTTATTTTCAGGAATGAAAACAGCCATTTTGTTCGACTGGCTTGCAATGATTTATGACGTTGGTGGTTAGAGGTTTATTATACAAAACACTTTTATTTCCATGCAAAAATATGAGTTTCAAAATTGATTTCCAAAAGAAAGTACATTTAATGTTGTTGCTAAGAAAACTGTGTGCAAAATAAGTAGGTAGTTTAGTCCTTTGAAAGAAAAATAAATCAAGTTCCCATGTTTGTCATGAATGCATATTAAATAACATTTAAACACATAATGTTAAATTACATAATGTAAAATTATTTACCTCTGGACAGGCTCATCACATCTGTAGATAATCATTCTTGTTCGAATGCAAGAAGTAGCTTGTAAAATGAAATGGGCCAGGCCTGCCATTTTCTGAAATGATGAGGTAGAAAATGGCTAAGGGATAAAATATGTATGTTGGATGGCAGAATGATTCACTTTAAATAATTTTTTTAACAATTGACTCATTGGGATAATGTGTATTCTCTTGGATTATTTTGGGAAGTTAAACGAAGGTCATGAAAAGGAGCAGAGACATTGGTCTTGATCTCATCTGTTTAAACTAGTGCTCATGTGTGTTACAATGTGCGAAATCTGACAAATCTATTAACTTTCCCCTTTGAACTTTATATCTATGAAATATTATCTTTCTATTTAATTCAGTGTTAATCACTTTAAAAATTATAAGTCTAAAGTTCCTGTTGTGGGATGTAAGTTTATTTTGATTTCTGTTTGAAACTGGAAATGCTATAAAATGGATTGAAGAAATCAATTTTACCTGTATTTTGTATGTACTGTATAGATATCCACAGGAACAATTTCATCACTATCATTCCTGAAGATCAAGCAGGCCAGTTTTACTTTTTCTTTCATGTGTATCGATATGTGCTTGATGAATTGTGCAGAGGGAGAGATTATTTCAAGTAAATCAGATTCTTATAATGCCAGTAAATTGTGCTCTCGGGGCCTTCTGATGGGTATTATTGGTATATGACAAAAAGTGTATCCAGAGTCCTTGATGTCTACCTCAATGGAATCTGGTTAACAAATGTTAGCTCAGTTAAAGCCTGATAATGTATTAATGGAGAAAGTAGGATGACTGGAGGATGGGATTTGTAACATCTCATTAAGAGCAATGAGGTTTATAGCAGCTTATGACATCTTCCATCTTTTTGGAATCAAATCACACTCTGC
Organism: Pantherophis guttatus; assembly: GCF_059756535.1. Lineage (NCBI taxonomy): Eukaryota > Metazoa > Chordata > Lepidosauria > Squamata > Colubridae > Pantherophis > Pantherophis guttatus. The sequence goes on from NC_142064.1 coordinate 193,543,569, forward strand.
TGGACTTGAATGATTTTTGTGTGGAGGTCTTGGAGGGCAGGTCTTCACCGAATGATTTTTAAGGCCATTTAAAACTCTGATAATTCTATTTATTCATTTCACCCAGCTTCAAAACTATTTTGGATGGTGATGGGTAAATAAGCACTAAATACTGAGGGCAAGGCTAGTTAAGAAAAAAAATCAGTCCTGCACTGTATATATGTTTTCCTTATTTCAGAGTGCAAGATAGTTTTGAAATGCCAAGGAGATATTCCTGGAGCATTTCAGAGACTCCTCTATCTCTATTTCATGAATTTCTGAAACTGATTTGTATGTCTCAGAAAAATGTAATTAAAATCTTGATTTAAGCACAGATTTCTGATTTGTTCCATTAATTTACTTTATTTGTTTGATATTATTTATCATGAGGTTTTGTGTACGACATGGATAACTAATCCACATAAACAGACGTTGAACTGCAAGGTTAGTGCATGGCAAATTTCAAAAGACTCTTGAAGTCTTAAAGGCTCTTTCTCTCTTCCTTTATTTTAAATATTTGAGTTAATTGTGGAAGGCTTTGTTAAAACATGCTTGTTTAAACTAGTATCTAATAGAGGCCTACTAAGTTTATTAAAATCTATCCATTATCATAGGGGTACTTTTCTTAGAAATGCCATCAGAGCTCAGCTTAGTAATTTTAGAAACAATTTCCTCCCATTTACTACAAATCAAAGATTCCAGTCTCTTCCTTTGCAGTTTGTTCCCATTTGCATCTTTTTTTAATGTGGTCATTATTTCTTGAATTTATTTCCTGAACAAGGGATGTTTCACATTAAGCTAAAAAAAACAAAACCCTTGAACACTCTTAATTCTAAAACCGGCTAAATTTGACTCAGAAGCTATCAGCTCAATTTCACCCCTTCCTTTTGGGAATCATTGCTGTAATTTGTATATAATGTCAAGAAGTGACATGGGTTCAGCAGTATTGCACATTATGTTCAATTCTGAGAAACTATTTTTTCCACCTGGGAAACTAGCACATGTGTGAGTAATTCTTGAGTAAATATTTATTTTTTCCTTACTGCTGGAAAAAGATTGAAAGCTGAGAGAACTAAGCACAATGGGTTCTGGAATTTTGATTATAGCTGCAGTAGAAATTCTGAGTGGCCCATTTTGGTTTTGTCCTGAGAATGTTTATAGAAATAAGGGAACAACACATAAGTTTAACATTTGAATCCTACTCTTTCTTAATGGTAATACAAGATAATAACAATGACATTGATTAGGGTAAAAAAGAAGGACTAGCTGAAAGTCACCCAATGAGTTTCATGTCATACTAGATTTAAATTATTATCTTCCTAATCCATTTTTAATGTCAGGTCATCACATTGTCTCTAGACTATATGTTATGGTGCTTTGAAATAATCCCATGGATATCAATGAAGATTTCTTTTACATATAAAGTCCAAAGCTCTCTCCAGTATATCTGCTCCCATAAATTACTAGCTAGATTTACTCTGATTCATAATGTTGCTTGTAATAATCATGCTTTGTTGAAGAAACCTAAATGGTTGATTTAACAGTAAGTAGAATCACACAAATCATATCATCATCTAGTGCAAGGGTGTCAAACTTGCGGCCTGTGTGCCAGATGCGTCACATGCTGGCCCTGCCCCCACTCGGTTTAGCAAAAGGGGAAAAAGTCCCGATACGTCACATGATGCCGCCATGAAGACATGAGTTTGACACCCCTGATCTAGTGTGTTGGTAAGGTAAAAAGGCAGCAATATACCAGACTATCCAATGAAGCCAAGGCTGAATAGGGATTTGAGTTCATTTTAAATTAAGGATGGGGAATCTTTTGTTCTCCAGGTGAATGGTGATCTCCAAATCTCAATTGTCACTTTTACTAGCGTGACTGGAGTTGCTGGAAGCTTGGTTGTTTGTGGAGGTGGGTTTCTGACTGACATTGTAAATCCATCTGATTAAATGTATTTGGACTAAATGGTGACCCATTGAACAAGTGGCAGTCTCGTTAATAAAGCAATTACAGATCATGAATTTACTTGGGCTATCCAGGATTGCTATTTTGAATACTGGTTGACTTGGCATGCCTAATGAGGCTTATCTAACTTTTGGCTTATAACTGTATCTTTAGTCGTATCTGTGACTTGTTCTTAACCTTTTTTTGTTCTTTGGCTTTGGACAGTTAACTTGCTACAGTTTGCTGCTAATGATCTACTGGTCTGGTCATTAAACTATGTTTGACTTAATGAGCATCTTTGGAGCAAACCTTGCTTTTTACATAGCTTCTGTATGAGATCTATTGTAAAGATTGACCATATTGACTGCGAATACACAACTGGTAGGGAGACAAGGCTATGGTATTGGTACTTTTATGTTTCTGTTTTATGATTATATTGATTATGCCCTAATTTCAGTGAGATTGTTTCTCTGCAGGTTCTATAGCTGGTTAATTTAGATTGGAACTATAAAGGATTTTTTTAACAAAATACAAGCAGTTCAAAGCTGCCTGGGCAGAAAAATTGGAGGAAGTCATTCTTTGTCAAGTCTCTGTGAAGATCAACATTTCTCTGATACCAAAACGCTGAAGAACCATCAGAAAGCAAGAGCCATTTACTGCAATAATATTGCAGTGCAATATAGGTAATATGCTGATGGAAAAACGGTTCAGATTCTTGATTTAAAGGCAACTTTCTTGCCATCATTCAGGCAAGAAATATACCTGGAGGCCAAGTGAAAAGAAGGGTCAAATACAATTTACCTTACAATAAGCTTGAACACTCATTTGTTCCATGGCTGGAAGTTTCCATGGCTGCTTCACAAGCAGAATCAATGGCATGAGTACAGCTGAGTCACACTCTTTCCATTGTTGAACAACACCTCGGCAGCTCTTTTCCTGAAGGAAGGTCCCTGGAACATTCGCACAAGATTCTTGTTGAACAGAATCCCCTGTTGAGATGGCCCAAAGTTACCCTGCTGTTTTTCATGGCTAAGCAGGACTAAAATGCACGGTCTTCCAGTTTTTAGCCAGGTGCCTACGTTCAGAAGATATCTTCAGAATGTTCATATAAAACTGTTTTAAATAATACAAGGCAGGTTTTGGTTGAATGCTAGGAAAAACCTCTAACAGTAAGAGACATTCTACAACAGCGGTTCTCAACCTGGGGGTCGCGACCCCTTTTGGGGTCGAATGGCCATTTCACAGGGGTCGCCAAAGCCCTCTCTCGCCCCCCCCACGCCTTCACTCACCCTCACTCTCTGCCTCTGTTGGATCGCCCTGTCACCGTTCGCTTACCCCGCCCACTCCCAATCTGTTGCTGCCTCCGGAGTCCCAGCTGATGGCTAGAGGGAAAAAAACTGTTTAAATTCTTGCCGCGGGGCTTCAAAGAGCTAGCTGCAAAGAGGTAAATTCCTGGAGCAAATTTTTTCCCCCTAGCTATGCTGAAAAAGTGAAATTGAAAGTAAAGAAGGGTCTTTGCTGCAACGTGACAAAATGAGGCAGAGACAGATTTCTTTTTCTTTTTCCTCACCAAAAAAGGTAGGTGCAAACATGGGAAATTTAGGGCAAAAGAGGAGAGTTCAAGATTTTAAAACACAAAAGAAAAAAAGCTCTATTTAACTAGGGAATTGTAATAATTGAGATACTATTAATTGGTTAAGTTGTGGTTTGGAGGAATATATGGGAGAAATTATTTGGTTTATTATTATTATTGGTAAATATAATTAATTGATTTGTAAGAAATTGGATTGCATGGAAATAATTGGAATATTCATGTTCATATTGATTAATATTCAAAAAAGATAGTTATATAACTAATTGATTTATATTAAAATGTTGAATTTGTATTAAACAACTGTATTACATAATTACATAATTAACCAATGTGAAGATGGATATAAAAATAGATGACAATGCGAAGGGGTATAATATAGAATAGAAGGGAAAAATTGAATTTGATTAAGATTAGAGATGAGGATGAAGGGTAATATTGTTTTTTTAAAAAAATAGATGAGGAATAAATATGGTAAAAAGGAAATATAGAAATTGTAAATTTAATTGAAATGACTAAATACTGTGTTGGAAGAAATATCCTTCTGGGTTCTGCTCCAAGTGGGGAAAAAGACACTGGAAACATGGAGACTGCTTGGAAAGATGGTTTAATGGTGGACAGGATCACATGGCTTGATGGGGCCCATTGTGTTAGTTTCTGTTGCTATTGTGTTGCAAATGTCCTTTGACAAAGGATTGACTTTCTACCTCTGGCCAATTAACAAAGGGTGGGGGGCAGGAAGGTGGGAGCTGCTTTGTCTGTAAAATATGCTTCTCCATTTCTCATCCAGGTAGGGAAATATAATATTCTGCCTTTTTAATATTTCCCAAAATATTTCATTCTTCTAGGAAAGGGGTGGGTGCTAACCTCCTACAACTGTTTAAATTTGTGAACCGGCCAAATACTCTGTTCAAAGAAAATACGTTGTATGTTTGTATGTGTGTTTCTAATTATTGCTATTTATTGCTATTTGTTCTCTTTTATTCTTTAAAGTTTAACAATTCATTCTTTATCTTAATATCTTAATATTTGTTTGGGGTTGGCTTTCTTCCCTTTCATCTTTTTTATTGTACAGCAATCTTTCTCCTCAAACCTACCACCTCTGTCTTTTCTTTCTTTCTTACTTTCTCTTCCCCCCTCTTCTTCTTCTCCCTACTTCCTCTTTCTTTCTCTTTCTCCTCCTCTCTTCCTCCCTCTCTTACCTTCACTCCTACTCTAATTTCCCTTCCCTTCCTTCATCTCTCTCTATTGCTGTATCCTTTTATGCATATGGACTACTCAGAGTGCTGAAAGTTATTTTTGACTGGTCCTCGCACTTTTGACCAGTCCTCGAACTTACGACTGTCCTCACAATTTACGTTTTTGCGCTATCTTGTCACCATGGTGAAGAGAAGCAGTTGTGAAATGAGTGACACGGTTGTTAAGAATGGTACAATGGGCATAAATGATGACCAGTCATAACTGCGAAGACCGGTCAAAAGTGCGACGACCTGCCAGAAATCACATTTTTCAGCCCTCTGGTTAGTCCTTTTGTGCACAGGGACTACTCAGAGGGCTGAAAAAGTTATTTTTGACTGGTCCTCGCACTTTTGACCAGTCCTCGAATTTACGACTGTCCTCACATTTTACATTTTTTGCCCTATCTTATACCATGTTGAAGAGAAGCAGTTGTGAAATGAGTGACATGGTTGTTAAGAATGCTGCACAGGCATAAATGTGAGGATGGTCATAAGTGTGAGGACCAGTCAAAAGTCCGAGGACTTGTCAGAAATGACTTTTTTCAGCCCTCTGAGTAGTCCCTATACACATAGCCATGCCCACCCAGTCACATGACCTCCAAGCCACGCCCACAAAATAAGCCACGCCCACAGAACCGGTAGTAAAAAAATTTAGAACCCATCCCTGGTTGGGGGTCATCACAACATGAGGAACTGTATTAAAGGGTCGCGGCATTAGGAAGGTTGAGAACCACTGTTCTACAATGAAATGAGTTACCCCATAAAACTTGGTAGGTTCTACTTGGTTGTATGCTATCAAGCAGAGGCTAGACAGACATCTGCCTGGGATGCTGTGATTTTGATTCCTGAACCAAGCAGGGTGCTGGACATGATCGCCTCAATGGTTTTTTCTAACTCTGATTTTATATCTCGGTTTTTAAGCTGCACACTGCACTGCAGGCTGTATTTTTTTAAAAAAATCAACAAAAACATTATACAAGGTCTAAAAGCTTATTTATCTAAAAAAAAAAAAGCTGCGGTAATCACAGGGCTAAAAATCTATGTTCCTGCAAAAACAATCAAGCAAAATAAAGTTCATGATGAATTGTACATTGAATGTTCTAAATGCAATTACAAGATGTTTCCCAGAAGAAACAACAAGGGTACCTCCAGTTTCAACCACAAAGCAATTGTATCACAAATGCAATCTGATTTTAGACATAGTAGCATTTGTTTTAATGAGAAAAATAAGTCCCAATTTTAATTATTAAAATATCAACATTTTAGTCTCTAACTCCTTCAATATATCTTTGTATTAATTACTCTCAATTCTTTCTAATATTCATCTGGAAATACATTGAGGGCTAGAGCAGTGCTAAGACTCTGCTCCCAATCTCTGTTTTTGCTGGCAGAGGCACTGTGGGCCGATCCTTCGCTATTTCCAGGGTGGCCCAGCGGGCCAGATCTAAGCACCCCACAGGCCAAATCTGGCCCACAGGCCTTGAGTTTGACACCCCTTCTCTATGGGCAAGATTTCCATCAATTCAATAGCTTTTCTTACCATCTTCAGTGATCAGCCTCTTAAGAGTAGCATTTTCAATATCAGCCTTATAAGTAGTTCTTTAATTATGACCATTCACTTAGCAACCAGTCAAAGTTATGACCTACCTGAAAAAGGGGACTTATGACCAAGTTCTGAAGTTCTGATAGTCACCCCACTCCATGGTCATGTGACTGCCCTTTGGGCACTCAGCAATACAATCACATTTATGGCTGTTTTGAGCGTCCGGCAGTCATGTGACTCTGTTTTACGTTGGTTTACCCAAAACTGGTACTTATTTCCAATATTCAGCAAAACTGTACCATAGCGAACAATGGGTTTGCTTAATGACCACTGTTTTCAATTAATGTCCACTGCAAGAAAAAGTCATAAAACTGGGTTGATCGTGTGACCAACCCACTTTACAACCATTTCAACTTCCGACTATAATGGGCAGTTTCCATTACATTTGTAACTCAACGTCTACCTATATTCTAATAACATGAATAAGAATAGAACTTAAGAGTGATATCATTTATATGATACCACTGAAAGCTACTGAAATGGACCATCCTTGACTGCACATACATCCACATTGAATGTCTAGACTCTGGGCTGAATATCATGAACGGGCAAAGAAAAGTTATAACATTTCATCTGTTGCTGTTTTTGTGCAAATTTCTACCTTGTGTGCCAAACCTGTTTTTGGGTTCTATACAACTGGATTGGGAAGTAGGGTATCTTCTCTGCTTGCTCTCAGGCAGCCAATTTCCATGTCCAAACCAGAATTCAAATGCATTTGTTCTTCTTGTTTCAAAATGTCTGAAATGAACAGGAAGTTTATCTAAACACAAAGCAAAGGGAACCATCTCTTCCCTTTCTTTTATTGTGAAAACACAGTTATTATGAATATAAATTCAAACTCACATTGATGTTATTTTCCAAGTTAATATATCCTTGAAGTTTTTCCTTAAGTTTTTCCTCACTACATAAGCTGAGAAAATGAGAGATGTTTATATCTGCCAAATCATCTATATTTATAGGTTTAATTTTGAGGGCAGGCAGGCTCTTCTTAAGACTATTCTCTTAAATAGATAATTGTTTCCTTCTTTTAAACTAGTAATTGCATCTTTCCACTTTGGTTTCTACCCTCCCCTTTTGACAGAGTAGCCCCAGGAGGAGATACAAATGAACACAAGACTTTAGTAATGTCAATAGATGGGTATAAGAAGGGATGCCAACTAATGTAACTGATCATGAGAAGATGAAAAAAAAGGTAATTTTGACAACCATTGCTCTTTTTTTCACATAATCTTCTGGAACAGTAGGACTTCACAGATAATAAATTACAGGTAGTCCTCAATTTACAGTATGTCCATAGTTAGGATTGGAACTTCACTTCTAAGCAATGAGGTCATTAAATGAATCGCTCCCAATTTTTGCTGCAGTTCTAAGTGAATCACATTGCTAAGGAAATCCAACTCCTCCCATTATCTTTGCTTGGATGGGAAAATCATAAATGGTGATCATGTAATCCTGGGATGCTGCAACAATCATAAGTTGGTGGTAAGTCACTTTTTATAACATCATTGTAACTTCAAACAGTCACTAAATGAATGATTATTAGCTGAGGAAGTTTTTAAGAAAAGATTGGTATAGAGTTTCCTGCCTGAGCAGGGGGTTGAAGACCTCCAAGGTCCCTTCCAACTATTCTATTCTATTCTATTCTATTCTATTCTATTCTATTCTATTCTATTCTATTCTATTCTATTCTATTCTATTCTATTCCATTCCATTCCATTCCATTCCATTCCATTCCTCTCTGCTCTATTATTATCTGTATGGGGGGGAAAAACAATGCCTACATTGTTGATACACAATCAGCAGGATAAAGATAAAAGTAACATTAAGGTACAGTTAACTATTTAGTTAAAAATATAAATCAACCTGAACAGTAGATGACTAATGGAAGTCCTGGAGGAACCACCAGTGAAGAAACAAAAAAAATCTCCATTTCTATCAATTGTGATGCCATCTCCACATTCTAGAATACAGAAAGATTGATTTACACCAACAGTCTTCATGCAGGCATGCAACTACAGTAACTAACTAGATGATCACATAGAGAAGATTGGAATGGAGAACCAGCCTTACTTCATAGAGCAGTGCTGAAAGAAATATTCTCAGCTGAGCCTCAAAGTGGGTAGAGAATTGGGCTCTTTTGACATGGAAGATCATATTTTTGAATTTAGAAACAAAACTAAAAACAACACATTATCATCTGAATTTGAAATACATTTACATAGTATACATGTTAAGATGTCACAGTGTTAAAATACCTAAGCATAGATTTCCTGTTATTTATAAATGTGGCTATAAGTTTAGGTTACATTCTATTCTATTAGATCAAAAGAATAATTTACAGAGTTGCATATGTAACAGCCTACACCAATAATATGAACAACAAAACAAAGAAATAAATATCAAATTCTACTGAGCTACAATGGCTAAACCCATCTTTCAGGATCATGAGTTAGGAAAAAAGAAATTACCATACCTACCACAAGATTAAATTCAGATGTAATTTAAAACTATTGTTACATATGCCACTCTGTAAATTTTTCTTATATATTAAACCTAAAGTATTCATAGAGTTTACTAATTTAATTAATTAAATTAATTAATTAATAATTTACTAATATTTGGGCTATTCCCTTGCAAAAACAATATGATGTGAGCACTGAAACAATTTTTTTATCGATAAAAGTGGCTTCTTCCATTTCACAGACTCTCCTTTGAATACAATTTCTCACTCTCACACACTTCTTTCCACTGTGGCTTAGGGGATCATTTGCAACAGCATCTACAATGATTAGATAATTGGTTGAAAACATACATAATATATTATGATTCTACTTGGGCCTCATGGAAGCCAAATGATCAGAACAGCTGCGAATGGAAAGAAAATGGAAACTGAACTGAGCATTGTTTTTAAATATGTTTCTTAAAACATCTTAGTACAAACATGTTAACCCATTCTTTTTATAATTGGTGAACACTTCTCAGACCCTTCCCAGCAAAAAAGAAGTGTGCCATTAAAACAGCAGATATAGATACTCCCAGATAAAATGAAATTCTTACTACCTTATTTGTCTATTTTCTACAGCAAAAACCAAGGAATCCATCTAGTGGTCACTGAAGGAATCAGCATTACCAATAGATTTAGATTATCAATAGATTGGATTAACCAATGTAAGCGATATCAGAGTGAGAAGTCAGAGAAAAGGAGTAAGGTTTTCTTTTGGGATATTCATATAGCCTGAAGGAAATGTGAGATATATATACACAGCTATTACACTACTCTTATATAAAATTACTAATTATTTTAAATTATCCCATTTTTAATATTTTATTATATTGATTAAATTGTCCATCAGCCGGAGTCCCTCTATGAGGGAGATAGGCTGTTAAGAAGTTCGATATATACATTAATTAAATAAACAAGAAAAAAAAGAAAATATAGCTAAATCTAATTTATATAAATAGCAGTCATATCTTTCTGTACTTTTTCTACACCTTTATTCACCAATTCATTGTCTTTTGTTCCTTAAACTTTTCATCTCTTTCTTTTTAGGATTTCATCCAGTCCTTCCAATCACAGTTTGTTTTTCAGTCTTTCTCTTCCTCTGGATCCCATTCACTTTTCCTTCATATATTGTTTTGTTTCACGATTCAATTCTTCCCATTCTCTCTAAAAGAACAAATCATTTCCACATGCTCCTTTCCTAACTGCAAATCATTAAGATTTTTGGCCAACGACACAGCATCATCATTAAAAGAAACAGACATCAGCCTCCCCAAAGCAACAGTTCTAACGTTACCACATGCATTCCTTATGCATTTAAGAATATATGTAGAAATATGCCCGTACATGTTTGTGCGTGATATGTGCAACAAATAAACAAGTGTAATGTAACTAGAAGCTGCGACAAACAAATTTTGCATAATTTGTCTCCTGCTTTTTTGAGAGTTAAAAGTGTGTGCGGATGGGTGTGGGTCATGAGCACACAAGAGGGAGGAAGAGAGAAGAAAAAGCAGTGCTAATACCTTTATGATTTGTTGCACATGTGGTGGTGGTAGTGGCTTTAAACTGAAAGTAGCAAAACGAAATGCATAAACAGAAAACAGACTAGGTCAAAAGTAGAAACCATGCATTTATTACTTTAAATAGGAACAAAGAGCCCAACACTAACAATTAAGGATCTGAAAAAGAGCAGTGGCCAATATTTTTACACTCCAGGGAGAAGGCAAATAAAATGTTTCCTGAACTCACTACAGAAAACACAAGCTCCTTGCCTTAACCTCCTTGTATGGTTTATGCTTTCTTCTTGTGCCTCCACCCACAGGCAGCATCTTGGCAACCACAAGTGGGAAAGCCAGCCCCAGGCAGTTGGGTGGGAACACGATACTCCAAGGCAGTGAGAATGCTAGGCTGTCCAAGCATTTGAAGCTGCCAAGGTCAGCTATTGTTCAAGAGTTTATAAATAGTCTTCTGCTGGTAATCACCAGCCCCTACTTATTTTTTTTCTTCCTTTTTAATGAGCAACAGTTGTCACTCTCCTGAGATAAGGAAAGTGAAACAAAAAACCCAAAACAAAACAAAATGCAAAGGAGGACTATATGGCAGCCTACAGTAATCTCTTGTATCCCAAGGAGAACGCCGTGCACACTTCCACTTGGTATCATAACTAACACGGAGTACAAGGTGACGGGAGTTTCTGTAAAGAGGGAGAAAATACCAAAATGGCATCCAGATTGCATCACATCCTATTTTTTTTCTCTTTTTCTCAGGGACCAAGGGACAGCAAATTAAGGTACTCGTTGTTCTTGTCTTGTTTCCAAAGCCTTATTTATCAGGACACTGCTTGGAAAATATTGTTAGGCTTTATAGGACAAAAAGCAAAATATTCATAAATATTGTTGGATTTGTGTTTCTGTTGACACTGCAGCTTCAAATCCTATTTGCAAGCCTTTTCTTTGGTGCATATATGCCAAAAGTTTCCAAAAGATAAATAATGAATATTCCTCAGTAAATTTAATGTTAATGATTAAATGCAGGGAGATGTCTTTCAGCTTATATCTAGCCACTGGCCTATGGCTGTAATAAAGCTGACCTAGTCTATACCTAGCTCTCATATTTAAACAAGAGAGTAATCTCATATGACTTTTTACGATGTGTTTGATCTTGGCAGGCTGATGGGCTGTGAATGCTGAAGAATCAGCGTGCAAACTTTAAAATGCTAATGCCCATTAAATGAACACCCAGATTGAAACCTGAAATCCGTCATATGTTGCAAACAGATAGTGAAAACTGGGTGGCATTCTTCCATTGGAGCTTCCAAACCGAAGCAAATTGAGATTGGGCAAAGCTGGAATCAGGCACGTGGACATTCCACGTTGGTACGTCCAATTTAAGTCTGACACAGCCTATATTACAATTCCAGTATGGTGCTGATTAAGCTGTCCCTATCAGGTATTACCCCCATATTCTCTTACATCACTCCATCAACCACCACCTGGCCTGCCACCTCAACTTCACTGCAGTTCTTGTGGAGAAAAGGAATCTTTTGAAAGAAGTCCAAAAGCAATGCTTTGGTTGCCTGCTATGTGTTAGTTTATCTGAAATTCAATCCTTGACAATGTTATCAGGCTCTGCATTGGTGGAAACTAAAATGGAGACCGGTAGGCAGGCCGCTATGTCAAATATAGTTTGAAAAGGCCTCCTGCTCATCACCGTATGGCTGCTATGGATGAATTGTGGAGAAGGATGGGTGAAGCCATATAGTCTCAGTAGTGCCTGGTAAGTCTGATCTGGTTCAAACATTAGAAACGTAATTAGTTTTCTATATTTAATTCCAATATAGAGTAAATAATTTTACCACCAAATTGCTACTGATAAACCAATATTACTGTAAAAATTTGAAGGAATTTTTCAAAATATTTATATGCTTATGTTTTAGTTTAGAAAAGCTTAATCAGAAATATTACTGAATCCAGATGTCCAAAGTATAAGGTGTTTTTTTTTTTTAAAAAAAGATCACATTGCTAGTAAGGAAACAAACCATGAAATTCTGAAAACACTTTTTCACCCAAATCTTAAATTATGACAGGAGGAAAAGGAAGTTAAAATAGTTCAAGCAATTCGTTTTTCTTAAGGTTGATGGTGATATTAATTCACTTTACACATAGAATTGTATTGCACCCTTGATTTTCTCTATATTTGAAAGAGAATTCTTTACTTATCCACATCAATATAATAACAGTGAACATCAAGAGAACTGAAACTGAAACAGGCCACTAAGAGAGATGAGAGAGCAGCATCACACATGCAGAAATTGTATTACTAATCCATCTTTTCCAAAAAGTTCCATAATGATTGACCAACCTCAGTTTAAATAATGTTGAATTGGAGAGGGAAAAGTGGGTATATTAAGAAAAAACCAGAGCGTTTTGGAGAAAAATCAAGCCTGGAACTATAAAAAGGAGGCACAAGTGGAAAGGTAATTTGTAAGTCTCCCTTTTCTTTTTTATTGATAGTCACAATATACATTGCTTTGCTTTTATGTTTTAATAAAAATAAGGAAAATGTATTCTTTAAACATTTTCTTTCTACACTGTAAAATTCTGCTAGCATACGCCATGCTTCATAAACCTAAGCTTAGAGGAATCCAACTTCAACATTTAATTGCCTAATTCCATTGCTGAGAGCACTGGGGTGAACAGGGCATTTAATGGCTGCTCCCCTTGATCGTGTGTTTCGCAAATGCTATAGAAACATCTTTGGGCCCCAGACTCCTAATTGCAATGAAAATGTTTTAAAACCCGTAACTGCATCAATTAGAGCATTAGCTGTTATTACAACTTCAGTGTGCCGTTTAGATGGTGGCGTGCCTCTCACCAGCTTGCCAACTCACTAGAGAGATAATTACAATGCTTCCTTACCTTTTAAGCTTCCTGATGAGATGAGGTTCTGCCTGGAATCAATGCCTGCCAAGATGCCTGTTGAAATTTCCTCAGGAAGTAGTTAAAGAGTGCTATAAAATGGAACTAATTTAGAAGGCAAAAGAAATCTTGCTCTAATTTCCAGGAACAAATGGCATCAAAGAAGAACAAACAGCTGGATTCCCCCAAATATTCTGCCATCACAGCCCCCATGGGAGCAAGCAGGGTGTGGCCCGCTCATATAATCAGAGGCCTGTGCTGTACTCCTAGGCACCAGTTTCAAGTGGGGAAAGAGAAAAGAATAAGAAAAACAGGGATCAGAAGTAGGGCAGTATGCATTAAATCCTTCCATTGGAGGGTTTTATTTAATTACCTTTACATCTCCCAGGATTTCAGGGCACTGTGCCACAGCTGGAAATATTAAAAAAACTAAAGATAATGAACCAGCTTGAAATGAAGTAACTCAGCATTCAAAGTGCGTTCACATTTTAAATGTGCTCCATGAGTCCACATGGAATGTGACATAAATAATTTTTATTTTATTTATTTATGAAGGAACTGTATATGGCCATCCAACTCTGCCATGGTGATTCCAGGCAGCTTACAGAAATAAAACCCTAAACATAAATCCCTAGGAACCTCCACCCTTCGGGTGACATCAATCTGTTCTGCCCCAGCTACGGATCCCAAAGAATGTAGCACACACAAACTCCGAACAAAACTCAGTTTACTTCAAAACACAGTCTTTTGCAAATGCAGGCTCTTAATAAAACGTTCTTAACAACCTGCCAGAAATTCCACAGATAAGATAGAGTCTTACAAGAGTTGGCAGAAAGCCCAGAAGCCAGGTTTGCAGAGAAAATCCAAACTCAATGATCAGCGAATGAATGAACGTTGTTTTCTGCAGCTTTTTACAAGCTGTGTGCAAATTTAAATAGGCTAAGGGAGTGGCCAATTAGCCCCAAGCCTTACTCTCGAGGAGACCTCCTCCTGAGTAACCACTCCTGCCTTTTGGCAGCTCTGCGTGCCTGTGCATTGAGAAGAGGCTCCTCCATTTCATCCTCTGGAGGTTCTGAAGGCCCTGGTTGAATCCCTGCCTCTGGCACTACATCTCTTCAGCCTCCTCGCTGTCCGACTCGAGCGCTGGCTGTACAGGCTGCTGGAGCGACACCACACCAGCCTCCTCGTCGTCGGGATCAGCATTTTTCCGCACTTATTGCATCCGCGGATTCGTGCCCAGCCGCCCTATTCAGGGTGACTCACTCCCTCCTTAATTTAGGGGGAGTGGAGAAGCCCTTGCAGGGTAGAGCTGAGGAGTTTGTGCAGTTCCTGTCGGATAAAGTCGCTCAGATTTGGATGGACCTGGACTCTGATTGGGCAATTCCGACCGAGATGACGGGGGCAGGTCTTAGTCCTATTGTGTGGGATGAGTTTGAGCCTGTGACTCCTGAGGAAGTGGACAATGCTGTAGGAGCAATGAGTTCCTCCACTTGTTTGTTGGACCCGTGCCCCTCCTGGCTGGTTTTGGCCAGCAGGGAGGTGACACGAGGCTGGCTCCAGGCTTTAGTTAATGTGTCCTTGAGGGAAGGGGCCTTCCCGCAACCATTAAAGGAGGCGGTTGTATGTCCCCTCCTCAAGTGGCCTTCCCTGGATCCAGCAGAATTAAAGAACTTTCATCCATAGGTCTCCAACTACCCTTTATGGGAAAGGTTGTAGAGAAATGATGGCACTTCAGCTCCTGCGGTCATTGGAGGAAACAGATTATCTAGACCCTTTTCAGTCTGGCTTCAGGCCTCAGTTTCAGGCCTGTAGTTTCAGGCTACAGCATGGAAACTGCTTTGGTCACAATGATGGATGATCTCTGGCAAGCCCGAGATGGGGGGTCACTCCTCCATCTTGGTGCTACTTGACCTCTCAGGGCTTTCGATACCATTGACCATGGTATCCTTCTGGGACGACTAAGGGAGCTGGGAGTGGGAGGCACTATGTTACGGTGGTTCTCCTCCTATCTCTCTGCTCGATCACAGTCGGTGTTGGTAGGAGGACAGAGGTCGACCCCTAGGCCCCTCATTTGTGGGGTGCCTCAGGGCTCGGTCCTCTCTCCCCTCCTATTTAACATCTACATGAAGCCGCTGGGTGAGATCATCCGACGATACAGGGTGAGGTATCAGCAATACGCTGATGATACCCAGCTGTATATCTCTACCCCACATCAATTCAGTGATGCGGTGGATGTGATGGGCTGGTGCCTGGAGGCGGTGAGGGTCTGGATGGGAGTCAACAGGCTCAGACTTAACCCAGACAAGATTGAGTGGCTGTGGGTATTGCCTCCTAAAGACTATGTTGACTGTCCATCCTTGGTTCTAGGCGGGGGAGAAATTGGCCCCCTCAGAACAGGTTCACAATTTGGGTGTCCTCTTAGACTCATAGCTAAGATTAGAGCAACATCTGACAGCTGTGGCTAAGGGGACCTTTGCACAGGATTGCCTGGTGCACCAATTGCAACCCTACTTGGATCAGGAGGTTCTCTTCACAGTCACTCATGCCCTTGTCACCTCACGGTTAGATTATTGCAACCCGTTCTACATGGGGCTACCCTTGAAAAGTGTTCAGAGACTACAGTTGGTCCAGAATGCAGCCGCGCAAGCTGTCGTGGATGCACCTAGGTACACCCACATTACACCAATTCTCCGCGAGCTGCACTGGCTCCCTATTGGTCTCCGGTCACAATTCAAGGTGTTGGTTATTACCTTTAAAGCCCTACATGGCTCAAGGCCAGGGTATCTTTGAGACCGCCTTCTATCGCATAACTCCCAATGACCGGTAAGATCCCATAGAGTTGGTCTCCTCCAGGTCCCGTCAGCTAAACAATGCCAGCTGGCGGGCCCGCGGGGGAGGGCCTTCTCTGTGGCTGCCCCAGCTCTCTGGAACCAGTTACCTCCTGAGGTCCGGACCATCCCCACCCTATTGGCCTTGCAAAAAGCGGTGAAGACCTGGCTTTTCCGGCAGGCATGGGACCGTTGATCTCGCCCTTGCGATCCAGCGAGATCCGGCCATGAATGGTGTGAATGAGTTTTAATGTTTTTAATGTTTTTAATTCTTAAATGTTTTTTATAATGATTTTAAATGCATTGTGAGATGCCCTGAGTCTTCGGAGAGGGGCGGCATACAAATTGAATTAATAAATAATAATAAATAAATAAATAAACAACTGTAGTGATTCCCTTAACAGCTGCGGCAAGAAAGGTCGTTAAATGGGGCAATATTCATTTAACAAATGTTTCACTTAACAACAGAAATTTTGGACTCGGTTGTGGTCGTAAGTTGAGGACTACTTGAACTGCGCTGATAAGACCACACTTGGACCACTGAGTCCAGTTTTAATTACCATGATACAACAAAAGATGTTGAGATGCTAGAAAGAGTGCAGAGAAGAGCAGTGAAAATGATTAGGGGACTGGAAGCTAAGCCATATGATCAACGTTTGTAGAAACTGGAAATATCTAGTCTAATGAAAAGAAGTGGCATGATAGCAATCTTCCACTATTTAAGGGCTGTGACAGAGAGGAGAGGGGTCAACCTATTCTCCAAAGCACCTGAGGGCAAGACAAGAAGTAACAGATGAAAGCTTCACAAATAGAGATCCAACCTAGAATTAAGGAGAAATTTCCTATCAATAAGAACAATTAATCAGTAAAATGGTTTGGGGATGCTCCAACGCTGGAAGATTTTAAGAAGAGCTTGGACAGCCATTTGTCTGGAATGGTATAGGGTCTCCTGCTTGAGCAGGGGATTGGACTAGAAAACCTCCAAGGTTATTCTGTTATTCTATACTCTGTATTCCTCCTGTTCCTGAGTTGGCTGAAAAGTACATTGATATAAATTGTGCTCTCACTGAGGCCTCTGCTTTAGCGGGCCTCAGCAATGAGGCTGATAAGTGGTGTTGCCTGTATTAACTAACTAATTAACTAATTAATTAATGTGTGACAGTTCCAAGCCAATGATGGCAATGTAAACCAAAGCTTGGGAATAGAAAAAGGATGAGTAAATTATTAAGGGGGAGGAGGTTCAGAAAAAAAAATTCTCAGGCCTGAGGAAAAATTATAGCACTAGAAAGAAACTCAAAGAAACTTAACTTTGTTTGGGTTCAGATGGAGGGGAGAGAAACTGTCAGCCGCTTCGAAACTGACAGGTTTCCAAGGTTTTATTATTATTGTCATGGCAAGCTCAGACTCAGATGAGGAGATTGACAACGGAGCAGCCTGCTCTAGAGTTACCAGATGAACCGCCGCCTGAGGACTTGGAGGCAGTTGAGGTGGGGCCATCCAGTAATCAACAGGAGTAGCTACTTTCAGTCTTCGAAGATGAGGAGTCTGAACTGCAGCCTCCACCCAGCAAAAGGGCTCGCCAGGTAGAGAAGAGAGCAGGGTAAAGGTGTTCTGCAAGGTTCCTCACGAGGAGCCATGCCCTCCTGTAATAAGCAACACCAGCACAGGCTCTAGTTAAGTAGAACAGCAAAAATGAGGAGGAGGAGCAAAATAGTAGCATCAAAGACATACAGTACAGAGCCAGGCACTGCCTGCAGAACAGATCATGAGCTTGCTCAACTGCAAGGTCCAAGTTAAGCTAAAGAAGAAAGAGACCAGGGGTGGGTTCTACTTATCTTTATTACCTGTTCGCAACGGGATCGCATTGCGAACCTGGATCATGTTGCGAAGCTTCTGCGCATGCGCAGATCGCCGATGACGACATCCAGGGTGGTGGGCGGGGCCTCCTGCCAGTTTTACTACCAGTTCTTGCAAACCGGTCCAAACCGGGGGCAACCCACCACTGAAAGGGACCCAGTTTCCATGCCATGACCTTGAATATCTACTCCCATTTTCAAGGAGAACTTCAGAAATGGCTTTGAAATCCTGAATATCATTGCTATCAGTGGAATCAGTGGAATTATAGAACAAATTTAAAGAAACCATTAAGGATGAATGAATGTGAAAAGAGACTGTCAAAAATAACAAACTTTTCTATGGGGTTTCTCAATGCTCAATATTATCCCAGCTCCTATTTAACACTTAGTAACATCAGTGTGCTGATGATACTCAGATACTTTGCTCCGTGCTGACCAAGTGATGCCTCCAAAGGCTGCGGAAGTCTGGATGGAGAAGAATAGGTTTCAACCTAACAAGACTGTGTTGCTGTGTGGGAAAGAACTTCCTGATACTGGGAATTTGCCATCTTTAGTTCTGGATGAGGTTGCACTGCTATGACGATAACAGCGTTTGCACAGCCATATTTTATTTTATTTATTAATTTCTATCCTACCTTTGTTAGTTTTACAAGTAACTCAGGGCAGCAAACAGACCTTCTTCCTCCTATTTTCCCTACAACACAAATCTTGTGAGGTGAGTTGGACTTAGAGAGAATGGCTGGCACAAAGTCACTCATGGCTTTCATGGCTAAAGTGGGATTTGTACTCATGATCTCCCATTTGTCTCCTGTTGTTGGCCATTGTACCCCCTCCTGACCAAATGGGAAATCAATTGAAATAAGACACCCAGAGTCACCTTGCAGGGGAGATGGGTGGCATTTAACCAATAAAATAAATTGAAATAAATACTTCGTTGTATGAGGAACGTGCCAAATTTTGCCCAGAAACAGATATCCCAAAGATATCTGATAGTTATTCCTATTTTTTAAAATAGGAATTAGTTAGAAAAACAAATCTAATTGTGAAGTACGAGCAATTTCTCTAGTTATCTTCTGTAAATGGGTATTTTAGTATGGATTGGGGCTACTCTGGGAACCATTTTGCCTAGGCCATAATTGGGCTTCACACTAGAGCTTGATAGTAAATCACTGCTCTCCAGACACTTAATCCAGCTGGGCTTGACTTGGCAGAAAATTCAGACATGACCAACCAGACTAGAATCTTTATTGGAAACAAAACTAAAGCCCTAAATGCAACAGTTGATTGCCTACTACGAAGTAGAAAGACTGAGACAGCATTACATAATGGTTCTTCCTAGCCTGGGAACCTCTGGGTGTTACTTTGCCAGTTTCAATTTTTATAGCAACCCCTCACCCTTTCCAATGCCATTGTATCCATTTGTAAGAATTCCTCCTACTTCTAACTTAAAATACAATTCCTTGCCCAAACTGCTTGCTGATTCTAGCTTAATTTTTGTTCTGTGATATTTCTTTTAATTTTTTTTTTTACCATCTTTCCCACAATGCACTTCTGGAAGTTGTAATTTTGAAGTGGAAAATGAGTACAAGGATTGGCTTCTTAAATCTTTTCTCTTTTCCTGTTCAAGAGTTTTTTCATGAAAAGCTCTTCCCTCTTTGCTGTTTCTTTTTATCATTCCTAGAAGTATCACATGCAAGCAATAGTTTAATGCTTTTCATCTCCCTTCTCATTTGACTCTAAAGAGCCTATGCAGACTAAGCTGGATAACTGTTAATTGTAAGACTAAGAGGAGGTGAAGAAATAGGGACATTGTTTATACTTCTTGTAATAAGGGTGGGAAGTTGCTTTCGTAGTTTTTTCCCTTTCTTTTTTCCTCTTTCTATTTTTCTTTTTTTTTTTTTTTGCTTTTTGCTTTCTTGAGCTTTTTATTCCAGTTTTCTTATTTTTAGTTTGCACTTTCTTTTATTATTTCACTTAAGGTTGTTCATAAACATTTATTTAAAAAAGAGCAGGGAATGAAATAATCTGGGAAACTGGGTTAATAAACTAGATTTTTCAAGTGGGATAGACTTGCTTATCAGAGAAATATAAAAAATATGGAGTTTGGCACTAAAACTACAATGTAGTTCATAATTAGATGGTATTGGCACCCAACCAAAGTTGCATCTTATCATGAAACAAGAGCTGTTCAGCCCTTTACCACACCCTGCACTGATCTCCATGAACAGAAACATCAGAAACATTCTTCCAAGGGATTTGTGCTTTCTGGGGAAAAAAGGGAATAGTTACTTCTTACTTACTTCTCTGGAAAGAAGGAATACTTAATTTTACCTCGCTATTTGGAATTTTCAAGACCGTCCCACAATTCAGCTATTTGAGCACCCTTTGTGTCTGCATCTTCCATATGCATTCAAAGTCTCTGCTTAACTATTGAAGATATTTTTTAACATTAATCAATTTTCTCAGGCTCTGGTTAATTAATAAATCTTGAAACCCTGAGGAATCGTTGCTCCAGAGAAAGTTAATTTCTTGAGTGGAGACATAGCCAACTTTTGACCGGGTTGGTGGATTTGCCTACACAGGTTTGTGGTTGCAGGTCTATGACCACATTAGCGCAGTTGAATACAATCCTAAGCATGTCTTCTCTGGTTATTCAGCAGCTGCTGATCTTGGAACTGGACCAGCAGATTTTAGAGTGGGTTGGCTGTCATTCCATTAATGCCTGGGTGTGCATGCTGGCAAAGCTTCACAGAAGGTGTGTATCTGCTTCAGCCTTCCCCATTGTGCCACCTAGCTCCATTCCAAAGCTGCCCGTCTGGAAACCTGCAGTGTGTAGGAAGACGGGTCTGGAGAAGGAAAGAAACGTCTTGGTTTCAAAATGAATGGCAAAATATCTCACAAAAAGAAAAAAGAAAATGGCAGTTCTTGATAAACAAACTGGTCATCTTTTTCAATTGTGGTCATTTTTCCTGATTCTTCATGTCCCATCTTTGAGCAAAGCACAGACTAGAGGACTCTACTCAAAGGAATTCAGAAAATTTAGCTGTTCTTTGGGTCAAAGCTAATGAGGATTGCTTATCAAATTGCTGCAAGACGTATCAATAAAAAGAATCAAATATCACATGTTTGTCTGCAAGTATGAACAGCCAAACCCTTACCTGCATTCCAATTTAGAACTGCTGAAGTGGCGTGTAGAGTGCTGCTACAATAATTATAGTTTATAACTCTTCTGAATATTAATCTGCTTCTTGGATTTCATCACTTGAAAGTTTTGAAAGCTGTATTTTTCCCAAGGTGTTTGAAAACAATACACCTCTCCTAAATGCACTAGGACCTTGATAGTGAACCTATGACACGCATGCCAGAGGTGGCACTCAGCGCCCTCTCTGATGGCACATGAGCCGTCATCCCAGTTCAGCTCCGCTGCACCTATGCGCACACCTCCCACCAGCGAGCTGGTCTTCAGATCTCTGCCACACATGTGCAGGGGCAGGGTGCATGCACAGGGGCGTGCATGCATGCACGGGGGTGTGGGGCACGTGCGGGGGCACGTGCACATGTGTGGAGCCTGGGGTGCATGCAAGAGGCCATGCGCGCATGTGCGGGGGCTGGGGTGCATGTATGGCGCCACGCGCACATTGCATTTTGGGGGTTCACTTTGGGCACTCGGTCCAGAAAACATTAGTCATCACTGCACTAGGACTTTATCTTTATTCTTCAATTTTTTTTAATTTATTTTTTTAAAGAGATTGGATAGCCACCTTTCATGGATGGTTTAATTGCAGGGAGTTAGGCTGGATGATCCATGTGCCTTCAACTCTCCATTTCTGTGATTTTATGATTTTTCCTTGGAATGTTGTGCTTATCATTTATTAATTTATTATTTATTTATTTAAATATACCAGCTTCCCAACTTCAGTGGACTTAGCACAACGTGTCAAACTAGAAAAAAAACCCTCACAAAAACAGCCAAGAACATTAAATTAGATGGACAGCCTAGACTAAAACAATTAAATATGAAAAAAAAAAACCAAAACCAACAGAATAAAGCAGGGACTTTAAACAGATAATAAACATCACCCCTCAGAGTCAGGTTTTCAAAGCTTTCCAGAACCCTAGGAGAGAGGATGCCATCCTTATATTTGGGGGGGGGGTGCTGTTTGTTGTGACCTAGGCTCACTTAGTCATTACAGGACACAATTAGTCTCAAACAAAATTATTTTATTATAACAGCTAAGAATTACTTCATTCCCAGCTCAGTCCAAATTAATTCCAAAACAAGTCCTTCAGAAAAAGTCCTTCGGGCTTATCACCAAACTTTATCTTCTTTGGCACCCTGCCAAAGGCCTTTCTTGGCAAAGCCCCACCAAGTTCAGAAACAAGAGACGCCGACTGGAAAACAGATTTAGCAGCATTGCTTTCCTACAAAGAGCCCAAGAGCCTTTGGTGCTCTTGTAAGCCTTATGGGAGGGGCCAATCATCTCCTGGCCTTACTCCCGAGTCGTCCTTTTTGCTTTAGCTGCTCTTGCCTACTGGCAGCTCTATGCATGCGTGCACTAGGAACAGGCTCCTCCTATTCCTCTGCCTCTCTGCTGTCCAACTCTGAAGGCTCCGGAGTCCGCACATCACTCCCAGATGGCCCTGGCCCCATCTCTGCCTCTGACGCAGAGCCCTCATCTGGGCCTCCCCAGCCTCCTCACTGTCCGACTCCGCTGCTAGCTCCGCAGGCTGCTGGTGGACAATACTGTTGTTATTGCTGGCCTATAAATTAGTTGTTTTTCTCATTCAACTGCAATCAGCTAATATAGGTAATCCTCACTTAAGAACCATTTGTTCAATGACCATTCAAATTGCCACAACATTGAGCAAATAGTACTGGTCCTGGAAGTTACAGTTACTGCAGTGCCTGCACAGTGACATGATCAAAATGAGATGCTTGGCAGCCTATCCACCTTTATGACCTCAGGAAGTGCTTCAACTCTTTCCCCCACTTATTTCCACTCCATCTCTGTCATTTTGACTGCCTTGCTTTCTGCTATCCCTGCTGCCTGCCCTGTACTAGGCCTGTCACCCTGCACTCTGTTGCCTTTGCTGCCCTCTGAAGCCCTCAACTGATTGATTTATTTATGACTTGATTTGATTTGATTTCCCATCACAGCAAATGACTCTGGGTGGCTCACAGTTCAAAACATATGTCCCACAGGTGTTTTTTCAAAAGGCAACAAGACTTTCTTTGTTTTTGCTCGAAGACGTTTCGCTTCTCATCCAAGAAGCTTCTTCAGTTCTGAATGAACTGCCTTTTGAAAAAGCACCTTTGGGACAACAATGACCTGGATGACTGAGAATCTCCATAGATATTTAAAACATAGATTATAATTTTTTTAAAAATTAAACAATAAAAAGCATTAAAACAGTAAAAAAAACATTAAAATGTCTAATTCTAGTACATATAAAAGCAAGATATATATCCTGTTAACGATAGAGCCAGGAGGCAGGGCCCTTGGTACATGTAGTGCCCTAGGCTCAGGACCACAGCCATGTTTTTAGAGCTTCACAAAAGGCTAACAGGGTTGGGGCCTAGTCAGCTAAGAACCATGAGAAGTAGCAGGGGCAGCAAAGTGCAGGTCAGCAGGGTTCAAGGTAGAATGTTGGTTTGAATGAAGGGTAGCAGGGGTCCCAGGCATCCAAAATGGCAGAGATGGGAGGAAGTAGGTGGATGGGTGGGTAAGAGTTGAAAAAGAAGCCAGCAAAGTGTTACATACTGAGCATAGTCGCTAGCCGGCTCCCCCTAGCAACAAGCAGGAAAGTTGAAACTGTTCTGATTGGTTACCAGGGTTTTGACAGCCGGTATATAAGGAGCTGTCAAACGCGGGAATGTTCGTTCGTGTATTGTGTTCTGAATAAAGGTTGAGTTGAACATTAAGCTCGCCTCAGTCAATCTGCTAAGGATCCAGGTATTTAATAGTGGCGACGAGGGTGGGATACACATATCCCTGATCGGAGATACGGTAGTGGGAATCGCTGTCGGGCCAGTCAGCAGGTGACAGAATTGGAGAAAAAAACTCTGAGGGAAACGTGAGTGAATGAATGATGGCTACGCCACAGCAGTTCGCGCCATTCAACCCAGCTACGGAATCGTGGGAGGCATACATTGCCAGGTTCGAGTGTTTCCTCATCGCTAATGATTATAGGGATCTGTCGAGTGAACGGAAAAGGGCCTATTTCTTGAGTTTTTGCGGTCCCAAAATGTTCGACACCACCATGACACTAATGGCTCCCCAGTCCATCCATGCAGGAACTTGGGACGAGTTTATGAATAAACTTAGAAAACACTATGCCCCAGCGCCGTCACGAATTGCCCGACGGCAGCATTTTTATCACCGAGACCAGGCTGAGGGGGAATCAATTAGCCAGTACGTGGCCGCGCTGAGGAAGGCGGCTCGGCATTGTCAGTTTGTTGATTTGGATGACTATTTATTGGATAGGCTGGTCAGCGGTGTGAGGGACCAGAACTTAAAACGGCGGCTTATAGCAAAGCCCGAATTGTCATTCCAAGAGGCACTAGATGAAGCTTGTGCCGCAGAGCTCGCCACGCTATCCCTAGCCGACCTTCCCCGGGGCCAAAGTGGGAGCCAACCTAAGGGGGAACACGTCCATTGCAGTACGGTTAACTATGAGAGCGAGGACGATTATGAGGCGGATGAGGCTATTAATCGAGTTACAGATGAGCGCAAGCCAGCCCGATTACCCCCCAAGCCGAATTCAGATTGTAGAGGATGTGGGGGCTCCCACCCACGATCCGCCTGCCGTTTCAAGGAGGCCGTTTGCCGCCGTTGTGGACGTCGCGGCCACCTTGCTAGAGTCTGCCAATCACCACAAGTTGCACCTGTTTCCGCAGCACTGCCCAGCTGGGACAGGAGAAGTGGTGTGAGGAAGCCAAACACACAGTATAACCACTTTAACCGAGGCCGTGATCCAGCTGCAATAAACATGGTATCTGATGCGACACCTGTGCCACTCCGCCAAAAGATCCACATATCGGTGACGATTGAGGGTAAACCATGCCAGATGGAAGTGGATTCCGGCTCCGCTACGTCCCTCGCTTCATGGAGCACAGTGAAGAGACTGGTGCCGCGTCTATCTAAGAACCGCCTCGCTCCCTGTAATATCCACCTGAGGGATTATCAAGGCAAACCAATTCCTGTTGTGGGTTGTGGGTATTTCAGGATTAAGTTTAAAAATTTCTCTGGCAAGTTACCCCTGGTGATAGTTGAAGCCCCGTTACCTAGCTTATTAGGTCTTAACTGGTTTGAATCCTTGGGGTTGAAAATTCAGGGGGTCAATTCCATCCTGTCTGATGAGCTAGACTGTTTAGTGAAGGAATTCCCCGCCGTATTTGATGGCAAGCTGGGTTGCTATAAGGGCTCACCGGTATCATTTAGTTTAGACCCTCAATGTCCTCCTCGCCGGCTTAAGCCTCGCCAGGTGCCCTTCGCTCTTAAAGCAAAGGTCGATGCTGAATTAGATAGACTGATAGCTCAAGGGATTTTGGAGCCCGTTGATTTTGCCCGTTGGGAAACCCCTATAGTAACACCTATTAAGGCAGATGGCTCGATCCGCATCTGCGCGGACTACCGGACAACCATCAATAAGGCACTTTTGGGGCATGCATACCCTGTCCCTGTAGTCCAGCACGTCCTGCATTCCCTAGGCAAGGGGTCAGTTTTCGCAAAGCTGGATCTCGCCCAAGCCTACCAGCAATTGCTGGTGGATGATGAGACTGCTGAGGCCCAGACAATTGTTACGCACCGAGGCGCTTTCCGGTGTAGGCGCCTGCAATTTGGCGTCAGCGTAGCCCCGGGGCTCTTCCAAAGTTTGATGGAAAGGGTCTTACATGGAATCCCCGGGGTTGTGCCATATTTTGACGACGTTTTGGTATCGGCCACCAATAAGCCGGAACTGATGGTCAGGCTCCGAAGTGTCCTCTGCCAATTTGACTCTATGGGGCTCAAAGTGAACCGTGTCAAGTGTCAGATAGCAGTGCCACAGGTGGAGTTCCTGGGATTCCTCGTTGACAGTGCTGGCCTCCACCCTACCCCTTCTAAGATAGCTGCCATCGTGGATGCCCCAACCCCGCGCGGTAAAGCGGATTTACAGGCTTTTCTTGGCCTTTTAAATTTTTACGCTATGTTTCTTCCACACAAAGCGTCTGTTGCCGAGCCATTGCACCGCCTGTTAGACCGAGGGGCCCCGTGGATTTGGGGTAAGAAAGAAGCCGCCGCATTCACTGCCGTCAAACGGCTCCTTATATCTAACTCTGTGTTGGCCCAGTACTCTGACCATTTGCCTATAGTATTAGCCTGTGATGCCTCCCCGTTTGGGGTGGGCGCTGTTTTGAGCCACCAATTACCAAGCGGCCGAGAGGTTCCCATTGCTTATTTCTCCCGTACTCTCGGCCCTGCCGAACGCAACTACTCGCAACTTGACCGGGAAGCGTTAGCTATGGTCGCAGGAGTTCGGCGTTTCCACCACTATCTCTACGGCCGATCATTCCTATTAGTCACCGATCACAAACCACTGCTCGGGATACTTGCCGGTGACCATCAAGCGCCGTTAATTTTACCGCCCCGGATGACCCGTTATTCCACTTTCCTGTCTGCTTACTCTTATACCTTGGTCCATCGTCCGGGTAAGGCTCTCGCGCATGCGGACGCTTT
The DNA here is from genome assembly GCF_059756535.1 of Pantherophis guttatus. NCBI lineage: Eukaryota > Metazoa > Chordata > Lepidosauria > Squamata > Colubridae > Pantherophis > Pantherophis guttatus. The sequence goes on from NC_142064.1 coordinate 193,570,283, forward strand.
AAGCCGCTGCCCCCTACCTGTTTTACTGGCTGATCCTGTTCCTGCCTCATCTGTCTGTTTGATCGACAACGCGCCTTTGCCTGTCACTGCATTGGACATCGCCCGTTTATCTGCCAAAGGTGCTGTGCTTTCTCGTGTCCTCGACTGGATGGCGAGGGGTTGGCCGCCGGGTCCTTACTCCGAGGAACTAAAACCGTTTGCGGACAGGCAACTCGAATTGTCGACCCAGAATGGCTGTTTATTGTGGGGGCATCGGGTGGTGGTACCAACCCCTTTACCGCGCTCAATGTTATCGCAACTCCATCAGGGTCACCCGGGCATTGTCCGTATGAAAGCGCTGGGTCGATGTTACATGTGGTGGCCACATCTAGATAAGGATATTTCAGCGTGGGTTGCCAAGTGTCCTCAGTGCCAGGATAGTCGCCCAATGCCACCTAGAGAGCCTCCAAGGGAGTGGGATGAGCTGAGGGCCCCCTGGTCTCGTTTACACATTGATATTGCAGGCCCACTCCACGGCCAGTCATTCCTAATTTTGGTGGATGCATTTTCTAAATGGGTCGAAGTGGTCTTGATGCATTCCATCACAGCCGAAGCTGTAATTAAGGCCCTCCGACGGCTGTTCGCTACGCACGGGTTGCCCGACTTAATGGTGTCGGACAACGGGCCCCAATTTACGGCCGCTCCTTTCGAAACATTCCTAGCAGCGCATGGTATCCGGCACTGCTTGATAGCTCCGTTCCATCCATCTAGTAACGGATGTGCGGAGAGGGCTGTAAGATCAGCCAAAGAAGCGTTACTGCGGTTGGGTCCTGGGGGGTGGCAGGAGCGAGTGGACAACTACCTGTTCGCTCAACACACCACGCCATGCCAAACCACTAATAAGACCCCGGCGGAGCTACTCATGGGACGGAGATTGCGCACAGCGCTAGACCGTATACACCCCCAACATTACCCAACCAAGCCCATTGAGTCCAGAAGTTGGCATAAGGCCTTCCAAATAGGTGATCCAGTATATGCCCGGAATTACGCTGGACAACCATTGTGGCTCCCAGGGAAGATCGGGGCCATTGCTGGCCCTTGCTCGTACCGTGTTGATATGGGTCAGGGTAGGACCTGGCGGCGCCATAGGGACCAACTGCGAACAAGAGTCCCAAATCCAGACCAACCACCCGAAGTGCAAATAGAGCAGCCCGCCGAAGAGCCCACCCAGCCACATCCCGTTCCCACTCCTGACGAACACAACGCTCCACACTTACCGGACACCAGGGAGGCCGGTGTATTGACAGATGGAAATGGCCCAGAGTCACCCACAGCTAGGGAAGATGAGGCATGTTCTTTCCCCTTAGGGGACATAGCGCTGTCATCGGTACCCCGACGATCGGGGCGGATTAGGCGTCGGCCTGCGTATTTAAATGATTACGCATGCGCAAGCTTGGTGGGAAGGGGTGTTACATACTGAGCATAGTCGCTAGCCGGCTCCCCCTAGCGACAAGCAGGAAAGTTGAAACTGTTCTGATTGGTTACCAGGGTTTTGACAGCCGGTATATAAGGAGCTGTCAAACGCGGGAATGTTCGTTCGTGTATTGTGTTCTGAATAAAGGTTGAGTTGAACATTAAGCTCGCCTCAGTCAATCTGCTAAGGATCCAGGTATTTAATACACAGCAAAAAAGAAGAAATGCGAAGTCCTCACCTAAGGATAGTGCGATCCTGGTGTAACTATTGTAACTAGGACTACTTGAACTGCTGTCACTAAGCTGTTCAGAAATGCAGCTTTTTTCCTCCTAACAACTACTTTGCTTGACAATGGAAATTCTGGTCCCAGTTAGGTCCATTAAGTGAACACTACCTGTATTTCTTTAGTACCCTGTTATATTATGTCACAACTCTTTTATCACTAGATGCAAACAAGTGGGACACAATTCCACATAATGGAATCATGTTATGATGATCAAGCTTAAAATCTTGGGTGATCAAAGAAAATTGATACTTTCAAATAACAAAATTTTCCTTTATAACTCAACCCTTTATTCTTTTTGTTATTCTTTTGCACTGCAGTTTTTGCATTCATTTGGCATATCCATAATTGTTTTGTTATCATTGCTATTATTATCTACTCTTGGATATATTACTATTATTGTTTACTCTTGGATATTGATATTTTGAGGAATACTATATTTCATTTCAAAAATAAATGTGGCAAATTTAATAAACAGTTACATGTAATAAAACACCGAGAGAGAATTAAATTTAAAATGTTAATTAATAATGGAGCTAATAATAGATTTTGGCCAGCCATTATCTTTCACTTCAAACTTTGAACACCACCTGTATGTCACCTGCAGTTACAGTGTGTGAGCTGGGCAACCATATATATCTAATTAATAACAAACAATAAACAAACAAACAAACCACCTTACAGATTGCTGTTGGGGAGAGAAATAAAATGACTTCAGAGGAGTCCCTTACATACACTGCCTGAATTTCTGGACAACAGACATACAGATGTAAATATATAAGGAGGCCTCTATTTGCAAAGCTTATGATGAACAAAAAATTGCAGGGCCACTGAAACACACAAAATTATACAAATTTGGAGCAGGATCAGTCCAGGACCTCAAAACCCTATTTTTTAAAAAATTAAATGCAAGTATTTTTTGCATTCCAACTTTTCTTGCACAAATTGTAAGTGGACTGAATAATTTTAGACACTCACATTTCTTTTCTTTTTCCTTCAATTTTCCATTGATAAGAAAATGCTTTAAAAAGATTCATTCATCTTTTACATGTATTAAACTCCTGCAATCACACTAAGCAGTATCTTGTATATTATTTTATTTTCCTAGCAAACATATGGACGTGGGTCTACACAGAGAGACACATATAGATATTTTGATTAGAATATTCCTCAGTGCAACCATTTCTCTGCCCTGTTTCTAGAGAACTGACTTGCAAAATGTGATCAATATCTAAAAATATTTCAGCCTTGTTTCACAAAAGGCAGAATTAAGTAAATTCCCACTATGAACCAGACTGTTTTTAAAAGCCATGACAAGCTTCCTCTTGGCACAGATTGAGCTGAAGAGAGATGCTTGCTGAAAATTCAAATGCAGAAGGCAGCCTTAAAAAGCCTCTGGACCATAAATCACAAAGCAAATATAAATAAGGCCACTTATTCTCTGGCAAGATAAATATTTCATTTATTTTGTCGCATTTCTATACCGCCCAACTCCCAAGGGACTCTTGGGAGCAAATATAGCGCCCAAAGGCAAGGAAAGGGATGGAAATGATTCTTCAGGAGGGGAATAATTCTTTGATAAGATAAAGCAGCACCTGGAGTCCCCCCGTTAAAATAATACAGAGGCCTTATGGCTGCACAGTGCTTGCCTGATTGTGAATCAATACAGAATTAATTAGACTGATTTCTCACAAAGAGAAATACTGCAAAGTTAGTCAACATTTTGAATTGTGTTAGGCTAAAAACATGTTAACTATGCACCATTTTCTTTGTTAATTTTCTGTTTTTACTTGTTTGAGTTGCAATTTATCAGTTATAGTAATCTTGCCCTTGAGGGGTGATTTGATTTTAAAATTTATTATTGCATCTTTGAAATTTCATATACAGTATTTCATTCTTGTTATTGATCATTCCAGCAAACTATTAACCTATACACATTTTATTTATAAATTTGATGTTTCAAAAATTTTCATAAGTATTTTTTCTTTTTAATTTTCTTTTTTATTGTTTTAACAATATTGTTATTGTTCATTGTTTTCATTGTTTTAACAATATTTTTAAGTTTTTAAATTTTTAATTCTAATGTTTTAATCTTTATTTTAAAGCTAAAGACTTTCGTGTTATGAGCTCTTAAAAAATAAAAGACAGAGTTATGATGACAGAGGTTAACTAGTGCCAACATAGAAAAATAGGATACAAGAAATCTAAGCATTTTAATTTCTCACCCAAAAAAAGCATCAGGTTCCATCAAGCAATTAACATAATATTTATCTTTAACTGGGCTGAACATTTCTGATTCAAATAATAAGTACAGCCTAAAATGATTTGTGCCTAAGTCTGGAAGGCAGCCATCAATCCCCATCTTGACTACAGATGTCCCTGAAGGGAACAAAATTGGGCATTTTGCTCTGGAGGATTCCAAACAACATGCAGATGGAATGAAATTCAGCCAGCATCCATTGCTTCCACACCAAACATTCTTGGTAGAACTGGGAATATTAAGGGAGTTGGCTCACATTAGAAGCTGTGATCCACAGGCCCTTTTTAAAATATCCCCCCTCCCTACATTTTCTGGAAACCTATTGGGACAAGTCTTTTTCACTAAATCAGGAGTGGGAACTATGGCCCTTTTATGACTTGTGGACTTAACTTGCAGAATTTCACGCTGGCTCAGGAATTCTGGGAGTTGGAAGTCCGCAAGTCATAAAAGGGCCATAGTTCCCCAGTCCTCATTAAATGCAAGTCTGATTTTCCCAGATTGCTCTGGGGCAGTTTATTCAACATAAAGATTTATCATTTGCAGTCTTTGGTCCTGTCGTCTTTGTTGCCTCTGAAATTTCACATTTATTATTTACTCCAGAGGACATAACGGGGATCCTAAGACAAAATTAATTTTAGAAGGTGAAGAAAATAAATGAAATGGGCACTGCTTATTTACATGACCTTTAGAATGAAGGACCCGAATACAAGTTTCTACAAGACAGTTATTGTTTTAATAAGTATGAACCTAGTCTTTCTCCCCCCCCCGCCCCCCGGCGCCTTTTATAATCCATTTAATCCTAAAAAATTAAATCAGGATGTCTTAGAACATCTTAAGTCCAATTTCTATTGCAATGGATATTCTCAAAATAGTTTGGAGGAGATGATGTATACAGAAGTTAGTGGGGTGAGGTTTTCCCCATTCTCATGGACAAACCACATCTTATTGAGCCAGCTAGGTATTATGGGCTGGATTGATGAGTCAGACTTTAAAGCAAAGAACCACGATGCAACAGGTTCTGACCATGCAACTCAGGAATCAGCAGGCTCTCAGCTAGGTGCAGATAAGAGTCAGAAGAAGCAGGATCTATTGGGAGCATGACCTTGCAGTTCTGGAGCAGTCAGGTGATCAAGTCACCTGTTGCAGAAGCTGATTCAGGGCCTAAACTGGAAAGATCCTCAGCCCTTGCATGTGTATAAAGATTAAATGAGTAGAACAAAATGTTCAATGAGGTCCCTCAAAAGAGGCATGACTTCGGAAAATAGGCATGCCTGAACCAGTGCTATAAAAGATCTTGTGAGTCAGACTCAAACAACTTTTCAACCTTGCATCCACCTGAATGTATGGGGGGCTTTTTCCATACCTGGATGACCCCTGAATTGGTAAAATTACTCTCAACCACAGGCTTTGGATTTGTCTACAAAGAACTTTACCTTTTGAAATAAGCTTGTTTTTTCTCTGAACACTTACATGCTTGCATTATTGTAAGAACCAAGTTATTTTACTGAAGTCTAACCTAATTGTTGGCATTAGACCAAATTGGCTGCCAACTACCATGAAAGAAGTTCCACCTTACATCAGTAGGGAGTAGTTGCTAGCTGAAATTGAACAACAGAAAGATCAGCTAGCTAGCCCAGGGTGTCAAACTGGTGGCCCGTAGGCCGGATGTATCATGTGCAGGTCACACCCACCATGGCTCTGCAAAGGCAAAAAAGTCATGATACGTTGCAATACATCACATGATGCAATTGAGTTTGACACCCATGAGCTAGCCCAACTGGCAATTTAGGCTACTATACCATGTCCTAAATATCCCGCCTCAATACCGTATTTGAGAAATTTGATGATACTTTTGGACAGAGTCATGTTTTCTTTTATTTCACTGCAATCTATGAGTCTTAACCCTGCAATCTTTACAGTATGTCACTGGCTTTTGACTCAAGAATGGAAGTAGCACAGATGAGCTAGTTTCAGGAGGCATGCAGGTGGAACTTCTTTACTTTTCACATTTTTGAATTGCCCATCTCCATCAAACAGAGACTCTGACAGGTTGTACAATAAAACATTAAAATATAAGAACAGTATATAAAAGTTAAGGTTTTAAAATTAAAATTCTACAAGGAGGCAAGGATAAATAAATGCTGTTAAAATTAGTTAAAAGATGAAGGGAGGCCTCTCAGGGCATTAGCCATCCCCAAGGTTGTGTATTCCTCTGCGTTCCACAAGCAAGGCTACAGAGCCATGTTTTAATTCCTTTTCAGAAGGCCAGGAGAGTGGGGGCCTGTCTCACCTCTGGGAGTAGAATATACTACAGGCTCTCTTTCTAAACCCCACAATTGCTAACAAAGATGGTTCTTGCGTGAGTTTCCCCAGGTTTTATGTTCTTTTCTGCCATGGTTGTTAAGTAAATCACTGCAGTTATTAAGTGCATCATGCAGTATTTCAGTGGCTTCCTCCCTTGTCTTTGTCAGAAGCTGGCTAGGAAAGTCACAAAGGGCTATATATGTCCTGCTGTTGAGGAGGCTCAACTGAGACGTCCCTGTAGTATAGATTTGAAGCTGCTCCCAACATAGAGTCACAATGTTGTTCAGTATCTCGTCCCCTCCCATCTTCTTCTTCTTCCTCTTTCTTGACGGAGGGATTGTGGCTTTATGGATGACACTGTTGGATGCACTGGTTGATCCTTCATCATCACTGGTTGATCCTTCTTATTGCTGTGCGGTAAGATAACACTTGAGTCCCTGGACAGGAGGTGTTGTATGGATGAGACGACCTCTGAATTCAATGTTGACTCCGAAGAGTTTTGCTCTACAGGACCTGGAATGACATCCTCAGGCTGCAATGATATAATTTGTACAAATGATTGGCTGAACAGACATACACACAATTACATACATAATCTTTAAACACACCAACAAAACTAGCATGAAGATCATATAACACTGTTCACACTAGATTAAGGAAACGTTTGACTTGAGTTTGCCTATGCATGTCTGAGTCAGAACAGAGGTGATTACTGTTGATTCCAAAGCTCCACATGTGCAAGGAGTGTGCTGTGGGTCAAAAGAAATGATGTGCCCAGGTTTTTTACATATATAATAATGGTCTGGAATAGTCCTTAACTTACAACAGTTCGCTTAGTAACTGTTCAAAGTTACAACGGCACTGAAAAAAGTGACTTATGACCGTTTTTCACACTTAATGATCCCTGCAGCATCTCCATGGACACGATTGAAATTCAGATGCTTGGCTACTGACTCACATTTATGATGGTGTCCCTGGGTCTTGTGATCCCCTTTCATGACCTTCTGACAAGGACTTCTGATAAAGTCAATGGGGAAACCAGATTCACTTCAACCGTGTTACTAATTTAACAACTGCAGTGATTCACTTAACAAAATGTGGCAAGAAAAGTAACAGGGCAAAACTCACTTAACAAATGCCTCACTTAGCAACATAGATTTGGGTCTCAATTGCGGTCGTAAACTGAGGACTACCTGTATAGTTTTCTTACCTCAGGTGCAGCACTGTTGAAATTGGTTTGGGTTCCTCGATGTTTTATAAATCCTTCCAGCCAGGACAGGATTACATACTGGGCAGGAATGGTCTGTCCTTCTGAACCCAGGGTCCCTGCTCTTTGATTTCATTTTTGTTTTTTAAGCTTGACAAACTCGTCTGGCAGCGGCTTCCACTTTTCTTTGCGGCTGTCTGGAGTTTTCCTCCAAAGCTCTTCTAATTTCTCTCCACGAACTGGCATTTACGCCCGAGTTTTTGTAGTTTTTTTAAGCTTTTACTTCGTGCAATTTTTTTATATACCTCCTCACTTCGTTGGCAAGTAGGGAGCAGAAATATCTGAACCCGAAACATCCCGAGCCCCTAAACCGCAATGAAATCACGAGGAGGAAGCCGGGTAGCCTCTTAGCCGGGCCAAAGGCTAGGAACAAAACGCAAGTTACGCGGCCAACGCAACGCTGCATAAGAGCGACCAAATAGACCCAAGGCCTGCACTCCTCCTCCTCCTCTCCTCTTCCCCCTCCCACTCCATCCCCCAGAAGCCTGGAGAGCACGCTCCCACCCTCTTTCCTTCTTTCTGCAAATCATAGGCTCCGGGCGCTTGAGTGACGCACAGGCTCAACCAGCCGCGTTTCGCCCGATGGCCTTGTCACGTGAGCCCTGGGTTCGACTGACATGCCCGACTCCGCCTCTTTTTCCGTCCTCGGCAGTTCTTGTCGGTTCTCCTGGCCGGGGTTTTACCGCTTCCCTCTTCGGCCGCCAGCCGCGCGTCGGGCGGTAGGTAAAACCCGTTGGAAAAGCCGGAGAGGACGGAGTGGGGCGGGGGGGGAGGGGGTGGCGAAAGGGAGGAGGAAGAGGAGGGCGCCCTTTTCGTGGCTTGCTGGGCGAGGAAGTGGCGGCGGGAATCCTTCTCCGCCCAGCCCGCCCGCCCGCCTGCCTGCCTTTTGCTGGAGGTTGGGGAGGTGCGGGGGGGGGGAGGTGTAGAAGAAGCGTCCGCATCTCGCGCCAGGCGCTTCTTCGCTTTGCAAGCCAGGGTGGAGGCGGGGTGGGTGGGGGGGCTCTTCTTAGCAACTTAACAGCCCCCCCCCACCCCAAACTCTGTGACGGGGCATAGTGGCCCGCCAGGGCTGGACCCCGAGGTGCCCCGGTTTGGGCCTGGCCCACGCTTGCTGGCGATCTGACATGGATCGATATTGCATTTTATGCTTTTAAAGCAATTAGCATTGCCAGGCCACGCAACCTTGCCTTTTGTGGCCGTCCTCAATCAGCAGCTGATGGGGTGTGTATTTATGGGGGGGAGGTCCTGTTCCCCCAAATCCAACCTTACTCAGCCTCCCCGTTCTGGCTGATTTGCCATTAAGCGGGGCACTTTTGATTCGTTGTTCGGGCACGTTAAGTGTCTTATTTGTATACTCTTGTATATTTCGGACACACATCAACCTGCCTTTTGGAGGAGAACAGCCCTAAATCCTTTTATTGCCTCTTGGGCAGAACTAAACTTCTGAATGAGGAAATGCGCTTTGTCAGCTTAACCCTATTATGATAATATAGAGAGTGTACCAAGTCAGCACCTGTGGCATCCTGATAAGTTTCCTAGCAAGAGGAGTGAAGTAACGCTGGTGATGGCTGTTGTTGGATAATTCTTTTATGTGCTTTTTTTTTTGTTCTTGTTTAGTTGTGCGGCCTTTCCTCACCCCCCATCCAGAGAGATGCCGAATGCAGATGGTAAAAAACTGTTGCCTGTCTTTGCTCATGCGGCCTGCCGCTGTCTTCTCTCCGCTGAAAAAACAGGTAGCTGGGATTGCCAGGCACATTTTTCTACTAAGTTATTGACAAGCAGCATCTTTTGAGAATTAGCAAGGCGAGCAGACAGCTTTCCGGCCCTTAATGCCCCGTGTTTGATGGGCTGAAAATGCAGCAGGGTGGGCTAGCTGTTTTGACTTGCTGTAGTTTATCAGAAACCCCATAGACAATATTTGGCAGTTTCTGTAGCAGAAACGGAACTGACTTGTTATTGACATCCTTTCTCTTTGTTTAGTGCTGCTTTTTGCCAGCTGCCTATTGTCTATGTCTGTACTTGTTGAGTATTCTTCGGGGATTTTATGAGGTCTTATCAACATGTTGCCACAGCACATTAGTTCCGTTTGTCATCCTTACTCCTTTTTATTTTTTAAAGAGAGTTGCAGATGGACCTTGTTAGTAACAAAAAAGGGGCTGTGTGTAACTCTCAGCAATAGATTTTGTTTTTGTTCTGCAGCAATCCAGATTGACTCTCTTGGGGTCTGAGCAGTGTTCCCCAACAAGGGGCTTCACTGCTTCCTTTGCCAGAGAATGCTCACTTTTGTACTGCTGCTTACAACATTGATCATTCACTGCTCTATTCTTTTAAATGAAATCCACTCAGTTGTCTCTTCAAAAGACATAGATTATCTTTTTATGATCCTGATCACAACACCAAGTTCAGGATGAGTTAACAGAAAGGAACAGTAGGAGCAAAATCTCAGAAACTATAGTGGCTTCCCAGAACTGGAATTTTATTACAGAATCTCTTGTGTACAGAGTGCCTAATTGCTATCAGTTTCTAGTCACCAGAGGGTTTACAAGTGCATAATTGCTATCATTTAAACAGCTTAGACATCACCAGAGTATTTCCACTGCTGTCTTTAATAGATGCACATCTTCTCATAAGATGTACCATGCATTGACTTCAAATTGAAGTTTAAAATAAACATCTTTTCATTTATCGTTACAAAAAAAAAAATCCAAACTTTTTTCCCCATTTGACCAAATGATTAGCCTTTGTGAACGATAGAAGGGATTTGACTTCCTTTGTTAATGCCACCAACTGTTTTGTCTTTTAAGTGTTATCCCCATGGCATGAAAATTGGTTCAGATTAAAAGGCTGTTAATAATATGCATCATGTGGGAATTAAATATAATGAGGTTTAAAATTATCCAATTATTCTCTCTGTTTGCCTTCATTTCTCTGGTAAACTGGCATCAACTGATGTTCTGTAATTTTTCTTATAGGTCTAAGAGAAATCACTTCCTTGGATTAAAAAGAATTTAACCACTGCTGCAGTTGCAGAGTTATTTTTGTGTCTTGACAATCAGCAGTTTTGTTCTAAAAATTGCTTTAAAACTTGTCAAATGACCTCAATGGCCAGTCTGTTCTCTTTTACTAGCCCAGCTGTAAAGCGCTTGTTGGGCTGGAAACAAGGCGATGAAGAAGAAAAATGGGCAGAAAAAGCAGTCGATGCTTTGGTAAAAAAATTAAAGAAGAAAAAAGGAGCCATGGAGGAACTGGAAAAGGCACTAAGTAGTCCTGGACAACCCAGCAAATGTGTTACAATTCCTCGTTCATTAGATGGGCGACTTCAAGTGTCACACCGCAAAGGCCTTCCCCACGTGATTTACTGCCGTGTGTGGCGTTGGCCTGATTTGCAGAGTCATCATGAGCTGAAGCCATTGGACATTTGTGAATTTCCTTTTGGATCTAAACAGAAAGAAGTTTGTATCAATCCATACCATTACAAAAGGGTGGAGAGCCCAGGTATGTTTCAATGCCTTTACTCACCAAAAATAGTTGACTTGTTGCGGAGCAGCAAATTGAAAATGGGACAGACAAATTGGTACATGGGAATTGCATCTGGGAGCATTGATACTTTGTAGACTAGAATCACACACTTTACATCAACCCTTGGTTTGCTTTTACCATAACTTGTTGAGCAACAAGTTATAGCCAGGTTCATAGATGATACAGCTGTCCTATAAATCATAGTCTACAAACCATGTTGATACAGCCATTGCTTTAAACCAAACCAAAACTCCATAATGGCATAATGAAATATATGAACCCTGCTTTTGATTGTTTCCTCCCTGAACTTTATGATATTTGAAACTATTGATGATATTATGGATTTGATAATTGTATTGTTAAATAAGATACATTTTCATAGTAATTTTAGTCTTTTTTCAGTAATCAATACATAAAGTAATTTATGTATTGATTGAAAATCTGGAAAATGTTTCCTAAAATATTTCTTTTTCACATGTTCTATTATTTAACATCACATTTGTTCAATCATCTTGTGCAATTGTCTTAATACAGAAAAGCTTTGTGTTGCATTAGAGTTCTATATAATTTTAATTCAATTGCAAATGGATTGGTCACTCATAATCTTCATAGGGTTTGCGTGTTTTCAAATCCAAGAACTTTAGTGGCAACTTGGATAGAATTTTTTTAAAAAATTGGGAGAGTCCAGGGCAAAACCTCTTGATTCAATTTAAATATTAGTAGACATAATTCTCATGCTCTTAATAATTTTCACTTTTGTTATATTAAAAGTTATAATTGAGCAACAATTTCAGGAGGAAATTTTGGGGGCCTCAAAACTTTATGGAGCAACATCTGGCCTTGGACCATCAAGGTGTACATTCGGGTAGTAATTCTTTTCCAAGTAGAGAAATGGCATATACTGCTTTCTTTGCACTTTTGCACTTTTATTCCTCAAGAGTTATGACCTGTGTAAATCTTCAACACTATTTTAATATGTTTTCTTTTTTTTTTTTTTCAGTTTTACCGCCAGTCTTGGTGCCAAGGCACAGTGAATTTAACCCACAGCATAGCCTTTTGGTTCAATTTAGAAACTTAACTCACAATGAACCACATATGCCACACAATGCTACCTTTCCAGATTCATTCCAACAGCCCAACAGCACTCCGTTTCCCATGTCTCCAAATAGTCCATACCCACCATCTCCAGGCAGCAATACCTATCCAAATTCTCCAGCTAGTTCTGGACCATCTAGCCCATTTCAACTACCAGGTAAGAACTATTTGTATGACAAACACTGAAAAGTAGAACTTGTATTATAAAATCAGAGGAAATTAGAATTCCATTTAGGTTATGCTATATTTGTACTCAAGTTGGTTAAATAGTGTTTCAAAAATAAGTTTCAAAATGAGAAATCTTGTATAGCTAATTCTAAAATCCACTTTGATAGAATTTATTAATATCAAGGAAACAGCTTCCAAGTTAATATATCAGTTGGAGAATCTGCTGGTGCTTCTTTCTAATCCCAAGAAAATGAAATGGAGCTTCAACTAGATGAAGCAAGATAGATTGTGACATAAATGACTGACAAAGGAAGAGAATGAGGCCCATAGAAACCTCAACTGAGAATGAAGAGAACATTTTCATGATTGAAAATTGTTAGATTCCAAACAAATATGGAAAGAGGCAGAAAATGACAGAAAAGACAAGTCATGATTATAGTTGAAAAAAACCTGATAGTTCAAGGTAAATGTATTAATACTGCTCAAGTTTTATTCTTTTTTTCATTTGTAGCTGATACACCACCACCTGCGTATATGCCTCCTGAAGACCAAATGGGTCAAGATACTTCACAGTCTATGGATACAAGCAATAGTATAATTCCTCAGATAATGCCTAATATTTCGAGCAGAGGTGAGATAAACTTGTGACTTGTTAACATTTTGAAACTTTTTGATAATTTGCCACTTACGATCTGAATGGAGAAGATAAATTATTGTCACATCTTTTATTTAGTTTTTGAAGTACAGTACCTCACACTGTCTTGTCTACATGGGATGAGATTGTTACATTTAAGAATTTGGTCATTAGAGAGTTTGTTGACTAGAAAGAGAAGCATAATGTCATTTGATCAGCATTTTACTCTTTCATCTGAATCATGGGTTCAAAAAGGGTGAGAGAAATACAGACCCAAGAATATTTTGTTCTAAAAAGCAAGTTGCGGTTAAATGTGTATTTAAATGGAAGTTAAAGGATAATTTTGAGGGTTTCACACTGTTAATTCCCATATATAAGAAGTTGAAACTGCATTCCAGAGCATTTATTTCTGTGTTGCACACTGCTGATAAGAGAAGGTTCAAGGTTATGCCAAGGAGAATAACTAGTTGGAATTTGGAAAAGGATAAGATAAAATAAGTATCTTTCGTTTGCTGTAATAGTAGAAGCATAAAGTTATTTTTTGATAGAAATAGAACTTTTTTTAATGGATATCATTTAACTATAGGCCTGTTTTTCAAAAGAGTAGCTAACTTCTGTTGAATGATTCAGCATATATTAAGCATGCCGGCTGTGCAGAGTAACATTAATTCTGTATTACTTTTATTTGTAAGTGAAAATATTTAGAACAAATATTTCTTACACAATTTGAATTGTGTAAAGGAATAAGCTCTCTTAAAACAGTTTGAGAAGATTTGCTGTGTTCTTTCAATTAATGTATTTATACTTCACTAATGAATTCAGGAACCTGGAGTAACATTTACAGTCTATAGTCTGCTGTTGATGGTACTACCTGTTGGGAAAATTTCTGCAGAAATATAATTGAAGTTCTTTAGCAATAAGAAAAATGCATAAATGCTTAATACTCTAGGCAAGAGGCTGTAGATGCTGGAATTATTACAGGTATTTTATGTTTGTTTGTAGATGTTCATCCTGTGGCCTATGAAGAACCCAAACATTGGTGTTCAATAGTGTACTACGAACTAAACAATCGTGTTGGGGAGGCTTTTCATGCGTCTTCTACCAGTATCTTAGTAGATGGATTTACAGATCCTTCTAACAACAAAAACAGATTCTGCTTAGGTTTGCTCTCCAATGTTAATCGTAACTCAACAATTGAGAACACTCGGAGACACATTGGAAAAGGTAATCCTGAAATATGCTTATACGATTGTAAATAGACTGTTTGCAGTTTGGATAAATTAAATTTAATCATACAGCTTTGAGTAATATTATGCCACATGGAAAAATATTATAAATCTGAACAATTCATCTTGAAAACGTCAGCTTGATATTTTAGCAACTTTGTAAATGAAACATTGCATCAAAAATGTTCTTTTATCTATTTTTATCACTAAAGATTTAGTGGTAAACAAATAGTTAATTATTTTCTAATCTCTTGTACTTGATGTACATATTTAAATTATTTGTACAGATATCCTGCTTTATCATAACAAGTCATACTGAAAATAACACAAAAGTTAAGAGCTGAAGGGGACAGTGATAGCTAAACATGACAAGTTAGCTTTCTGGTTTGAAAGACCAATTAAGGAAAAAGCGGGTGATAGAATTGTATAGTCCTTAAAATATCCTTGAATATAATTGTGATACAAAGGGTGATTTGGCAGAATGCAGCCCAATTCAAGGTATAGCATCTTCTAGAAAAATCAGATTGTAGTTTTTAGGTGCTTCTGGATTTAGCTTTGCATGTTGAATTTTAGGAGGCAGCATTGTTTAATGTCAGTTGGTTTGTTACCTGCATTGGTTCTTGATGAGAGCGCAGACTTGCCATAGTGAGATATGCAATATGGATTTATTTTAGATTGGATTTTATTACAATGCAGTTTCCATGGGGCTATCTCTGAAAAGCTTTTCAAAACAGCATTGGGTAGCTGTGAGCAATAATGGATGCTAACTGGCAGTATTCTATAAAGACTTCTTCTACAAGGCATGCAAGTTCTTTCCAGATACAATTCAAAGTGTTGGTAATGACTTAAAATCCTAAAGTCTGTCTCCCATACCAGCTTGCCTGCACACTAGGCCCAATTGATGAGGCAAGAAAAAAATAGTTTATCATTTATTTATTGAATAATTCTATCACGTACTGAGTGAAGGAAGATGAGGACATCTAGTGGTTAAGAAATTTGGTGTTTGAAATGATACACTTGACATATTTAAACAACTGGAAACAGTTGGAATCTTTCAAATAGAAATTTGGCTAGAGTTCCTAACAGCTGAAAGGAAGAGGCTATAATCATTTTTGCAATTTAACTGTGTTAAATATTTGGGATTTTTCTCCTTCCCTTAGGCGTTCATCTGTATTATGTTGGTGGGGAAGTCTATGCAGAATGCCTGAGTGACAGCAGCATATTTGTACAAAGTAGGAATTGTAATTATCATCATGGATTTCACCCTACAACTGTATGCAAGATTCCCAGTGGCTGTAGTCTTAAAATCTTTAACAATCAGGAATTTGCGCAGCTTCTAGCTCAGTCAGTCAATCATGGATTTGAGGCAGTATATGAGCTCACCAAAATGTGCACAATTCGAATGAGTTTTGTAAAGGTAAGTCTTGGCATATTTGTTATTTACGATATTGTATCTGTTTGAAATATCTGGAATGTATTACGTATGACTGCAATTTTAACATATAACAGATTTTGGAAATTTTGCTATATTTAATTAGCAAATCCTCAGAGTTAATTCAGCATTTCAGATTTATTATTCTTTGTTGTTGTGAATAACTTATAAGGATGTATAGGTAGTAGGAGTAGGAGTAGGAGTAGGAGTAGGATAAATGCCATAAGATATACAAAAGAATGTATGGATTGTTGGATAGATGTCTTTCCTCTATTCATTTGGAGGATGAAATAAGGATGAAGATCACCCACTTATTATTATTGACCAAATGAATTATAGTATTTCCTCTCCCCCACAAGAAAAATGGGGTGGGAATCAGTACCTATTTAGGGGAAGATTAATCACAATTCCAGTACAATTTATGAGTGGTCAGTGTTGACTGGGGTTTCTGCCAAGTTGTAGTTTTGCATCGCTATCGTGTCCATCATAAGTAAAAATATTATAAATTATAGTCCAACAAAACTAGAAGACATTAGGGATTGATGGCTTAAATAACATGTTTTTGTTAAGTGGGATGGAGATAAGCATGAAGCTAACACTCTTCAAACCAAATCCTTTTTAAAAAAATAGAAATTGTTTTATTAATCAGTTGTTTCAGTATCTAATCCTAATCTAATTAAATACTTATCATTCTTTATAGGGATGGGGAGCAGAATACCACCGACAAGATGTTACAAGCACCCCGTGTTGGATAGAAATCCATCTTCATGGGCCTCTTCAGTGGCTGGATAAAGTACTTACCCAAATGGGCTCCCCACTTAATCCCATTTCTTCTGTTTCATAGTGCCAAAGTATTTCTTCAGCAACCACAATTTTAGTGACCATTTTCTAATTTTCCAGAAGCTTCCAGTGTGGATTCTGTAGGAATACATCATAAGTTACCTTTCTTCTTCTACAAATGACCAATTCCATTGTTTTATCATCATTTTCCCATTCATTTCATATTAAGACTGTTCAATTTGGAGGAAAACTGAAAAATGCAGAAACTGTTTTACCTGAGCTATACATATTTGAACAACTTTTGATTCCACTGGAAGTATTTTAACATGTTTTCCGAGGACACATTCTTGAATGACTTTACACAATGAATAACAAACACTATCTCATTTGCTAAATCTATAGATCCGATTTACCATCAGTTTTTAATATTACTATATGGTTGTGTGGATGATCTAAATCCATAAAGAGCTAGCTTTATTATACCTAAGATTGCCTTTAGTTTAAATATGACCTCAATATGTACATGTTGGCAAGCACGTGTTACAGATAGTGATAACAAAATGCATTAGAGCAGGCTCTCCTTTAATCAATAGCAAAGTTACTTTCATCACAGTTCAGTGTTGCCTTCATAATTTAGTCCTGTACTCAGATCAAAGTCCAGGAGATTCAGATGAATGTGTGTAGAATTGGTGCTTAACAGATGTTTTATCCAGGGTATGCACTGTTTGAGGCAGTCAACAATTATTTGAATACAAAACACTAAAGTGCTGTGTATCACATTGCAAGAATGTGCATTGTGTTTTATATTTTATTTTGCATTTTTGTAGAAAATAGTCTGGAGGCTTCCTAAAAATTTACATTTGCTAATTTTCAATATTATTTTTTCCCTTTAAATATTACTTCTGTTTTGGGGAGATTTAAATTTTACCTAGTAAGTGTTGTAAAACACTTGCTTTTTGATTGCTGGGGAAGCTCATTCTCATGATAATGATTTATGAGAATATTGTCATGTGGGTGACTGAAAGTTGTATGATGTAAAATAAACTTTTTTTTTTTATTGGCAAGGGCTACATTCTTTCAGGAGTAATCTCATGGAGGCTATATACACTGATTGGTGGGTGACATTTAACATCTTTATCTTACCTTTCTTCCCTACCTTCCTTTTGCAAAAGGGCTAATGATTCCTGCTAAAGGTGTATATCGAATACATCAAGCACATTTTTAAAGTGAAGATGTATACCTTTGGTATAGTGTTCATGAACCTTAATCATTTATACACGCAGGATTTCTTGTATAATTTAACAAAAGCTGGCAATCTTAACATCCGGATCATTTAGAATTGTTCTGACTAAAGCAATGGAAAGTCATAACAAAATACTGATGAATGGTTTGTCATGGGGATACAGGTGTTTATTAAACGTTATTTGTCTCCAGGAATATTTTGATTCTTTGGAGTAAATATATTAGAGTCAACCACCTTTCCAAGTCAAAGTAAAGTTTAATTTGAATTTAAATGGAGGTGAAATTTCCCTAAATCTGTTTGTCTGATGCTCATCTTATTAAATCAGTAATTGGTTGAAACTTTGGCTTTAAATATATAATATTTCCTTGGACATGGAAGGCAATCTGTATCAGAAGTAGCTCTTGGGTATTTTGCCCCTTCAATGCTAGCAATTAAAAGGGAACTTCTTACAACAAAGTATGAAATTTTGCATGGATTCTATCCAAGCTGTCTGAGCTCAAAAAGAGAATCTTAGCCAGTGTGACTGTGGAGAGCCTTCTACACTCTATAGGTGGTTGTATCCTTCAGTCTTGATGCTTTAGCATCCCATGTATTAGAATAATCAAGAACATATGCAGATCCATAGTATATGTTGGCACAAGGCAGATACCTTTTACCCAATTTTGATTGAGAGTTCTTACATGCTTATCTTAATATAATGTTCAGTTAAGTTTGGTAATCCTAAAATTCTATATGGAAGAGAATGTCTTATAAAAGTAACTTTGTATAAAATGAGGGAGAAGAAGGTAGATTGGGAAGACCCAACCTGGATCAAATTAAAGGCCTCTCCTGCTTGTATTCTTAAACAACTCAACATTAAAAGGCAGATTGATCTTTTATTTATTTTTTACTTAAGATATCTAGTCACCACAATTAGTGCCATTTGTGGCCTTTAAAATTTGTCTAAACTCCAACTATTTATAGTTGTGAATCTCATAATTTTATCTGCCTTCTTTGTTATACTTGATCTTTTCTGATTCAACTTCAGTTTATGACCTCATATTGTATTAAGAAAAGGTTTGGTACAGTGATCAGAAATGCTAGATGAAGCGTAGCAATATTAACATATTGGCAATTTAATTCATTTAATTCATTTTGTAATATGTCCAGTATGGAATTTGCTTTTTCAAAGTAGTTGTCCTTTTTTATTTGACATATCCATTGCAATCCCAAGAGACTAATTATTCCCAACTCACAGGATGCGGTAATTATTTCAAGGCACTTCTTAAGAGTGTGGTTTGAGTCCCTGAATTGAATACAATTCAGTTTTTGAGAAATTAGTAGTTAATATGGGAAAATAAAAGATATGAAACTAAAGTTGACTTGTTTGCAATGTAAAAGAAAGTTTGGCCATGTGGCAAGGAGATTAATACTGTTCCTATTTAAATACTTGTAATCTTGGTTGATAATTTTTACATTTCAATAATCCTGCTGTACACTGGTATTTGGAATACCACTTCCTTGTATATTCTATGGTAATGCCTTTGAAGACTAGTTCTAAATTCTGGAAAAAATGTTTTAATAATTTTAACATTACAGTTAACAGTTTTAAACTTGTGACTCCTGACCGGAGAAGGTGCAATTTGTAATGCATGATGGTATTATTTTAAGAATGTAAGAATAGAGCACTGTAAAGTTAAGGCCTATCTTGCCCATCATTCTACAGCACGGGTGTCAAAACTCAATCACGTCACGTGATGTATCATGATGTATCGTGGGTTTTTTTGCCTTTGTAGAGCTGATGTGGGGGATGTGTCACGCATCTGGCTCGCAGGCCGCCAATTTGACACCCCTGTTCTATAGGAACCAATTAGATGATTGTATTAGTCTGTAAGCAAGATAGAGCAATTGCCTTTTGCTATAATTCTCTATTATCTTATCATTTAGAGCTGTGCTATAGTAACATGGTTAGTAACTGTTAATCTTGTATGTAATCATTTTGTCTGATCCTTTTTAAAACCATTTAAATTGCTGGATAAAAGGAGGTCAGTAGATCATGATAGTGTGTTCCATGGTAATTGGGGATGAAAAAAAAGTACCTCTCATATTTGGCCTTTGATTCAGATATGTTGAGAGTGAAGTAGATGACAAAGTATCTTCAAGGATAAAGAATAAAATCATGTACATGTTGTGAGAAAAAATGTTTTTGAAAACAAGTTAAAATTTGAAAATTCACCTTATAAAGCTCCATTATATAAGTGTTACTAGTTTCTGCTGAAGTTCTAAAAAGCAACAGCATACACCAGTTTGAACAGAAGTAGATATACTATTTTGCTGGCTTTTATTTAAAGAAGCTGCTTTTACTGTTAGTTAAGGTCACAATTCCCTGGGAGTTCTGAGCAGTTTCTTCCTAATTAAATGAATGGGAACTATAAAGAGTGCTAGATAGATTATGCTAGTTACTCAACCTTTCCTATCCTCACAGCTTCTAACTAGAATTTGTAGAAACCCATGCTGGCTGGGAGTTCTGTAATTTCTAAAAAAAAAATCAGACTGAAGGTTGCAACAGTATATGTGTGAGAGACAACAACAGAGACATCCTAAAATTTTTGGATTGCAGTTGATTTTACTATAAATCAGTAATCCGGGTAGTAACACATAATAATACCTTCTAGTAGAGTGATAAGAACTCATTTGCAGTTTTTCTAAAATGTTTAGAATCTGGGTAAGAAGCCATTTTTTTTTTACTGCTCAAGCCATTTATATATCATCAGGTACCAGAAAAAAAACGGACTTTTTGATGTATTTGAATTGTGGGCAGCAGAAATTATTATGTGACTTTGCATGCAATTTCAACCAATTATTGCCATCAGAATATATGTAGTATTCTTGTAGCAAATGTATATTTTTGGACTGTATTACAGCAATAAGTTAATATCTGATTTTCCCTTATTTCTCTGCTGAGACAAATGTATTAAACATTATTGCAACACTCTTGTCTTTTCTGTTATATCTTACACGTCCCTTCTGGCAATTTGAGGCTTTGTATACACAATTTTGTTTTTTCACTTTTTGTCTTTTCATTGGTATGGTAGCTTTTGTTTAAACTCTGTGTAGCTATAGTCAGAAGATAATCAGTGTTAAATTTAGGCCTATAACCTGTGAAAGTAAGTTGCTTTACAATAGACCAGTGATTATTGTCTTTCCATGATAATACAGAATGGAATAGAATATTTGGCCAAGTGTGATTAGATATACAAGGCGTGTCTCCCGTGCAGAAGGTCTCAGTGGAGATGCAAAGCAACAGAGTAATAATAATCATAATTATAATACCAATAAGAGGGAGTAGTAAAGAAAATAAGAGGTAAAATAGTAATACTACAGCCATACAACAAGCCGTACATAGACATTAGACATATATAAGGATAAAATTGAATGTATGTTCAGATTTAATACAAATCCATCCCAGACCACCCCAATGATTCCCTTGAAGTGATGTCCCGATGCCTGGAGGCTGTACGGATCTGGATGGGGAGAAACAGACTAAGGCTCAACCCATCCAAGACCGAGTGGCTGTGGTTTCCGACATCCCGATATAGTCAGTTGGTGCCATCACTGACTATTGGGAGCGAGTCATTGGCCCCCACAGAGAGGGCTCGCAACTTGGGTGTCCTCCTGGACTCACAGCTGTTTTTAGAAGAGCACTTGACGGCTGTGGCCAGGAGGGCATTTTATCAGGTTCGCCTGATTCGCCAGTTGCGTCCCTTTCTGGATCGGGACTCGTTAAATATGGTCACTCATGCCCTCGTCACTTCCCGCCTGGACTACTGCAATGCTCTCTACATGAGGCTCCCCTTGAGGAGCACCCGGAGGCTCCAGCTGGTCCAGAATGTGGCCGCGCAAGTGGTTATGGGAGCGATGTGGCGCTCCCATGTGACCCCCCTCCGCGAGCTGCACTGGCTCCCGGTGGTCTTCCGGGTGCGCTTCAAGGTTTTGGTTACCACCTTTAGAGCGCTCCATGGCTTAGGACCGGGGTATCTACGAGACCGCCTTCTGCCACCAGTAGCCTCTCACCGACCAGTACGCTCCCATAGGGGCTTCTTAGGGTGCTGTCGGTCAAACAGTGTCGACTGGCGGCTCCTAGGGGGAGAGCCTTCTCGGGGCACCTGCCATCTGGAACGAGCTTCCCCCGGAGATATGGAGGATCCCGGATCTGTGCACTTTCCGCTGTGCCCTCAAAACATTCCTATCCCAGCAGGCCGGCTTAGCCTAACCTCTCTTTTAAACTGTTTTTAAATTTTTTAAATTTTAAATTTGTCTTGTAAATGTGGGGTGTTTTAAATTTTGTTCTCTGGGCCAATTTATTTTAATGGTTTTTTAACATTTGTATTATATGTATTTTATCTTTTGGCTGTTCGCCCTGAGTCCTTCGGGAGTAGGGCGGTATACAAATTCAATAAATAATAATAATAATAAAAAAAAAAATCACAATCTAACTAAGTTACTATTTGCTTTGAGTAAAATGGATATTTTCATTCCTTTTTGTACTGTTTAATATAGGAATCTCTTTTAGCCATCTTTATAAGAGATGAGGCAATTCTCCATGAGCAATTATTTGTGAGCTGCACCTATGCTAAAGAGTTTTTATTTCATGAAACAAAAGTGTACTAGGCACTTCCTCTCTAGATATTAGTTTAGTTTGCTGCAAAATAGACTTAACTAAATTGTAGATCAGTTTGGTTAATTCAATCAGATGCAGCAATATTGCTGCATCTGATTGAATTACAGGCCTGCTTAAAAGACCAAAGTGTACCATGAAAATTAGAACATATCTTAAATACTTTTATTTTATTTTCCTAACACATTGTAAGTTCCACAATAAGCAAAGCTGAATAAGGAATTGTAATTTAATTACTTTTGTCTCAGAGTACTTTTTTTAAAAGTACTCAGTCTACTTTTTCTAAAGCTCAGTCTAACAATCTGCATAGAATAATGGTTGGCAAAACTATGTAACGAGTTGTTGCTTGATTTATTTAACTATGGATATGTTCCATAGTGTTACTGATGGTTACTTCTTGCCTCTTGTAGGCTTTATAACTGGAAAATATTTTTTCAAAGTCTTGCTTGCTTAAATTACATTATGGAATAAGAAAAGGTGTTTGTTGCCTGAATTGTTGCTTGGTAACAATATATTTAATAAAATATTTTAAACTATTGCATTAATAACTAATGTGACTATTCCTGCGTTTTTTGTTAATGCTTTTGAGAAAGTGTAGTCTGGATTCATAGGGTAGTTTTATTTTCTTTAAATGTCCCTTCCTCTGCTATTTAATTCATACTATTCTAATGTACGGTATATCAGTGTATATTACGGATGCAACTTCTGTACTGTTTACTTTGTAAGATATGTTATTCCAACAATACATTTTACCTTCATTCTTTGAGCATTTCTCCATTTGATCTTGATTATTAATACAGTTATTATAAATGAAGCAATGTCCTTTTGAAAGGTATTTCCAATTTTGTGTAAGTAAAATTTTGGAGCTGTCTCAGGTGTAGGTTTAATTATCTTTCTGAAAGTTATTCTTCATCTTAACAGTTTTTTTATTTCTGTTTCTTGTCTGCTACAAAAAAATCAATTCTTTATTAATCAATACTTGGGTATATTTGAGAGCATTCATATATTAAAGTGCTTGTGCTGAGACTATGAGACAGATAGTGGAAAATAGGCAAAGGTAGGAATTAAGAATAAATTGGGAAGCTGTTTGCCATGGAGGCAAACATTATGATAATGTTCTACTCTACTCTCCTAAGATGTTCTAGAAAGAAATTGAAACTTTTCTGTCAATGTATCTCGTCAAGGGCGCCTAAAGTAAAAAAGCTTATCATTTAATCCTTTTGAGTTCATTTCAAGAAAAGAATTCTCAATTATTTCAACCAAGAGCCATAAAATACTAGGGCCGCTATGCCTTATTGCAGGATTAGTCAGATCACTTCAGTTTGACAGACCTATTCTTTTAAATAAAAGTAAGACAATTGGATACAAAATTGGGTTTCTCTGTACTTAGAACTGAGAATCAGGATACCTAAGACTGCATGGCAATACTTTTTTTCCATATCTGAACTAAATTTATAGTCCTTTCAACCCAAGGATGAATAGGTGGCAGAAATTGCCTTTGTAATTCTATAACTTTTTAATGTCTTAATTGCTGTTGCTTAGATTTAATAAAAAAAAAATCTTCAAGTAGAATTCGATTCCTAAGGACTTCATGGACATAGCTTCTGGCAAGAATATGGAAGTAGTGTGGCACTGCTGCCTTCTGGATTGGGCTTGGAGGTTTTTCATCCCCTAGCCATCTCATTTGACTAGGTGCTGCCAACCAGCTGTGTCTTAGCTTTAACACAAAGTTATCCAGAGTAATCTTCCTATAATTGCATTCCTAAAAGGTGAAAGGCAAACAGCCACAATTGCTCCCAAACAGTAAAAAAAAAAAAAGAAAAAAAAAAGGTGTTGAAACACATTATCTTAGGAAAAAAATATTCAAATTTAAGTCAAATGAAACTGCTCACAATTTTTCTACTTTGGTACAAAAAGGACTTGTTTTTGAGAAATGATTAAGATGATATGAAGTTGCACTTATAACATGTTTTGATCTCATTTATTTGCTTGTACTTTAAGTAGAATTGTAACCATTCTAATTCTCCAAACCACTCCAGAAGAGTTCAGTCTTTAATTGCTTCAGGAGGGCCAGTACTCAAAGAGTCAATCTAACTGTAATTGGGAGGCTATGTTAACTTCAATGGAGAAATAATGGTTACAGCTCCCTTTTCCTTTGGGGGATCACCAGGGGTTTCTGATAGTGTATATGATTGGATGGATTGGTTGCTTCCATGTTGATGATACATTTGTGTGCCGTAAATACCTCAATGCAAAATTTTATATGGATCTGTTAAGGTCAACTCTGCATTACACCCAGAATTGTACCCAATGCATGATGTAATGCATGTTATAGGACTACAATAATTTATGGGCTACTGCATTTTGGACCCCATGCAGTCTTGTGAGTTACTTAGTTCTAAAAAGATCTCTAGTTTTCAAGGAGCAACACCTACCAGAAAGGGAAATTTTAACTTCTGTTTTGCAAAGCTTTTGGGGGTGTTAGGGATCTCTGTAGATTACAGTCTCAAAGAACAGAGCATCAAAATTGAACTTGTCAACATTTTCATGAGAGTCTTCTTACTCTTAATGATTCTGGACAGAAATGATTTAAGATCTTATAGAGATACAGGTAGAGAGCTAGTGATTTGACCTAAACATCAATCAGCATTGTACCCCTTCAGGATACAAAGGGAATGCCCCTTTCAAATTTCTCCATACTTAACAAAAGGGGGGGGGAGAAAGTTTCTTCCTGTTACGCTTCAATCATTTTCAGCTTCCAGTGCAATTGCTTTCTCCTGTCTCATATATCTTTCAAATAATATTGTTGATTCTTCTACCATTTCACTCCTTAACCCATATGTATGCCAACTAAAATATTTTATAAATGAAGACAGGTCTATGGAAGGAAAGATGTGCATGTTATCCTATTTTATGTTAAAGCAACTAAAAATAGTTCAAGAATTTAAAAGAGATTCCAGAAACAAGAGTTCTGTGCTTAAGAAACAAAAAGAGAAAAATTCGTATTTCAATATGCCAGCTTTAGATAAGACTTAAGGGATGGGAAATAAAAATAAAAGGTCAGACATCCCACACTTTTATTTGTAAATTAATTCCTATATGTCATCAACATTTTATTTCAAGAAAATATGCTGGTTTCATTTTAGTTCTTGGGAAGATTCCTTAGCTAATCAGCTTGCATAAAAATCAGAATATTTTTATTTTTAAAAATAGCATGCTTATCTGTAGAACAAATATGTTGGCATATGCTCTTCAGAAACTGCTTGAATGAGTAATGATCAAGCAGTGCTCTACTTATAGCTCTGTATTGCTTAAGGAAAAAATAAAAAAATATTTTTTTCAATGCTAAATAAGGTGCTGTATTTGTTCATCAGCAAAAATAGAACCTTAAAAAATCTTCAGACTGTTTAAATTGGAATTCCAGTGCTAATATGAGTGAATGTTATATAAGTGCATATTTTGAGATTCACCTACCAAATGAATAATCAGTCAGATATAAAACAAAAATTTACAATATAATGTGTCATTCCCATCAGAGCAGATCTTCATGGGGGTAGAAAAATTAATTAAATCTTGTCCTTCCCTTTTTAAGAACTCTGGATCCATTGAGGACTGACAGTTGGAGTTCTGAACTATACATTTTGTGTAATTTAAAGGAGAATCACCTTGTTCTGAGCCAGTTTGATGAACAGGTGGGCCTCAACTTATGATCCTTTGACAGTTCAGATTCATCAAGATCTTCTGGGAGGCTGAAATTCCTGCTTGGATTTTGGCAGGGAGGATTTTAAATTCCTTAGCAGGAAGAAATTCTCATGCGACTGCACTGTGCCGCCCTCACTCTCTGAGGCACCCCTGTGTTCCACTTAACATTGCTTAATGATCACAACTGGGAGTGCTGGGTTTGTGATCACTGAACAAATCAGTAATGTGGGTATCTTGTTTAATGACCATTTTTCTCAGTGACCGAGATTCCCGTCCCAATTGGCATAAGTCGAAAACTGCCTATACTGGTTATGGTATCGTGCTACTGTGTTTCCCCAAAACCCTGAAATAAGCACTTGGCCTTATTGCCATGCGCTCAAAAGCCTGATTGGGTTTATTATCAGGGGGTGTCTTATTTTTGGGGAAACAGGGTAGAAACTGGGAGACCATGACTTCCAGTCCTGCCTTTGGCACAAAGCCGCCTGGGTGATCTTTGGCCAGTCATTTTCTCTCAGCTTTAGGAAGGAGCCAATAGCATACTGTTTCTGAAAAAAAACTTGCAAAAAACCCGCATGAACATGTCCAGGCAATCTCCAAGAGTTGGACACAATTGAACAGAAGATGAAAAAAAACCTCAATCAGTTTTTATTTAATAATTTCCTTCACAAATTGTGGATATATTAAAAACATACATTGATTTTGATGAAATGCCATGATGCTCTAATAAGCAATCTGTTTAGGTGTGGGTAGGATGGCGTGATATAAATGGATGCCTGTCTCGGCTGAAAAATCATACTCAAAGAATGTTCAACAGTGGTTCCCCATCAAACCCATAAGGTTCAATACTTTTTTATTAAAGAGGTGGAAGGAATGATTATCACATATGCAGATGATACAAAATTGGGATACTTTTTAACCATGAGAGCAATTTGACTCTAGAACAAATTACTTATAGAAATGGTGGTGCTACCGCTCCTCCCACAGGTGTGTTTAAGCAGAAGCTGGATAGAAGTTTGTTGTTAATTCTTTAATCTGGATTCTTGCATGGAGCAGGTAGTTAGGTTTGACCACTCACAGGCTCTTTCCAACTCTGATTCCATGCTGAAGAACGTAGGATTGGAATTAAAACTAGGGCTACCATAACTGAATGTCGGGAAAATGATGCATAAATCTTTTATTTCTTGATGTTTGGAGCCCGCATATGGCATCCCTAATTAAAAGTAACAAATAAGTTTTAGTTTGAAGTATCTTAAGGTTTGCAGTCAAAGAACTATATTAATGTGGTGTTGGGAATTCAGATAAAGAATGAGATGACCATGCTTTTTATCACTAATACTTTTCCTGTGCTGTAACAAGAAAGAGACTATTGTAAGAAAGGCTTTTTTTAAAGGTTGCATAAAAGATGCCTCGAGGGGTGGTCTGGAGTTTTACAGCCTGTGTCTGGTAGTCCTATTTAATTAAATCCAAAAGTTTAATTAAAAAGTTCTCTGATAGTGTATTAATGATAAATAGGAATAAGATAATAAAATGAGATTATTCAAAAAACTTTCTGTGGTTCTATAGCAGTAAATGAAAGACTTGGTCAGCAGATAAGTTTAATGATCAAGAAGAATTTATATAACTGCAAGTTCACAATGAGAACCAGTTTGGTGTAGTAGTTAAAACATCAGGCTACAAGCCTGGAGTTCCAGTTCTAACCTTAGGCACAAAGGCATCTAGATGATATTCGGCTAGTCATTCTCTTTCAGTGTGGGAAGAGGGCAATAACAAACCAGTTCTGAAATCATGCCAAGAAAAGGGACATGTCCAGGTAGTCAACAGGAATCAATGCTGTTCATCAAGAGCAAGGAATCAAGAGCCCTGGTGGCACAGCAGACTAAAGCACTAAAGCACTGTTATTAACATCAGCTGCCTGCAATTACTGCAAGTTCAAATCTTACCAGGCTCAAGGTTGACTCAGCCTTCCATCCTTTCTAAGGTAGGTAAAATGAGGACCCAGATTGTGGGGGCAATAAGCTGACTTTGTATAACTATATAAAAGTATGAAGGCTATTGCTTAATGCATTGTAAACCACCCTGAGTCTCCGGAGAAGAGCGGCATATAAATCAAATTAAAAAAAATGCTTAATAATAATAATAATAATAATAATAATAATAATAATAATAATGAAAGCAAAGATACAAAAATCCACCGACAATCCAAACTGCCGACTTTGCAACAACAAAGTCAAAACTGTTTCACATTTAATATGTGAATGCAGCAAAATCGCACAAACTGATTACAAAGCTAGACACGACTGAGTTGATAAATTAATCCACTGGTCATTAGGTAAAAAATACAATTTACCTGTATCCAAAAAGTCATGGGAACATAAAGTGGAAAAAGTTATAGAAAATGAGAAGGTGAAGATCTTGTGGGATTTTCAAATACAGACAGATCATCACTTGGGACACAACACGCCAGATATCACAGTTGTCGAAAACCGAAATGTACAAGTTATTGACATCGCGATACCAGAGATGCCAGAGTCGAAGAAAAAGTACTGGAAAAAATCATGAAATATCGTGACCTGGCCATCGAAACTACACAGCTATAGATGAAACATGTAACAGTGATACCCATTGTCATCGGGGCACTTGGTACCATGTCCAAGAATTTTATAAGATGCATCAACAAATTGCAGCTTCCTGCAATAACATCAGCGGAACTGCAAAAAACTGCGCTACTTGGAACATCGTACATCTTAAGAAGGTACTTGGTTGATACCTAGGACGCTGACAGCAACCCGTATCAACCATTAGCACCAGTCAATGGTATTTGTGATGCATTTTTGAATGTTCAGTTGACTGAGTTTCATGTATAATGAATAAAGTAAATAGTAGTAGTAGTAGTAGTAGTAGTAATAGTTGTAATACCCTGTTTCCCCTAAAATAAGACATCCCCTGATAATAAGCCCAATTGGGCTTTTTAGCGCATGCACTAAAATAAGCTCCCCCTGAAAATAAGCCCTCCCCGAAAATATTTAAACACATGTGCAGCTGGTCCCTGCCATTTCCTCTGGTTTCCTCCATGTACCCCAAAATAACAAGACCTCCCTGAAAATAAGGTCAAGTGCTTATTTCAGGGTTCAAAAATTTTTAAGACAGGGCCTTATTTTCGGGGAAACACGGTAGTAATAATATGTCAATACATTATGATATTCTAGGTTCTTGGGAAGAACTTGATGAGTGTGAAAACACACATTAACTAAGGAACTGGGGTCTGTGATTTCACAATGTTGTGAAGATAACAATGATAATTTCAGCATGTAACAAACAACAGGAAATGTGTAGTACCTTTGTGTAGAGCAAAGGATGAAAAATTGATCATTTGATCAGTGGCTACAGTAAAATTCCACCAACTGACTGCAGGAAGTTTTCAGCTCATAGCCTTTCAGCAACCATTCAAAATTTCAACATTACTGAATGAAGGGACTTAGGACCCATGCCCAAAATTAAAACCCACCTTGTTTGGAATTTAATTTAATTTAATTTAATTTAATTTAATTTAATTTAATTTAATTTAATTTAATTTAATTTAATTAATTTAATTTAATTTAATTTAATTTAATTTAATTTAATTTAATTTAATTTAATTTAATTTAATTTAATTTTATTTAATTTTATTTAATTTAATTTTATTATTTTATTTTATTTTATTTTATTTTATTTTATTTTATTTTATTTTATTTTATTAAGAGCCATGGTTAGAATGCAGTATTGCAGGCTAATTCTGCCGACTGCCAGCAGTTGGATTCTGACTGGCTCAGGGTTCACTCAGCCTTCCATCTTTCCAAGGTTGGTAAAATGAGGACCCAAATTGTTGGGGCCAATATGCTGACTCTGTAAAAGGCTTAAAGAAGGCTGTAAAGCACTGTGAAGCAGTATATAAGTCTAAGTGCTATTGCTAAGTGCTGTTCAATTTCTACAGCTGCCCAACTCAACAGTGATTCTGAATTGCCTGCATCCTTTGGCACTATTTTTATAACTCTTAGGTCCTTAGTTAGGACTGAATTAAGCTTTTAACAGTCTTAGACTGAATCTAATTGCAGATTATTCATCATAATCATAAATTTGAAATTTACAGAAGTAATTGAGAATTGTAATGGGATTGTATTGAAAGTGTAATTTAGTTTATTAAGGATTATTAATTGAACACAAATTGTAATTGACTGTATAAATAGCTATTTAATAATACTAAATAGCAGACTCCACTGGAAAGATTGTTTTTTATATTTAAATGGATTATAATTGCAGTGATCCTTAAAAGCCCTATGCTGACAGACAGTAAAATTATGCCTGTCTGTGAGAGATCAAAATGATAATAAAGATCTTGGTGTAAGTAATCAAAAGGATTTCATTTCTCCTAAATATATTTCCCAGCCTTCTGATCTATATGTTGGACCTTGAGTCTCTTAATTCCAGCCAATGTAGCTAAAGTCGGACCTTGCTCATTCGTGGCTTAAAATACTGAGTGAACAGAAAAATAAGTATCCAAAATAATAGGGAATGTAAGAAAAATAGGACAGGAATAAACAATAGTTTTAAGTGAGAATGGGAGGAAATTCAAACTGCATGAAGATCACATGCCCCATCAGATACGGCTAAAGAACACAAAGTTCAGAGAGATAATGAAAAAAGCAATCAGGACATATTTTCACTCCCCAAATCCTTGAAAACAGTTTGAAGGTGATTTGTGATTGCCTCCACTAATGCCAAGAGCAAGAATCAGAGGTGGCCATTTCAAATTTCTGCAGATATTGCAGCAATAAAAATCCCTCACCCACACACTACGAAGAGTAAAGAAAGTATAGAATGACAGCACTTTGCACACTGGGGGAAGGGACAACCTATTTGTCAATTTCATCCTTTGTGATATATCTAGGCCAGGGCTGTCAAACTCACAGCCCGCGGGCCAGATCTGGTCCAAGGGGTGCTTAGATCTCACCCGCAGGGCTGCCCTGGAATCAGCGAAGAACCAGACTGCGGTGCCACTGCCAGAGAAAATGGAGCTTGAGGGGGCTGCGCACGCAGCCCCTGGGCCCATTTTTGGCCACAATGGCCTCCTGCAGTCTTCTGCCAGCAAAAATGGACTCCCCCAAGCTCTGTTTTCGCTGGCAGAGGACTAGCAAAACAAACTAAAAGCAAAACAAAGCAAAAGAGATGTTTCCCCTTTTGCGGGTGCCTCCAACACGAGTAATATTGAACTGGCCACGCCCACCCCAGCCACGTTTCCTCGGCCCCCTGAGGTCAACCGCAACCCTGATGCGGCCCTCAATGAAATTGAGTTTGACACCCCTGATCTAGGTTATTGCAGGATCTAGCATCTGATGCTCCAGAGCTTGAAACAATCAGGAAAGGTTTTTCCCAGATATGCTGATGTCATGGGGACAAGAGGTCCAAGTTGCTTTCCAGCTGCAGTATCCTTGAAATTCTTCACTCAAGAACCCAGCCTAAAAACATGTCCAGATCAGGGTTTAAAGGGAACAGGAGACTTGAAACTTCAGTTTCCTTAGTGCTTATAAGACTTATTTCCAGTCTTGCTATGTTTATTTTAAGCATGCAGGAGCAGTTATCCCTTTAAGAGTAGAGAACTCTTCCTGACCTTGGAGAGGATAATCAAATGGCCCATGGGATGCTGCTTTATTGGCAACAATTAGTTGGAGATAATGAGATAATTATTAGTTCAGTATATAAGAAGGTAAAGGAGGATGTTCCTTTTCAGTATTCAGCTCCCTTTATTAGCTTTTGACAATCATGCTTCTGAATTAACAGGACACACCCTAGTAAATTCTAACTTGCATAATCATGACGATAGTTATAAATTGTCCAATTCAGTGTTTTGGCAATAGTGAAAATGTTTCAGTTTTGAAGGATTTTCATATTGCTAGAGTCATCAAACTAAAGTTTCTTGTGATATTTTGTGTTTTGGTTTTACTGGTAGCTGCTTATCTTTTCATAGTATGGCTTTTGTGTTATTTAGTTCACAAGCCCCATTCAGGCCAGAAAAGAGGACTTTTCTGGAGGTTTTTCTTTCATTTATAAAAATCAACGATTCACTGTTCTATTGTTATGCTTCTTCCCAAGCATAACGTGAATCAATTGGACTATGAAGTCAGTTTTGACTGGATTCTGAATTCAAAACTGAACAGAATTGAAAAGGTTAGAGAAAAGTCCGACTCAAAGTGGGGTCCTCTGAAGTGTACCTCAGTCTAACTTTCTGGTGCTTTGTTACTGATCTGTTGATTCAAAGGAGCATATTTATCCACAGAAGTGGATGTATTTCTCCAGAAGTTTCCACATCAGGAAAATCTCAAGGAAAGCAGAGAAAAGGCATTGGGGTGAGTACTTTTCTTTGACTAATAGACTCTAGTCTGTTTAAACCATTGTACTGGAGGTTTACTAGTTCTTTCTCCGAGAAGCAAGAATCTTCATAGAGGTTTTTATAGAGGCTTTGCAGCTTTTTTTTTTTTTTTTAATTTGATTTATATGCCGCCCTTCTCCGAAGACTCAGGGCGGCTTACAATGTGCTCAGCAATAGCCTTCATCCTTTTGTACATTTTTATAAAAAGTCAGCTTATTGCCCCCACAACTGGGTCCTCAATTTACCTACCTTAGAAAGGATGGAAGGCTGAGTCAACCTTGAGCCTTGGTGAGATTCGAACCCTGCAGTAATTGCAGGCAGCTGGTCTTAATAACCAGCTTAATAACAGGGTGCCTTAAACCCCTGTACTACCAAGGCTCTTACAAGCTTTGAGCATGTAGCCTTGGCTTATTGTTTGTAAAATGTTTGTGCAACTCCTGCCTCTGTTGTAGCATACTTCACTGTCCTTACCTGTCCATTTCCTATTGTACTTTCTGTGTCCTTGGTGTCAGCAGAGCAGAACATAAAATTATCTTTCACTGCTTTTCATTTAATCTTAACTGCCTAATTCTTGCACATAATCTTCCAAATTGTTGAAGGTTTCTTGTCTAAGGATATATCTATATTTAGTGCAAAGTCAATATAATTTGACAAAAAGAAAATATAGAATATGAGAAGTGGGAGACACCAAGCAAATCCTTCCATCTTTCAAATTTGAATCCTTCCTTCCCCCTTTCATAAGAATAACAGAGTTGAAAGGAGGGACCTTGGAGGTCTTCTAGTTCGACCCCCTGCTGAGGCCCCTATACTATTTCAGACAAATGGTTGTCCAATCTTTCCTTCCCTCTCTTCCTTCCCTTATATCAATCCTTCTGCAATTTTATAGTTTTCTTGCCTTTATGTCATATGTCAATTTCTCACAAAAACAAGGGTAATTTTGATTCCTGTTTCTAATTATATATGCGGCTTACATACACTGCCTTACACAAAAAGTCTGACCTTGGCGTTTCAAAGTTAGCCTGCAGATTTCAGTCAGCTATATCAAGAAATTTAAAAAGTTATCAGAAAAATCCCTTTAAAAAATCAAGATGTAATGTCTGCACATTTGCTTGACATTCGGCAAGCTAGTTCTTTTCGAAGGGAATGCTAGATTTCTTTCAGTTTTGCCAAACAAGAAAAGCAGATCATGATTGATTTCCATGAAGACGGTGATGCCAAACCCCAGGTTCTTGAAATCAGTCCCAGGCTTATCAAACTATTTTCTGAATCCTATGGGCAGAAATACCCTTATTTGGAATCCTATTTATCTAGGCTTTAGTTATGTCAATCGATCAATCAGAATAGAGCTGGAAGGGACCTTGGAGGTCTTCTAGTCCAGCCCCTTGCTCAAGCAGGGACCTTCTGTATGCTGGGCCTTCAGCATATTTGTGGATATGAAATCTGAAAATAAGCAGGAGTTCATCTTGTCTCTAAGACTGTTTTTTAGAAATATAGTTAGAATTGCCTTTGAATATTGTCTTCTATACATACATTCTGTACATACATCATAATTAATACTCAAGAATGCCAAAGCAATTTATTACTTCTCATGGACTTTTTTTCCCTCTTGCTAAATTTAATGGCAGTTTGTTGAATGGACTGCTTAAGGATGCATGCTGACTTTTGAACATCACTTGGGCGCCTCTTTTCTAAGTTATTTATTTCTTCTCCAGTGGTCTTTTATGTTCATCAGTGTTTCCATCTTGTTCATTTTGCAAGCGTTAACTTCTCCACTCTCCATACATGCAAAGTTCATCTGTGTAGGTGAACAGCTTGGGTTGCTGTGAATAATATCACAAACTTCGAAGAAGCTCACAGTTGGAAGCAAACTGTACTTTAGCACTTAGATCATGACATGATACATGGAATTCATCTGAAGTGCAAGATGCAGAATTGGTAGCTTGGAACAGTCTAATTTCAATTTGAACATCACCTGAACATCATGTATCAAGGGTTCTGTCTTAGATTTCAATTTCAAAATGACAGAACTTTGCCTTAGCTTCAAGAATGAACCTAGAACATGTTACCAATGTGTGTTTTTTTTCTCTCATTAAAGGCTGACGTCTTTGAGGTTTCAAAGCACAAATAACTAGGTATCTAAATAGACTCACTTTTAAAAGGATAATTAAAAGGAAGTCCTTCATCAAAAAACAGGATCCAACTGAGCAATGCTGGGTGCTGTAATGGAGAATATCTAAACTCCCTTACGTTTCAGTGGGGCCGCCCACTCCTATATAAATACCACGTCCCACTGTACAATGTATCTCTGCAGGAAAGCAGAACTTTGCATCTGGTTCAGGGTCTCCAGCTGTTAGTAACTGAAATTTGCTTCTGAAGAATTTTGAAGGCTTAGAAACATCTCACATTTGTTTGTGGGTTTTGTATGTATGTTTGTTTTTTGACAATTTATATTTAAACATTCATTGCAATATTTACAGAATTATTTTTCTAAAGCCTTTTTTTCTTGAATGGGC
Source organism: Pantherophis guttatus (assembly GCF_059756535.1). NCBI lineage: Eukaryota > Metazoa > Chordata > Lepidosauria > Squamata > Colubridae > Pantherophis > Pantherophis guttatus. The sequence continues at coordinate 193,605,222 of NC_142064.1, forward strand.
ATTTGATGAAAAGATAAAAATTTATATATCAATGGTATTATGAAGTACCCATGGTTTTCCTTGTATAAGATGGCATTATAGTTGCCAGCATCCAAGAATTCCTACATTAATGACTGGATAAAATTGTTCATTGAATCTGGTGAGAACAATCTTCTGAAATTGATGGCCTCCAGATGTGTTCGGATAGCTATTTCTGGACTTCTCCAATTAGCATCACCAATGGCAGAGAACTCAATTATAATCCCAAACCAACTAGAAGGCACCAAGTTGGGACATCTAGTGTATCTGCTTTAATCAGCACCTCATTCAAAGGGCAGTGTCTTTTCTAATCATAGCTGATTAACAGATAAGGCAAAGCAGAAAGACATATATCTTGCTATTAGTTTGGGGTCCCAATAATTGCACAGAAGTTGACTGAGAAATGAATGCATGTGACATACCTAAAAATATACAATTGTTTTGTGATTGTATCCCATTCTTCTGCAATTACAGCATTAAAAAAAATAAAATTATATAATTGAATCTAAAAGTAACATAACCACCTCCTGGATTTGAAAAGCTGTGAAAATCTGCAGCTCTGATGGAGACTGGCATGGAAGACACATAAATTCTATCTCTTAAATCGGGAAAATGATGTTGCGGGACAATATGCTGCATTCCTGATATTACTGTCTACCTTCAATTCCTGTCGTGCGCTGTCCTTCCTTGTCCTGTCCAGTTCTGCCTTGCCTTGCCCTGCCCTGCCCTGCCCTGCCCTGCCCTGCCCTGCCCTGCCCTGCCCTGCCCTGCCCTGCCCTGCCATGCTCTGCCATGCCATGCCGTGCAGTGCCATGCCATTCTATGTATGGATTGTTGGTAACTACTTGGACAAGGCAATTTTCTTGGCAAGATTTCAGAAGTGGTTTGCCATTGCCTGACAAAATGCAGAATACAGAGGCCAACTGTTCATTTGAACTGACTCCATCTCCATTTCTACTGATTCCATCAAACGTTACATCCCTGCAGCAGCTTGTTCTGATTTATGTTGTTAATTTCAATAATTCAATAGTTTCCTGCGATAATAATTATTTTATGGCATAGTAGCTTGATGTGGCTCATTTTCAAGAGGGTTTTTCAATTCTTAATATTTTCTCCTTTTGAAGTTTTGTAGAAAAATAACTATTAAAACAGGTTTTTCATAGATAAATTGATTATCTACTTTGGAAAACCAAGGGCTATTATACAGAGAAAAGGATTGTTTTATCTCCATTTTTATCTGCAGTCACTGGCATTTTAAGAGTGTTCTTTTGCATAGCAGGAAATACAGTACTTGCATCAGAAGCAACCACAAAATTGGCTATGACCTAAGGCTATTGTAAACTTAAGTAAAAGTATGTTTATAATACTGTTTTCATAAATCAAAGAATTGGGAGGAAGATGAATGAATGATTGGATAATTTAGTCTTAGACTAGTGAATTGAGACAATGTCACCTCCTGCAGTATTGTGTGAGTGACATTATCCTAGCTATAACTAATGGGAAAAGACGTACATATGAAAAGGTTTTGTTAAACAATCATAATTAAATTACATTAAAATTGCCAAAGGAATTATTCCAGCTTTAGGTGGGACTGATTGCAAATTCTGGATTTACACGTATAACCAGATGCTGCCAATTTGAGAGAAATTGGTTATTTAATTCTGTGGCATCCTACCTCCGCAGACCGGTGAAAGGTCCTTTTACCGTTCATGATTACCCTCAATATTCCTAAAAACTTGGCTTTTGTGAGGACTGGGTGTGTGTTTGCATTTTCCTGCTATCCACAAACACTCTATTCCCCCCACCCCAGAAAACTCATATAGCTTTCCTAGATACTGCAAGTGCATATTCTTAATGCTCAATTCTTGGATGAGCATTTCCTTTGCAAGAAATCCTTATTTCTTTTGGATTGTGGAACATTCTGCTGCATTCTCAGCTTTATTTCATTCAGAGTAGCTTTCCCAGGATGGAAAATGTTAAAACACATTTTAAAAATAGTAATATTTCTTGCACACGATAAGGTGAGAATGTAACAAAAATGGGCAACAGCAATGCAGATTTCTACAAATTGTCATCAAGCACATTACCTTTTAAATGTATTTCCATTCCAAAGAGACTCTCTTTGAGGGAGATGGGCAGTTTAGAAATATGAAATAATAATAAATAAATAATAAATAAATGTCAGCGTTAATGTTACAGGTTTTTTTTTAAATTTCCCACCGTTTTTCTAGCTTAGGGTTCTGTATACATAGGAGTTTCCCTAATTTTGTCCCCACAACACTCTGTGAGAGAAACTAGGGTGAGAAACTGACTACTGCAAAGTCTCATCACTCAGTGAACTTGAACATTAATTTTCCTAGGTTCAAGTCCAAAAATCTCAATCTTTATATTCCATTGGAATGTGATAAACAATTACCAGGATAAGTTCTCGATGAGGGCCACGTGTACGTTCTGTTTTGTCTGTCTATTTATCACACTAGTGCATCCTTCATTTCCTTCACACTATATACATTGCATGTATCTGAATTTGGCTATTGCAAATATATATATAACTTGCCTGTTGGGAAAAAAAAAGGCTATCATTTATGTACTGATTTCCCAGATGTGTTGGAGAGGTCTGCAGGTAAGATATGAAAGTGGTAATTCTCTCCTTTTACTACCTTGGTGGTTTCAAGGATGAAGGGAAACTTCAAAGATGCTGTCAAAATTCTCTGGAATGGTTGACAGCACAAGAAGGAAAGGGAGGAAGAGCTCACAAGGGTAGAGAAAGCTGAACAGGTGGGCAAGAGAACTACGTTCTTTTATAAAGGCATGGTAACAAGCTGTCCAGATCTTAAAATAAAATAATTTTAGCATAGCTGTCTATAGCAATACAGATTATTAGCTTGACTTTAAAACACGATTATTACCAAAAAATATTAAACTGAGATTCATAATGGCACCAGTATAAACCAATTTAGAGGTCAGACGTTGTATTAACTGGTGTGTTTGATTCAAGTTTTAGCAGCATGAGGCTGAGGGAACTCTTGATTAATGATTTAATTGACCTTCTCTAGAGACGAATACATTGGGAGGTAAACCTATATTAAATCCTTCTTTCCTCTGTCCCTTTCCAATACTTGGCCAGATTTTGCAACAACCAATATTTGTGTAGCCTCAACATTAACCTATGGGAATAACACACATTTTAAATTTTTTTACCTTTCCTGAATGGAGTCTTCTCCTCACTCCACATATGATTCAGTTGTTGTGCAATCAAGTATTTCTCTAATTCAATAGATCTTCAAGGCAGCTTTCCAGAATGTTCAACTTATTGATATCTCTTAGAATTTCGCCTTACGGCAATAGCAGAATGAATCTTTTATAGATATAAACAGCTCTACAGAACTTTGCCTTCCATTGAACCCTTCAATCAACCCTTCAATCAATACCAAACTGTGCGACATTTTTACATAGAAACTGAAGGTAATGACCACAGAAGCATGGACTTGGCAAGAAGTTATATTTAACTGATTTCTACCTTATTTTCAAAATTAAGAAACATGGATGGGTATCCATGGGTATCTTAGTAGTATTAGTTATATGTCTAAATGCCCACCGCTGTGGTTTGTTATTTGGGTTAACCCTAGCCTTCACAATTCTGGATGCTACAATATACTCGGTGTTATAAATCAGTTTCCCTCTGATGAACCAACAGTGCAAAACTATTTTATGTTTGTTATTGCTCAGTGGCACATACTTCACATTAGTTTTATACACACTGCACCAGTGAAAGCTGTGCTGATGTTCTGAGATAGGCCCCACCATAACTCTGTCTTGCCAAAGAAATGTGATGAGACACTCAAACGCAGAACTGTTCTTAAATTCCTGAAATTGCCATTAGAAACATTGAATATTCAAGTGACTATTTTAAAAGGAGGAATGGACCTTATTAAAGGGAAGGAATAAAAGCACATAATTGGCAAGGGCAATTAAGCAACATCATTCTCAGTAGTTGCAGGCAAATCACAATTGATTAAAAGTAGAGAATAGGATTAATAAACACAGGTTTTAATTTTGAAAGTTTAAAATACTGTAGTTGAATAAAACAGCAAGGTTTATATTTTTTATATATTTCTGATTTTTAAGTCTTACGGCTCAATTTAAGATATTTCCACCTCTCCATATATGTAATATAAGGTATTCTTTAGCTTGTTGTAATCCCCCCCAATTAATTCACATTTTTCATTAATTAATCTATGTCCATTTACTGATGTGTACAGCCCACTGAATTCAAGTTCTGAGTAAATAGATGTGTGTACAAGTGCTCAGATTAGAGAGTACTATATTTTCTTCCAGTGTAAACGCTTTAATACAATTGAGTTACTGGTTTGAGTCATTCTTTATTTCATTTTATAATTAAGTTAGCCTGTTAGGCACCCACTGAAATAGACAATAATTCTGATTAATGGCCTTTCTTCAAGATGCACTTGGACAATACAGTTTTCTGCTGTACTCCATGCATGGTAGCAATAAAAAAGAATATTTGTAGCTCAGGGTTAAACTGTGGGGTCCTTGGTGCTCTCTGAGCTTTCTTGCAGACTAGTGCAAGAAACTAGTGCACAGATGATCTTACCCAGTTTAGTAATGAAACAGCTGCAAGAAACCATCAAGTTCAGAGAGCACCAAGGACCCCACAGTCCTGCATAGTCCCTATTTTGTTTCTATTGCTTTGAACTTGTTCCTACTCTATGTAGGTTAGTAGCCTTTAAGTTATCTTTAGTTGTTCTACTATGAAAGTAGAATTTCCCCACTTATTGTGATCCCAACCAAGGTAAAAATCTCTCAGATTTTATCACCCAATATGATGGAAAAAATTAAGAGGCAGGGGAAGGATCAGCAATTGATGGAAACTTTGATGCCAATTAGTTTTGTGCTGATTCAAGGAGGGCAGATAACATTCCAGTCCAGCAGTGAAGAAAGATATTAAACTACAGAGTATTTTAAAATTATGTTCAGAGAGTAGAAGATGCTTCTGGGGTTTATGGGACTTTATAGTAGGTTTACAATGCGTAAATGTCATTATTTCAGCAGTTCTGGTTCCTGAGTGCAAGCAATCACTTTCACTATCTTTGGGGATCATAGGCAGACAACAGTAGTAACAATATAATTATCTCAAAAGAACCCAATTATAAAACAAGTTTTAATAGTACTTCTTAATAAGAACCAAAGCAGATACTTAGCAAGACCTTGGATTTTAGAATCTCTCTTCCTTTTTTTAACATCTTCCACTAAATTACAATATGTAGTATCTTAAGACAAAAGGCAAAAGATTCGGGAAGGGGGGGCAGATCCCAGCTTCATCAGCACAGAGTGCTTAATGGCATCACGTAAATATGTACACAAACTAACAAATAAACCATGCAAAGACTGGCAAGAATGCATCAGAGTTTGACCGTATATATATATCAATGCAAGCCTTGCTGTATAGTGAGCTGAACTGCTGAAATGTATATCCCTACTTTTAATACGCAGTCTGAAATCATTGACTATACGCACCCGGATCCATACATGGACGTTGATAATAACTGACTCGTGGAGATCCATACACATTCTTTTTATTTACATCTTTTTGTAATCATCTTGCACATGCAGAAAAAAGTATGCACCTGTATGTGAAATAGGTCTCTTTCAGATCATGTTTAGTACCGAAGTTAGTTGTTGAAGAGAAAAATCTTCATTTGTACAGAGCTGGCTTTATTTCCCCTTGGCAAATTGCATAAGAGAGTTCACGAGATCCTCCTGGTCATAACAGAGCTTAGCTTAGACTTTCCCCACTCCCTTCTTACTGCCGAAGATTAGACAGCCTGCGTTTTCCATGGGCTCCTAGCTTCTCGCAGGGATCGGTCATAAGGAAGTGTAGCAAAAAAAGAATGTTTCAGCTGGCAGTTAATAAAAAGTACAATGATCGTGACAGCCAAGAGCAGGAGGAAGAACAGGACAACATATGTCACCAGGTCTGGCTTATTGATTTCACCTTCTTTTAACACTCTGGCTGTGGACATGTAAAAACCTGAAGAGCTGATAGGTCTCTGGGTGCTCCCTGGATAGGGAGTGTTGGTCTGAACGATCAGGTGGGGATCGGATGCAGTGGTTGAATTGAGAAGTTCTCCATACATTTTCCTCCTTAAATATTTTCCTTGTGGCTTATCCAGGAACACGGCTTTGGGTTTGTGCATGCATGCATGCAGGTCTGTTATATGGCAAAGGAAAGGTTCTTCTAAGTAAGTGAGACTTGAATTCAGAATTAAAAAGAAGGCTGGCTCCTTCCCTTAAAAAGTGTTATTCAGGAATGGCATCAATGGCATCAGCCATCTAGGGATGTTTTTCAGCCCAGAAGAACTAAGGAGTTTCTGTCCTGGCCCTTTGCCGATGCCCCTTTGTTTTGTTCTGATTTTCTGGTTGCATGGAGAAGCAGAGAGATCCTAAAAGTTGGGAACTTTGGCCGAGCAATTCGGTTTGCTCTGGAAAAGGAATCCCGGATCCCCTTCTGAAGGATAAAATCCCCACACACACAAAAAAAGCAAAGAAAGCAAAGAGAGAAAGAGGTTGGCAGGCGGTCACTCACTTGCTTGGAAAGGCAACCAGCTCAGAATCCGCGAGGCTTTTCAAAGGAGAGGCGCCCCCGTCTCCAAAGCTGGGGAAATTCACGTCCACCAAAAGGCACCCCGTCTTCCTTGGCGTTTGGCTGAGTCTCCAGAGGCGAGCCCCGGTTTTCTGCTGAAATGACCGCCTCTCCGCCGCATTAGTGGACTCCTGCTTTCTGGTGGGTCTGCTCAAAGGAAGCCCCGCGCTCAAGAGCTGCTTTTCTCCTCCGATGGCTGGACAAGCCAGAGGAGGTCGAGAGAGAGAGACAGAAGGGGGGGGGTTCTTCTCGTGGAAGGAGAGAATCGGTCTCCTCAGGGTTCCAGTGTGACACCCCCTTTTTCTCCCCCTCCCCTCCTCAGCAGAAGCCGAAGCTGCAGCAGCGAGACTTCACCCTCTTGCGTTGCTCAGCAGAGAAGGGTTGCAGGTGGCAGCGTCGCCTCTTTCTGTCGCTCGTGACATCTTGCAGGACGCGGCGGCGAGAGGCAGCGATGGGCGAGATAAATCCCCGAGGGCTGTGGCTTCCAGAGTGGAGCGGGAAGAAGAAAGCAACCAGTCCCTGCGTCCCAGACTCAGGCAAACTGCGTCGGAGACTTCGCCTCTCCTCTTTAGATGTGGCTTATGGGCACGGGACCCCCAGAGGGCAAAGAGGCCAAACCCCCTTTCTCGCTTTCCCACGGATCCCAGACCTCTTTGCAGCCTGACCGTGAAGGAGCTAAATCTCTCAATCTCAATCTCAATCTCCCTCCCTCTCTCTCTCTCTCTCTCTCTTCCTCCCTCCCTCCCTCCCTCTCTCTCTCTCTCTCTCTTCCTCCCTCCCTCCCTCTCAGTGTCATTAGGTTGTGTTAAACACTGCAGCGAAAGTCCAGACAAATGAAAACAGTGGATTGGAGGAAGACAGAACTCCGGAAAAAGATCCCTTTCCTTGGTGGGGATGCGGAGGGGAGAACAAAACCCTTCACCATCCCTTCTCGTGATGGTAGCCTTCCCCAACGGTGTTCCCCTGGGATGCTAGAATGGAACCCTTTGGGAAAAACCAGATTAAGGAAGTTTCAGACTACGGAATTCAGACTGGGTGCTGTCAAGCTGGCTCCACAATTAACTGGTGGACAGTGGACAAAAAGAAGGAAGTAGCTCCTCTTAGAGCAAGGGCTGCACAGGACTTGGTATTGTATCAGACGTGTGTCCTTGGGAAGAGTTTCGAGATTCCAAAGGGAAGAAATGAATCTGTAAACGGGAGAGGATGTCTTTGACTTCCTAAAAGCCAGCAGCTCTTGTCAAACGCAAATAAAATCTCTCTCTCTTCCCCCCACCCCCAAATTCTTCTCCCAGCTTCCTCTGAAAGAAGCTGCCTATTTTATACCCCTGGACCAAATAATTTAATCTATAAGAAGAAAAGGGAAGTCAAAGAAGGAAAGGAAGGAAGGAAGGAAGGAAGGAAGGAAGGAAGGAAGGAAGGAAGGAAGGAAGGAAGGACTTCCACCCTGACTCATGGCTTGATAAATCTCAAATAATACTAAACATCTTGTGCTTCTTTTCCCACATCGACCCAGTGATCTTAATGAGAACCCACCAAGGCAGGACAACTTGATTGTCCATGTGAAATAATGCCTTTCTTAAGGCTCTGGAAGGCATCCAGAGCAGAGCTGAGGTTTCAGCCATGGTTTTCTGACTCGTATTAGAAGAAATGTGAATTAAAGAAGGTGGAGAAAATAAAGGAAAGATTAATGGAAAGCTGAGATAGCATTGAGAGGTTAGATGACTGAATGTAGAAATTCTCAATTTGAATCTTGACTGATTGCTGACTCATCAGTGGTAATAGGTAAGACGAATCAATGTGCTTTCTTACATCCTTACATGTGATAGACAAGGTGACCACTGACATCACATTACACACCACATTGCCTTTTCTTCTACTCTGTTCCCCTCTCGCTTCTTTGGCACTCTCCTAGCAGAAGTGGTGAAGCATAGTTGTGTCTTTGCCAAAAAGTCATGACATCATATCTTTAGGCCCATTACAGTTCAAGCTTCAACTCCACTTCGTATGACTCAACCACACAGCATTACTATCAAGAATATAACATAGAAGAGACATGTAGCGCTTTGAATATTTCCAAGGGCTTTCTTCGTTGAATAACACTGGTCTTTATTTATTTAAACTTAATATATCCTTCTCTCCAGCACAAGCAGTTCATGAAGCAGAGTTTATAAATGAAGAGGCCCCGCTGTCAGGCTTCCAAATTAAAAGACTCCGCACCAGAGGCATCAAGGTTGAATAAAAGGAAGAAACAAGCAAATTGTTTGTTTCACCAGAGCCTGGTGAAGGGGGAAGCAGGTCAATTTAAAGCAAGTCCAATTTTATTGATATTAAATTTGTATGGCTACCTATCTCACAACAAATGATTCAGGGCAGTTTACAACAATCAACTAAAATAACAAATATATAAAAATAAGAATTATAAAAATATATACAGATCATTATTAAAAATTAGAACATTATTAAAATATACAAACCACAAGGTACATGGAGAAAGTGAACATATCAACTACAATAGTGGAGCCATTTAAGAATGTCTCTGGTTCCCTGTGACTCCAGATGTCAGGCTCCAAAAATCAAGAAAGGCACTGTGAGATACTTCAAAACAGTTTCCTTTATTGTTCTTCACTGATAGGCAGAAATCTTGCCAAACTAAAGCACACTACTCATATCATTAAACACATATTCTGAGAACTTCTGGGAAAGAGGCATCTTAACCATCTTCCTCCAAATGAAATGAAACTTCACAATTTCTTGCTTCTCTATAATACAGCTCCTCCCTCCTGGGAATCCTGACTACATTCCACCGCACCCTACCCAAAGCCATAGCCAGATCTTGATGGACTTCCAGAACATTAACAGGGATGGAACTAATCTCACTTGGGGTGGGGAAAAGGCAGTATCATAGCAGAGAAGGCTCATCTCCTGTGAGTTCCCTCACAGACAGGGCCCACAGGACTCATACCTTCTCTGCCACATCTGAAGAAGTGGATTGAGGTAATCAGGGAATCCCTCAGGTAATCCAGCCCCATGCCATGAAAGTCTTTAAAGCTTAAAAGCAGCACCTTGAATTGGACCTGGAAGCAAACTGGCTGCCAATATGGCTCGCGGAGCAGAGGTATAACATTTGCTGTTCTAGAGGCACATAGATTGTGCATCAGTGGAAGCTTCCACATACTCTTCAAGGACAGCCTCCTGTACAGCACACTATGGTAGTCCAATCTAGAGGTGGCTAAGGCAAGAGTGACTGTGAACCCTCCTGATCCAGGAATGGGTGCAATTGTGCCACACAGTGATCCAAATTACTTAATCTGTTCTCAGTGGAGCAGGTTTAGGAGGTGCAGGAACATGGGAAGGTACAAAAGAATAGGAAATCACATTGCATGCATACAATGCCCTGATCATGGGCAGACCTATTGTACATAGCTTTAAAATTCAGTGTATTTGAACCTCTTTGCCATGAGAGGTCACTGCTTCTCCTTCTCCTTCTCCTTCTCCTTCTCCTTCTCCTTCTCCTTCTCCTTCTCCTTCTCCTTCTCCTTCTCCTTCTCCTTCTCCTTCTCCTTCTCCTTCTCCTCCTTCTCCTTCTCCTTCCTCTTCCTCCTCTTCCATGGATGGAAGGATGGATGGATAGATGGATAGATGGACAGATCGATCGATAGATAGATATAGGTGTAGGTATAGATCAGGGGTGTCAATCTCACGTCATCACGACGGCATCATGTGACATATTGGGACTATTTTCCCCTTTGCTAAACCAAGCGTGGGCATGGCCAGCACATGACACATCTGGCCTATGGGCCAGAAGTTTGACAGCCCTGGTATAGATAAGATATAGATAAAGATAGATGATAGATAGATAGATAGATAGATAGATAGATAGATAGATAGATAGATAGATATAAGTAGATACATAAATGTGGATAGATGAATGGGCAAATAATAAATAAATAAATAAATAAATAAATAAATAAATAAATAAATAAATAAGTAGTTGTGAATTTTTGAACACCCTTCCCCCAAGATTTGCAGATCTCTGACTGAATTAGTATAGGAATGTTTGTATCAGGACATCCAGTCAGCTGCGCTTTGGAATGAGAACACCAGGATTTTAATAGGTGATGAGGTTTTCATGTCTCAACCACCAAAAACTGGATACAGAAAAGGACAAAGGACACATTGTTCAAAATGATTTAGTTATTTTAGTTAAAATATTTTATATATCTATATTTATGTTTAGATATAGATTATCTCTGTCTCTTTCTCTTTCTCTCTCTCTCTGTCTCTGACTGTCTCTCTGTCTCTCTGTATGGATAACTACTACAGATATAAACTTAAAACAGCATTGGGGGGGAGCTATGAAGAAGGGCAGGTGTCAAAAAAGTCAAGACAGCAGATGTGACTATGCAGTTAAAGCCCATGTGTTGCATATTACAAAGAGGTGAGATTTAGTTCTGTGGCTGGCATTTCCCCTTTTTTGACATCCCTCTATGGATGTCTCTGAACTGTAGTATGATGCCATGCCATATTGTGGAACTCTTCTGAGTTAAAAGTTTGTGGGTTGTTTCCTAAGAATATAAAGGAAAAAAAAACAGGTGTCCGTTGTAGTTCTGTAAGGAAAAATTGGTCAGCTGCTGCCCTCTAGCTTTTGGAAGACTTTCTTTCATTGTATCTCCCTCCCCAATAAAATTGTGTAATGTTGAAATAATGGTGAGTATGCACATTCAAGAACATTTCCTTCCTCATCATAGCAGTAAACTCTGGGGATAAAGCATCCATAACCAGCCACTAATTCTGCCATTTGCTGGCCCAGCTTTCTGCTTTCTGTTCCCATGTGCTTCACTTGCCCTGTAGCTATAACAATTTAGACATAATCAGTTTAGAGCAGGAATTGCTAATTGTTGTGCTTTAGCTATTAAATCTTGTTTGGGGATAAAAACAGCATTAAATTACAACTATCCTGTCTGTATGATATACAATTATAGATGTATTAATCTCTTTCTGGCAATCCTTAGCAAAGAGCTATTTGTGTTAATATAAGAGCTGATAAGAAGTATTCAGGTTTGTCAGGCATAATTTGGACCAAAATCAATAAATCGTGTCTTAATTTGAGAAATAGTTTTATTTTTGAAAGCCCATCTTTCGTTGTCTTTTTATTAATTTAGCAGAAGATTGGATATAAGAATTCAAATTGTGCTTAAGTTTTCAGAGGGTAGTAGGCCCTATTATTTTAAGGGAATCCATATCTTAGCTAATATTGGTCCACAGTGTTGTCTCTGACTGTATACAAAAGACTCATTCTGAAACCTGCAGAATTTTCTCCCATGTGATACAGCATTTCAGGTGGCTTTAGAAGGAGATTCTAATCTTAGTGGCTATTTCCCAGTTCCAAGATGAGAAGCAGATTTTGAGCTTTGATGGTTGAAGAGCTCTTCAACTTGAGCCATCAATCTTTTTTGCTTGAGTAATTGAAATACAACAATTACTTGCATGCACACTTCAGATGAGAAATCTATATTTGAAGTATTCTGGTCTCCAAACCAGATGTAAGGTTCAAGATAAAACAAAGCAAAAATATATGATCATAATCTTCTCACTAGGGACAACCGACATATGTTGACGCTGTTATACTTTCCAGGAGAACAATAGGCTTCAGTTGGCATTTAATGGCTTTGGGTTTTGGGGTCTGCTGATTTTAGGACTATGCCATTTTTGGTGCTGGATGGGGTTGCACTGTCTTAGACAGACCTGGTTGTAATCTGGGGGGTCCTTCTAGACTCACAACCCTTGCTTTAAGAACAGGTGGCAGACATGCCTCAGGAGGGGGTTTTGCATAGCTTCGTCGTGTGCCAATTATGCCTGCTCCTGGATCGGGAGACTCTGCTCAAAACCACTCATGAGATTGGACTACTGTAATGCGCTCTACATAGGACTGCTCTTGCAGCTTCTGGAAGCTTCAAATGGTACAGAATGCAATGGCATGGACAGTTTTGTGTGTTCTCAGAACAGCACATATAAACTGAGCTGCACTGGCTGCCAGTTTGCTTCCCAGTCCACTTCATGGTTGTAGTTTTCTTAAAGGGTGTTAATCTTGAACACGCTTCATAGCAGGGGCGAAATCCAGCAGGTTCTGACAGGTTCTGGAGAACCGGTAGCAGAAATTTTGATACCACCTCTGGTTGGCACCAGAGTGGGGTGGGAATGGAGATTTTGCAATATCCTTCCCCTGCCATGCCCACCAAGCCACACCACGCCCTCCAAGCCACACCACGCTCACAGAACCGATAGTAAAAAATAATTGGATTTCACCACTGCTTCATAGCATGGGTCTGGGTTATCTGAGGGACCACCTCTCCCAATTACCTCAGCCTTTCCCATTACATCTGGCAGAGAAAGCATGCTGCAGGTATCATTTTTTAGGGATTTACATTTGATGAGTCTCAAGAGGTGAGCCTCCTGTGCTATGGTGTCTGCCTTATGGTAGATTGGCAAATTCTCCTCCCATGCCTGCAAATCAGATTAGCTCCATCCCTGCTAACGTTCTGGTAGTCCCACAAGACCTGGCTAGGTCATTAGATCTGGGAATCCCAGGGAACCAGTGACATTCTAAGATGGCTCCACTATTGCAGTTAATCGATTCACTGTCTCTGAATTTTTAATAACAATTGTTTTACATTTTGATAATGATTGTTTCTAGAGATTTGTTGTTTTGCCTGATTGTTCTACGAGGCCCAGCGTCACTTCTTGTAAGATGGGCAGCTGTATAAACTTGATAAATAAATAAATAAATAAGGAATCTTAAAGACTTGCCCAATTGAATGCAGTTTCTGGATCTAGCAGATGGAAAAGAATCATAAATTTCATAAGCACATGGGACCAGCAGAGAATACTCAATTAATCATTTATTCATTTAGGCCACATTCCAACTCACAGCAGTGAATCCTGTTGAACACAGTGAGATTCATTTCTGGGCACAAATGTGTAGTCTAGTAGTTAGTAAGTTAGTTAGTTAACCCTGGAGGGCTGCCTGGATAGAAAAAGGAATTATAAATAACAGGCTCTTGGAAAGCATTCATGAAATATCTAGTTGATGGTTTCTTTTTATACCTGTAGCCAAATAACCCAGCCACTCCAGATTTGGAGAGGTATTCAAGGAACTGCCAGGTAAGAGAGGTGTGGCAGCCATTTACTATTGGATGCAGTTTGAATACAATAACATTATAAAAGCAATTACCATTTTGCAGGAATTCCACAAAAGTCTACTGGAATCCAACAAAAAAACCCAGCAAGGTTGAGGCCAAATTTTAATATAACATCTGGGAACATAGAAACTCTGTTTACACTATTTTAACTCCTAACGTAAGAAGGAAGGTGCTTACAATGGAACAAAATGTGGTACCTCTTCTCTATTTAGAACCCCAGCGCCTTCTCTCCTCATACACATACAAATAATCAGCACAGCTCCTCTAGAATCCCTACTGCTCAGGAAAGTAGAAAACACAACATAATATACAGCAGTGGCTGAAAATATGTTTAATATTTAATTGACTCTAGTTTGCTGAACATTTCACTGTTGCTTTTGCTGTCCTGGTTTTAGCCTAGTGTCTGCCTACCTGCCTTTTGCAATTTTAAGACCTTTTGATGTGGCTTTTCGAGACTCTAATAGTTTTCAATTTTATTTCCTATGCCTCCTTGAGATGGTCAGGATTATAATGGATTTTAATGAAAGGTGGGTAATGATAAATGATAATTGATGAAAATGCACTTACTGAGGTCGCTGGAGAGTTGCTTTCAATTCAGTGGCACATTATGGTAAAGGGAGATAAAAACCTTAGTGACAGAGCCTTCACCTTAAAACTGCGAGCAAGGAAAATTTAAGGTGCTAGTTATCACTTATTAAAGCCATTTGTATCAGAGGGCCTAGTTATTGGAAGCCATGTGTTCTGTAGTTTCTGCCCATCTTATATGAATCAACAAGATTGCCATATTCCAGGTCCCATCAATTAACAGGTCACTTGACCCAGGAAGGGGCCTTCTTGGTCACAGTGCCTGCCAGAATGCCTTCAAAAAGTTGCTCCCACTCTGACCTTATTAAAAACTCCCTTTTTACAACCCTGTAATCCTTTAAGTCAGGATACAGTCGGGGTGCCTGGATGGAGTTGAGCATTTACTGGATGGATGCCCTTCCTGATGCCAAATGGAGTTTGCAGCAGATATTTTTTCTTTGCACCTCAGGAGAGAAATGTCTGCCACTACCTAAGATTGAATGCTCACCCTTCTGAGTGGGTGTTTTCACCACTAGGCCACCACACTGCTCACAACCTTGTTCAAGTGAGTCTCGAAACCTGGCTGTTTCTCCAGGATGGCCAGAATGGGTGTTGAATTCCTTGTAGGATACTGTATTTGCTCAAGTCGATGCTACTCATTTATTTTTCTTATTATATTGTTTCGTGTTGTATGTTGTCCAGAACTGTGACAGAATCAGGCAGCCTCTATATTTAACACTTCATCAGTCAGTCAATCAAATAAATTATTGTTTTGTGCTTCACTTTGTAGGGTTAATTATTGTGTATAATGTGTATGAAAGTGAGAGAGAAGGCAATGTTGTTTTTAGATTTTAATTTGCCTTTGAGAGGAAAATATGCTTATGCTAAGTTTGGGCAAGTTAACAATTTTCACCAGTGAAATAAGCAATGAAAAAGAAATCTTAAATGGATTACTTCAGTGATTTTCTATTTGAGTTAAAAAAAATTAAAAAGAAAGAAAAAAAAAGCCTCTGTTTATCACAAGGAATTTGTTATGGTTGTCAATGCAAGTAACATCTTTTGTAGGGGAAAGAAGAGAAAGGAGGAAGGGTCTGTAAAGCTTCTTTCCATTTTCTTGCCATTTTATGGACCTATTTCCACTTTGAAAATATGGCTAATAAGCTGAGTGATGGTCTATGTTTTCCTGCGAAAACTGGAATGTACCTTTTATTAGAAAACCTTTGCATTTTATTGAATGTGCCTGCAAGTGGTTTATCCGAAACGGCTTTATCATAAACAGCAGGCAGAAGTGGCCATTTGTGTTGACACTGTTTCTTAATGGATTGTTATGCCAACCATAAAAAAAGTTAGAAAACCTATCTATCCATTTATCTGTCATTTGCATCTTTAGAGTACAGTCCATTTAGTGTCCTTGGTATCCAATTAACGTTACAAGAGGCTGCCATCTCAATTCAAACATGACCTAACTCTTGAGAATTGCATTATTAGAGAATTTCTGGGTGGTAAAAATTGAAACCAGGGTCAAGGAAATTAAGATTAACATTGCTAATATTCTGCACTAGCAGCGGGAGGGTGTAGATCAGAAATTATCTATTCAGGAGTTAAGAAATGAAGAGAATACAGGTAGTCCTTCATTTATGACCAGTCTGGTCAGTAACTGTTTGAAGTTATGACAGATCTCCTCAGGGTATTTACAACCTGGTTCCAAAGTTTTGACAGATGCTCTTCCACCATCATGTGGCCACATTTCGGGTACTCAAAGGTCAGTATTTACAGCTGTTTGCAGCATCCTAGGTCTCATGACTGCATTTTACAACGTTTTTGCCCAAACCCGGTATTTAGTTTTGGTTTTTGGCCAGATTGGCCCATAGTAAACAGTTGATTCATTTAATCATAGTGGCATTTGCTTAACGACTGCAATAGTCATTTTATGACTGCAGTGTTCGCTTAATGACCGTCACAGAGAATATTATAAAATTGGGTTGGCCATGTGGGTAACCTGCTTTATGAATGTCATGACTTATGACCGTAATGGGCAGGCTGAATGGTGAAATCCAATTTTTTTTACTACCGGTTCTGTGGGCGTGGCTTGGTGGGTATGGTGTGGCTTAGTGGGCGTAGCTTGATGGGTGTGGAAGGGGAAGGATACTGCAAAATCCCCATTCCCTCCCCACTCCTGGGGGAAGGATATTGCAAAATCTCCATTCTCACCCCACTCTGGGGCCAGCCAGAGATGGTATTTGCCGGTCCTCTGAACTACTCAAAATTTCCGCTACCGGTTCTCCGAACTGCTCAAAATTTCTGCTACCGGTTCTCCAGAACCTGTCAGAACCTGCTGGATTTCAACCCTGGGCAGGCTCCATTATGGTTGTAAGTTATGGACTACCTTTAAACTTTCACCACATGCTTTTCTTTTTTTAGTTTCAATTCCTTCTAAATTAAGCACATTCGTTTCCTATCCCTATCCATTTCAAGACCAACGGAAGGTGTTGGTACCAAGGAGTAGTGAAATTTTCATCATATTTTATCAGTAGATAAAATATTTTTTAATTTCTGTTTCATTCCAGTCACCTTTTGAAAGATTTCGGACTCTCTCATTCAGCTGATGCTTCAGATGTGTTATGTTACCTGTTATTGTTATCAAGAGCCTTGATAGTACAGGGGTTTAGTGCACCCTGTTATTAACACAGCTGCCTGCAATTTCTGCTGGTTCGAATCTCTCCAAGGCTCAAGGTTGACTCAGCCTTCCATCCTTTCTAAGGTAGGTGAAATGAGGACCCAGTTTGTGGGGGCAATAAGCTGACTTTGTATAAAATATACAAAAGAATGAAGGCTATTGCTTAACGCATTGTAAGCCGCCCTGAGTCTCCGGAGAAGGGCGGCATATAAATCAAATTTAAAAAAAAAATTGTTGTGATAGTATGAGTATGTTTTGATTTTACAGCTGTTTTAGGAAAAGCAATATGAATGAGAGAAAGGCAGCAAATGATTAGATAATAGCTTGTGTACTTCCATGGTTTTTAAAGGATTGCATTTAGATTGAGGGAGATTTGCAGTTCTGATTTGGATCCTTAAATGAGAAGTAATGTTCTTACAAAAAGTAGGATGTACAGTAACAAATAAGTAGATTATACAAATAATCCTTTCTATGGTTGGAAGTAAAAAAAAAAAGCTAAATGTTCTTGATCTGTGATTCTGCATAGAGTTTAATTACACTTACACTTTGGTAAGTGTGAATTCTTATGAATGATGCTTTATTCAGGTTTATATTGTACTCAGAAAGCTCTGACATGTATACACAATTTAAGAAATAACCAATGCAGTCCTTCTTCGACCTGTTATCTTCTAGACAATTTCCAATCAATGTTACCATTGGCATTTCTGACTAGGAATGATTTTAGAATCATCATTCAATGCATCTGGATTTCAAGAGACGATTACCGGTAAATGTTGATAGCAACATACAAAATAGATGAGTATAACGCAGTCCGTTACATGAAAGGAAATATTTTTTTCTGATTTTAGAGAAAGGCTTCAACCTTTTGTGACGAGAAAGAGAAAACCTTTTTTTTCTGCTGCAAAGGGAACACCGTCTTGCCACTATTAACATTTCATTGTATTATTATTACAGAATGAACCAACATTGCTGTGAATGACAACCATGGGGCCTTTTAAAGTGAAATTACTGATCAGTGGCTAACTCCTGTACAGTTTGTGCCAATGTTCCTGCTTTGTTTTAACTTGCTCTCCCCTGTGGGCTAAATAAAGTGGTCTGCTAACTACAAAGGAACATTAATTTTGAAAGGTACAGAAAGCGTTTTTAATTGAATGTTCTAGTAATTATTTCTTTGTCTCTTATTTTGGGAAGGATGGGTATAGCACGATCGAGTAATCTCTTTTCTAAATGGCTACATGATTGTCTCTGACGGAAGAATACACAAACACACGCACACATACACACAACCCTACTTAGCCTGGTTTCTTTGAATTGGCAATGTGGCAATTCCCTCCATTCAGATGTATTTGGAGATCTAATTCTTGTGTAATAATCATCATATCCATTAGGTCCTCTGAACATTCAAGCCATCCATACAGACAGTATTAGTAGGGTAGTCTAGCATGGGATACTGTGGACAAATGATGGCTGCGTAAAACAGTGGTTTGCCTAATATTAGTTAATGAGTTATTTCCCGGACCTGCATTTAAGGTGCTATACAACTGTAATTAAGAGATCAGGAGACTAAAGCTGTGATAGAGGACTTGCAGTTATCTAGGTATTATTAGCCCTCTCCTTACCTCCGTGAGCTTTCTTACTTTCAGGACACTAGGAATTATTTTTGCTCCTTTCCCTGTTCTATCAGGAACTTGATCCAATCTTCATGAGCTTTTCTTTACAGGACATTGTACTTTATACTACATTACCAGTATTTATATTGGACTAATGCAGAAATACACTTTGCTCACCCAACCTCTGTTCTGATGTCATGCATTAAAGATGTGACTTGAAAAATGCCTAAGCTTTGAATTCAAGACATAAGAAGAGGCCAAAAGAGAGGCAGGATGCTTCACCAAAAAGAGCTCAGAAATAAGAATTAGTGCAACTCACCAAACAGTGTTATATGCAGTGGTGGGATTCTGCCGGTTCTAGGGGGTTTGGCCAAACCCTTTGTTAAATTGCTGGCTCGCCCCACCCCTTGCCCCGCCCCTCCGCACCACTATTTATTGCCAATAAATAGTGGTGGGCGAGGGGCGGGCGAGCCAGCAATTTAACAAAGGGTTCGGTATTTTTTTGTAATTTTATTGGCCCGCGGAGCTTCAGGCTAATTAGCCCTTGCTTAGATTGGGTTCCGACTCTCAGCTGTTTTGCTCAGGGCTCTGCTGCTTGCTTGCAAAGAGTGCTGATTTTTTTCCCCCTAGCTATACTGAAAAACGAAACAGAAAGTAAAGCAGGCTGTTGGCTTTGTACGTTGGAAAATTAGACAGGCAGATTTCTTTTCTTTTTCCT
Organism: Pantherophis guttatus; assembly: GCF_059756535.1. NCBI lineage: Eukaryota > Metazoa > Chordata > Lepidosauria > Squamata > Colubridae > Pantherophis > Pantherophis guttatus. Next base: position 193,624,672 of record NC_142064.1, read on the forward strand.
CACCAAAAAAGGTGCAAACAATGGGAAATTTAGGGGAAAAGAGGAGAGTTCAAGATTTTAAAACACAAAAGAAAAAAAGCTCTATTTAACTAGGGAATTGTAATAATTGAGATACTATTAATTGTATATTGTGTTGAAAGCAGAAATGGTTAAGTTGTGGTTTGGAGGAATATATGGGGGAAATTATTTGGTTTATTACTATTATTGGTAAATATAATTAATTGATTTGTAAGAAATTGGATTGCATGGAAATAATTGGAATATTCATGTTCATATTGATTAATATACAAAAAAGGTAGTTATATAACTAATTGATTTATATTAAAATGTTGAATTTATATTAAACAACTAATATTACATAATTAACCAATGTGAGGATGGATATAAAAATAGATGACAATGGGAAGGGGTATAATATAGAATAGAAGGGAAAAATTGAATTTGATTAAGATTAGAGATGAGGATGAAGGGTAATATTGGTTTTTTACAAAAATAGATGAGGAATAAATATGGCAAAAAGGAAATATAGAAATTGTAAATTTAATTGAAATGACTAAACACTGTTTAAATTTGTGAACCGGCCAAATACTCTGTTCAAAGAAAATACATTGTATGTTTGTATGTGTGTTTCTAATTATTGTTATTTATTCATATTTGTTCTCTTTTATCCTTTAAAGTTTAACAATTCATTCTTTATCTTAATACCTTTATATTTGTTTGGGGTTGGCTTTCTTCCCTTTCATCTTTTTTATTGTACAGCAATCTTTCTCCTCAAACCTACCACCTCTGTCTTTTCTTTCTTTCTTACTTTCTCTTCCCCCCCCTCTTCTTCTTTTCCCTACTTCCTCTTTCTTTCTCTTTCTCCTCCTCTCTTCCTCCCTCTCTTACCTTCATTCCTACTCTAATTTCCCTTCCCTTCCTTCATTCCTCTCTATTGCTGTATCCTTTTATGCATATGGACTACTCAGAGGGCTGAAAAAGTTATTTTTGACTGGTCCTCACACTTTTGACCAGTCCTCGAACTTACGACTGTCCTCACATTTTATGTTTTTGCCCTATCTTGTCACCATGATGAAGAGAAGCAGTTGTGAAATGAGTGACATGGTTGTTAAGAATGCCGCAATGGGCATAAATGTGAGGATGGTCATAAGTGCGGGGACAGTCAGAAATGACTTTTTTCAGCCCTCTGTAGTCCCTATGCAGATAGCCATGTCCACCCAGTCACATGGCCACCAAGCCACACCCCCAACTAAGCCACGCCCACAGAACCGGTTGTTAAAAAAATTGAATCCCACCACTGGTTATATGATATATATATTTGTGAAATACCTAAGATTGTCTGAACCACTTAATTCTGTTTTTATTTAATGTTTTATTAGAATTTCACAATTCAATAAAACATAAAGAATAAACAGGAAATACACACACACACACACACACACATAATTTTCTCCTTTCTTTTTCTTGAGTACTGTAAATTCTATCTTACTCTTTCCCCTCCCTCTTTATCTCTTTATAAATCCAGAATTATCAGTTCAGTCTTTCTTCTTTAAGCAAAAAGTTAAATAAGGCTTTCAGTCTTTAAAAATATATTTATCATATTTTCCCTTATGCTCACACTACTTCATTCTGGATAAGCTGAAGCTTCAGGGGCAGACCTACATAGGACATTAATCAAATCGAAGAGGGAGTTGACCGAAGCATTAATTACTGTAAACAGGGGCTCCAGTCAAGAAATGAACACAATTGCGGCTTGAGACAAACCTTTACAAAACCCAACTATCCTTGGCTGCTATCTGCTCTTCAAGCATGAGCTGTGAATCTGCGAGGCAACTCTGTAGGATCTGTATAGTTAGAATTCAGTTCCAAACAAGCTGAGGGATTTTATCTGACAGATGCATAGAATAGTCTTCATAGTGGCCCTGTAACTGTTTCCGTAGTCCCTCCTTAATTTGGAAGGGAATTGGATATCTTAGATCACTGTTTCTCAACTTTGCCAACTTGAAAATATGTGGATTTCAATTCTCAGAATTCTTCAGCTAGTTATGAGTTGAAGTCCACAAATATACAAGTTGCCAAAGTTGAGAAACTGTCTAGACCAGTGGTTCTCAACCTGTGGGTCGGGACCCCTTTGGGGGTCGAACGACCCTTTCACAGGGGTCGCCTAAGATCATCGGAAAACACATATTTTCAATGGTTTTAGAAATAATTTTATGGTTCGGGGTCACCACAACATGAGGAACTGTATTAAAGGGTCGCCGCATTCGGAAGGTTGAGAACCACTGGTCTAGACAGAGCTGCCACCTGGCTCTTTGGAGATAGGAGAAAGGTGGGAAAAGAAAGGCTGTTCCCCTAAAGGCTGTTAGTTGGGCTCATTCTTTGTTTTCCACCTATGACACGCTAGGGACCATAAATGAAAGGAAGACATGAGAGAGATCTATGTGTGTAGTGCAAACTAGAGACCAGAAGAGAGAGAAAACTGATTCTGCTCTCAGCGATATTAAGATTTCCCCACATAAATTTAATGGGAACTGAAATTTAGAGGATGCTAATATTGTGCGGGATGAAAAAGCAAAGTGCTTAGACTAATGGGCACATCTGCAGTCCAGAGGGCCATCAAAATTGTGTTCTTACAAAATAGTTGCCATGGTAGGCATAATGAGTTGTAGAACATTAATTTCCTAGAAGGCAAATTAGAGAGGTTGTCCTTCCAAAGAAATCCCAAGGCATTTAGATTTATTTAACCTAAGAGAATAAGCAGACAAACAAATATATCAATATAGTCTGCTTTGGCAAGGAATCTAGGTTTATGTTAATGGAGATCAAATGGGTGGCATTTATAAACATATGGATGCCCACCGAAACCAAGTTGATTATTGATGTTCTTGCTTATTATTTCATATCTACTTTATATAGAGTTGTAAATGAATAATGCATCACAGTCACAGTGTTTTGTGAAGTAGATTGTTTCTTTATTCTGCCCTTATACATGCTGAGTTTGAATCATATTGTGGCTATCCATTCAGCTTGCATCTGAAAGTAGGATTTAATCTTACCTATGCTTAGAAGCCCTTTAAATTTACAACCCTTGTGAAGGTTAAAGAATACTTTGATTAAAGTGTGCTTTTTTAAAATAAAAAAATGCAACTGATTGGTTATTCAAAGGGATAATATTTGAATGAAGTCTGGACACAATATCCAGGACTGCTTAACATTTGCTGCAAACAAGCAATAATTTTTCCAGGCAATTTTTTTTTCTTCCTGGGCCATTCTCTATCTCTTGTTCCTATTTGCCTCTAAGCTCTGTTTGCTTTATTGTGGCAATAACTGCCTACCCTGTATTGCCAATTATTTCTGTCAATTAGATTCTGAAGTACATTCTTACTAAACTCAACCTCCTTCTTGCTTGCAAAGATGATTGCAGCATTCATTTCTAATAGAATTGAGAGCTGGATTGTTTCAGACATGTTAATATGCAACTCTTGAAGTGACTGTTGAACCTTTCTCTACCCATGCATGAAGGAGCATTTTGAAAACAACCTATGGGGGGAAAATGTATATTAGCCACATCAATGAACTTCTTACATCATCATAAGATAAATGGAAAGTGACAGTCCAAGGACATAGATAGTCTAGTAGAGTTCTTGAACTCAGTATTATGCAACAATTTTTACTTAGAAACTTCTACAAAACACTTTCACTCATCTTTGATTTACGATCACAATTGAGTCCAATTTGCTTCTGTTGCTAAGCCAGATAATTGTTAAGTGAGTTTTTTATGATCATTTTTTTGCCATAAATCAATAACTGTAGTTTATTTATTTATTATTTATTTATTATTTAAATTTTTATACCGCCCTTCTCCCAAGGGACTCAGGGCGGTGCACAGCCATAATAAAACAACATATATCCATAAAATTTAAAAACAGTTTTAAAACATATTAAATAATTTGGCCCTTATATTAAAAAACTAGAAAACTAAACACCCCTTAAAATTCATTATTTAAGCCAGCCCAGCCTGTTGGAACAGTAAAGTCTTAAGGGCACGGTGGAAGGTACGTAGGTCGGGGATCATACGTACCTCCGGGGGTAATTCATTTCAGAGGGCAGGTGCCCCCACAGAGAAGGCTCTCCCCCTGGGGTCGCCAGTCAACATTGTTTGACTGACGGTGCCCTGAGGAGTCCCTCTCTGTGGGAGCGTATTGGCCGGTGGGAGGCTATCGGTGGCAGAAGGCGATCTCGTAGGTACCCAGGTCCTAAGCCATGGAGCGCTTTAAAGATGGTAACCAGCACCTTGAATCGCACCTGGAAGACCACCGGGAGCCAGTGCAGCTCACGCAGGAGAGGTGTTACATGGGTGCGCTGTGTCGCTCCCATAATCATAGTTGTTAAGTTAGTAACCATGTTGTTAAGTGTATCTGGCTTTCCCATTGACTTTGCTTGCCAAAAGGTCACAAAAGGTGATCACATGACTCCAGGATACTGCAATTGTCATGTAACATGGTACTAACTTAACATGGTTCTTGCCATAAGTGAATAACTGTAGTTGTTAAGTTAGTAACATCAGGGGTGGGCTTCAAACATTTTAGCAAGGGGTTCTCTGCCTGGTTGCTGAGTGGGTGTGGCCATGGTGGATGTGGCCTAGTCATCCCCCTGCACCATGGCTGGGGGGGCATTTTTACCCTCCCCAGGCTCTGAAGGCTGCAAATGGGCCCATTTCTGGCCTTCCCAAATTTCTGGTAGGCCCGTTTTTCGCCCTCCCTGAGCCTCCGCGCGCACCCTGCACTTATCTGCATCCAAAACGGACCACCTGGGGACTCCTCGGGTGGATGGGGCCAGCCAGGAGTGGGATTTGGGGGTTCTCCGAACTGCACAGAATCTTAGCTAGAGGTTCTCCTGAACCCCTGCGACCCCCCAGCAGCCCACCCCTGAGTAACATGGTTGTTAAGTGTATCTGGCTTCCCCATTGACTTTGCTTGCCAAAAGGTCACAAAAGGTGATCACATGACCCCAGGATACTGCAATTGTCATTAGTCAGTTGCCAAGCTTCTGAATTTTGATCATGTGACCATGAGGATGCTGCAGTTATTGTAAAGGTGAAAAATGGTCACTAGTCACTTTTTTTTAGTGCCATTGTAATTTTGAATGGCCACTAAATGAATGGTTATAAGTCAAGAACTACTTGTATAGAATGTTTAATATTTTGATATCTTTTTTTTTCTTTTGATACAAGCGCCAGACCTGGTTCAAGACAGATTTTGGTAAAATGCATATCCTCAAATTGTCTTGTCCATATCTGTACTCTCCTAACAATGATGATACCAACAGCAGCAACATTCATATGGATACCAAATGGTTAGAGATCCTCATTTTCAATATCTAGATCCTAGCTCAGGCTTCCCTAATCTAGACCTACTCCAGATATTTTGATTTCAATTTCTAGGATGTTTAGCAATTCCTATGATTATTGGGGAATTCTTGGGAGTTGAAGTTTACATCACTGGACGGCATCCAGATTGGGCAAATCTTTCTGGATAGCGCCATTTCTGCAGGCCACTATTGGAAATTAAACAGTCATCTGAATCCTTGCCAGTTGGACAAATATTTTCCAGCAGGGGCCAAAACAGCTATTACAGTAATGATGATAGTAGGCTACCCAAAACAGCTAATCACTGGAATATGCATTGTGGGTTGTGTGTTATGGACTAGGAGAGGATCAATAGTGATTGACCTAAGAAGGGACCCTGCACAAGGTTGGAAGGTCCATGGTTTGCAGCCAATGGGAAGAGAAGCAAAACCTGAATTCAGATCCACTAATTGCATCCTGTTGCTGACATAGTTTTTAGCAGGCAATGGCTAGAGTAATCCTTAGTTTGCTGTCTTATATTATTCTATTCAGGGAGAAATCTCCCAATCCATGCCAAATTACTGTTATAAAATCACACCATCCCACATAAACAATAAGATGTTTGATCTCTCCTGCCTCATTCCAACTCTAAGTTGACAGAGCAAATAACTCTTAACATAAATAACCATACTTCTATTTCAACGAACTGAATGTCTTAGCTGTTTGCTTTTCTGTTGTTAACTTCTACTGCTTCATCCAACTATTTGCAATAACCTTTCTTTAATCTCCACAGATGGGGAGTTTGTGGCCATTCAGATGTTGCTGAACTGAATCTTCCAGCAGCCTCAGTCTTCACGGTGAAGGGAGAAAAATGTTGGAAATTTTAGTCTAGTTTAGCAACTTTTGGAAAACTACAATTGCATCATTGATACAAGTGCATCATTGATTAATCTACGTTGATTTTCTTCAATCTGTTGCCCTTTGTGTAAGTCTCTTTCCCTGTAACACCAGTGAGGTAATAGACCTTATAGTTCAATCCATCTAAACAGCAGTCAATTTGGGAAAGATGGTCCATGTAGGATTATAGATACCAAAACTATACTGTCTTGATGCATTTCCACCTTTTAGCTTCTCTTTAGCGTCCTCCCCAAGCATAAAAAACCCAGTAATTAAATAATTGCATCTGCTGCCTTTTGTAAGATGTTCTATGGTCTTCTCTTCCCCTCTCGTTGACAACTAACTTAAAATAAATTCAGAAGTATTCTACTATACACATCTGCATATGGATAGATAAACAACAAATAAACAAAACAAAACAAAACCTCCAGCACATTATCCCAACATGTGGTTCTTCCTTATGGTTCAGCAAACAGATGTAGCCAGAGTGTTTGATTTGAATGCTCAAGCTTTTGGAGGATTTATGATCCATGTTAGGGTTACAGTATAAAGAACAAACCACATGTGATGCTAGGTTGCATGCAGTCTTTCTTTCTCCCCACCTTTCTTGAGAGCAAAATGTTCATTGCCAATGCTTTCATCTCTGCTGAAATATGTCCCCTAGGGCACATGCTCTTTCCTTATGGGAGAAAAGATAACATGGAAAGATAAATATAAGCAGCTGGAGTTATTTTCACCAGGAAAAAAATGTACTGTTGAGGACAAGATTATTCCTCACTACATGAGCCTTCAAATTCAGGTCATGTATTCCATGCTTACATTGTGTGCGTTTGTATGTGCATCTGCATGTGTGTGCATGTGTATTACCCAGAGAATCATAGAAATGGGAGTTTAGAGGTCATTTAGCCCAATCCCCTACTTAGGTACTTAATAGTCAAGGAGGAAATGGATATACACATACATATGCAAATAAAAGATAAATTAAAAAAACCAAGAAAATGCAAAAAACAAAAAAGAAATTAAAGTTAAGAAATATATATTTTATTTCTGATCTTCTTTTTAACAAATAATTACAAATATATTGTTCCGTTGTCTTCTTAGATGTCATACAAATCCCTTCAGCCCATTATTTAAGTCACATCTTTCTTAATCTTCCATAAATCATTTTATTTCTTCCTTCTTTCAGCACATGTTTAGCTTTCCAATCTTTCAAAAAAAAAAAAAGTTCTTGTTGTTTTGTCATTTCTGTGAATTCTGATATTTTCACAATCCATTCCTCCACTGAACTGATTTCATTATTCTTCCGTCATTGTCATTTTCTACAGTTATATAGCTATAACAGTTTATCCTAGGTCTTTTCTAATTCATTATTCATAAGTTCCAATAAAAAGAATTCTTGTTTTTTGAAATATTAATCTTTAGAATTCTTTGCATCATTGTGTGAAATCATATCCAACATTTCTCAGCTTTCTCACAAATCCACCATACATACAAACTGTCCCCTGAAAACCACTTTTGGATTCTGTGTTGAGGTGGGGAAAAAAATTAAACTTTGAATTTGGATTTAGATAGGTTTGTTGCTAAAAATGGTTAGTATGTATTATGTAAAAGTAAAAAGTTGAGGCTGTATGTTATCATCCTATCCTACTGCGCTTAAAAGAGTTGGAAGTCAAATCTTTGATTTCTTTTTCCCTTATATATTTTACTCTTCCCTTTTTCCTCCTCTACTTTCCCTCTATTTCATTTTTCTTTGTATTTTATATTTTAATAAACCAATGAAAAAATTGGGAGGAAAAAGAAATTAAGTCTTCCAGCAACTGAGATGCTGGCATTTCCAGGAAGATGGAAATGGTGGCAAGAGGATCTATAAAGACCATAAGAAAGGAGGGCAGAAGTGGAGTGAGAAAAGAACTTTGAGGTCTTTAGCTCTCAAGCCTGTGGGTTTACCTGCTCTTCCTTGTGGAATTGCCTTCTTTATCCTCTCTAATGCTTCAGTCTCTTTTTCCTTGATCCTCAGCTGTCACTGGATTAGCAGGTGAGGCCTGTAGGGAGGAGCAGATTTGCTCAGTTACCCTTCTTGGTTATATCCTACTTTGATTATAGCAGTGTCTGCATTACATGGACTCACCTTTAAAATGTGTTTGAAGGTGCAATAGCCAGCAATAGCAATAGCACTTAGACTTATATATTGCTTCACAGTGCTTTACAATTCTCTCTAAGCGGTTTACAGAATCAGCATATTGCCCCCAATAATCTGGGTCCTTATTTTACAGACCTTGGAAGAATGGAAGCCTGAGTCAACCTTGAGTCTGTCAGGATCGAACTCCTGGCAGTGGAATTCATTCTAACCACTGTGGCTCTTTTAATCCATGAGTAGTTAGGTCAGGGGTCAGCAACCCACAGCTCTGGAGCCGCATGTGGCTCTTTCATCCCTCAGCTGTGGCTCCCTGTCACTGGTCGGCACCACAATTTGGAGAGGAGCTTCCGATTAAGGGGAGGAAAGCATGGCGTCCCAGGAAGAGACTCTATGGCAAGGGACGGATTTTCTGGATGGCTCCACAATTGATAGGACAATTGTTAGGACAATTGGTTAGGACAAGTAGAGGAAAAAGGACATCGCACTAGGAGGAGATTCTATGGTGGGGGAACTGGACTTCTGGTCAGCTCCAGAATTGAATGGGGGGCTTCCGGTTAGGACCTTTGTAGCTCTTTGAGTGTTTAAAGTTGCCGATCCCTGAGTTAGGTTCTTATGGGTGCATAGTATAGGAATCACATGTATGCTTCACACTGATTCCAACTGTTTACTGAGCACCAAATCAGCAAGAGTAGAATGGCAAGATCTAAACAAAATAGATATTAAACAATTACAAAGCTAACAGTCAAAATACACATTATATATTTGAATCCTTGTACCTGCTCCCATTACTTGTCCCAGCTTCTGCCAACCTAGCAGTTCGAAAGCACGTAAAAATGCAAGTAGAAAAATAGGAACCACCTTTGGTGGGAAGGTAAAAGTGTTCCATGCACCTTTGGCGTTTAGTCATGCCGTCCACATGACCACTGGCTCTTCGGCTTTGAAACAGAGATGAGCACCGCCCTCTAGAGTTGGGAATGACTAGCACATATGTGTGAGGGGAACCTTTACCTTTACCAGATATGCTCAGACTTTTGGCAGTCTGTTTAGCATTAATTGCACAACCATGGTGTGTATGTGGGGGGGGGAGGGGGTAGAAAAAGGTGGCAGATGGTGTCCAATGGATTAGGGATTGACGGGAATGGACTCCACAGTCATATCTTCATGTAACTCATTGTCAACTGGAAGGAGCCATTTCTTTTTTAGATTCTACAGTAAGGAAAATCAAGACGGGAGAGAATGAGACACACACAGAGAGAACATCTGATTCATTTGCTTCCTGCAGCTTTTAATCTTAGAATGTTTGCATGTAATGGATCAATTTTATGTTCTCTTTATTATAAAACCAGAGTTTATAGGGTTTTATTTATGCAGCATTTCTTTGTTTGTTTATTTTTCTCTTAGAGCATGGAATCCCATTTGTGTTTTGTATATAAGAATGCATTTGTCTATTATTAGCTGTGTCTTTTGCTTTCTTTAAGTTGGATATGTAGAAATCAGTGCTGCATTAAAACTATTATGTGCTATCATTAGGAATTAAAGCTCATTATCTTTTTTACTTAGTTTAAGAAAATACTTTGGCTCTCTCCAACATTCAGCAACTTTCTGAATACTCAAGAGCACTTTAAGAAAGAAAGAAAATCAACTTGTGGAGAAAACACATAACATTTACATTTTTCCCATTCCCAACATGTCATTTGAACATCTCTCAAGCACATGGCAATTTTGTCTGTGCTGGGTGACCCACTCAGCCACGTGTGCTGTCTCACTGTGTGACAGAATGTGCACTGCAAAGCCTTGGGGCCTTTTCTGTTAAAGTGATGACTTTTTTCCACTGATGCTCTGGGAGAAAAGCAACTGTGCCATGTCATTTATTATTCTTAAAACGGCATTTATACCTTACCTATACTCCAAGGCAATGTTCATGGATCATTTAAACATTTCCTAGTAGCATGGAAGCAGTTTGTGGATAAACAATTCTGAAATGATGGAGAAATTGATTGACCTGGCTCAGCTGTTATATTCTGTGGCTTGAATAAGAAGGCCAAAAGCTTGTCAGGATCCATCTAGCTCAGCATTCTGGGTCAGACACTAGTGGATTGGATGTGGTTAGGAAGCTCACAAGCATGGATACCAGGTGATGATCTACTGTTGCTCCCTAGTATGCCAAATCGAAGTTTTGCTGCCTGTGATTCAGAAGGTCATGATCAACAACCAGGAGTAGAATTACTGAAGAATTACTAGAGTTAGGAGGGCTGTGTAGAATGAACAAGTCCAACTCCCTGCTCAATGTAGAAATGCAAATCAAAGCATCCCAGAAAGATGGTTGCCTGAACATCTGAAAGGAAGAGAAATCTACCATCTCCATGATTCAACAGTTTTTACTGTCAAACTGTTCTCTGTTAGGAAGTGTTTTTTAATATTCAGTTAGCCTTCCTATAGTTGAAATCCATTATTTTGTGTCCTGCCCTCTGGAACCTTGGAGAAGAAGTCTTCAGCATTTTTCAAGATATGCTTCCAAATGTTTTCCATAGATTGGAAAGTAATACCATATTCCTTACCGCAATACTGATCCCAATATTTCTCCTCAAGACAAAACTGAACTGAAACAACTTGCCTCCAGAAGTTGTGGGTGCTCCAATAGTGGAGGTTTTTAAGAAGAGAATGGACAACACTTTGTCTGAAATGGTATAGGGTTTCCTGCTTGAGCAGGGGGGAGGTCTAGAAGACCTCCAAGGTCCCTTCCAACTCTATTATTTTGTATTCTGTTAAACTGTTTTGAGATCCTTGATCATCTTTGCTATCTATTCTCTGAAACTTTCAGAAGTATAATGCCTATACCTGGACACAATATTCAAAACTGAATCAGAATAAAGTGAAAGTGTTACTTCCCATGATTGGGAAATTACATTTCTGTTGATACAGCCAGACATTACATTGTCTTTTATAATAGTCGCTTCACACTGTTGGCTCATATTTAGTTTCCAATCAATTACTATTTCAAATCTTTTTCATAAATTCTATTACCAGCCCCTATTCTTTAGTTGTGCACCTGTTTTTTGTTTCCTGGGGAAAAACTTTTGTATTTTATTCAATTAATTGTACCCCAAAGCAATATCCTGTGGACAAAATTTTAATATTTGTATTTCTCATTTTAGGTATTAGATACTCCGTTGAATTTTGTGTCATCTGCAAATTTGATAACCACCCTCTCCATTTCTTCTAAATCATTAATAAAAGCATTAAAGCTAAAAGACCCAGAGTCATACTTTGTGGTTTGATACTTCATACCTCTTTCCATTTATTGAATAACTGTTTATGAACATTCTTTAAATGTGAGTTGAGGTCAATAATGCATCCTCTTACTGTATTTTTCAGATTATAAAACACACCGGAGTATAAGGTGCCCCTTAGTTTTTGGGGAGAAAAATAAGAAAAAAGCTGATTGGCTGGTGAATGGCCTCCCAGAATACCCCCAATCAGCTGTTCCCAGAGGTGAACTTTAGCAATAGGTTCGTTGGTTGTGAACTCTGCACCTTGCTTTCTTTTCAGCCTCTGAAACCTCCCTTTAAGAGGCTTTTTTCAGCCTCTGAAACCTCTGTTTGAGACACTGGGCAGGGCTACATTCAGTGTATAAGATGCACCCAAATTTTCACCCTCTTTTAGGGGGAAAAAAGGTGCATCTTATAATCCGAAAAATATGGTAATTCTCATGGTATCCTGCTTACATTTTACTAGGTTCCTAATAAAAAAAGTTATGATGTACTTCAAATGCTATTTTATTTGCTAAGATAAAACTATATTACGTCCATAGTTCTGCAATGTATTAAATTATTCAAAATTTTAAAATAAGATTACATTTCTCAGGTAAAGTTGCTGTCCATGCTGATTTTTTAGTTATAGGAACTTCTAGATCAAATTTTCATGGTTGGCTTGAGAATTCCCTGAGGCATTCATCTCAAAGGAACTGGGCATGGCTAGTCTAGTGAAGAGAAGGACCGGGGGAGACATGATAGCAGTGTGACAATATTTGAGGGGCTGTCACAGAGAGGAGGGAGTCAACCTATTTTCCAAAGCACCTGAAGGCCAGACAAGGAATAATGGATGGAAACTGATCAAGGAGAGATTCAATCTACAAATAAGGAGAAATTTTCTGATAGTCAACCAGTGGAACACCTTCAGAAGTCGTGGGAGATTCATCACTGGAAGCTTTCAAGAAGAGACTGGATAGCCATCTGTCAGGAATGGTACAGGTCTCCTGCTTAAGCAGGGGGTTGGACTAGATGACCTACAAGGTCCCTTCCAACTCTTTTATTCTATTCTAAATTAACTGATATGAGAATTTCCTGAAGTTTCATTGTCCCTCTTTAAAGATATAGACATCAGTTGCCCTCCTATAGTCATCTCCCTCTTCCCCACTGATTGCCAAATTCTTCATGAATTTCTCAATTCTCTTCTCAATATATAGTGTGCCTCTCTTGCATTTACCTTTATTTTCCTTCAATCCAAAGTAATCCTTTTAGCCCAATATCAGCTGGCTTGCAATTTTCTCTACCTGTTCTGGCCCAATAATGCCAATAATTTTAAGATGGGGTGACTAGAATAATGCACTGTATAGTTTAATGTATTTTCAATTTTATTTTCAGTTCCCTTTCTTCTGATTCCAACCATAAAACGTGCTTTGTTTACGGCAGCTGCACATGGCATATAGCTGTCATGAACCAGTTTGTGAATAGACCACAGGCACTTTATTGCCGCTTCAGAGCTGTTAATGAGTTATCACTGTCAGCATCCTCTGTATTTCTGTTCCCTTTCACTTTATTGTTCCTTCTGCTCCACTATCTATAGATGTTGGATGCATGAGAAGGATTTATTTGTGGTATGTATATATTTCCATGACTCCCCACTCCTCTGATCTCACAGTAAGAGTCAGGTGGTATGGAAGAATTAAAACCAAAGCAATGGGAACAATAATTCAAATAACAAATGTCCGAGATTGTAAAAAAGAAACCTGTTCCAGTTTACAATAAGAACATTGGACAGCAGAGCTTACTTAACTTCGCTGCCCAAATGCCTGGGGACTGGCCAGGTTTTTACAAAAAGCTAAAAGGCTAATACTTCTGGAGCCATCTGGATCTCCAGAGGGATGCTGTGCCACAAGGCAGGATGAAGCTGTCTGTAATCCACAGAAGTCTAGATTGTAACAACTGCATTCACCATTAAAATGAATGCATTCACCTGCTAACTTATTTCATTACTTGCACACGTGCAGGCCTTGGGGAAATGTGTTTAGTAATAGCTTTGTTTATGCATGTGATAATTGCAGCAAGATTATTGCATGCACAAAGATGGAAAGATTCAGCAACACTTTCATTGGAGGAGTGGTTGGTGAAGATGATAGAATTTGCTGAGATGGCTAAACTGAGCTGGTTGGAAGCCCCTTATGGATTTTTGTGTAAAATAGAAAAAGAAATGAATGTGTGTGGTTTGGATGATTAGACAGGATATATTATAGAAAGAAGAGAATTATGTTGTAAACATAGGGTAAGAGATAACTTTATACTTAACAATAGCTGTAAAGAAGGTTGGAAGTCACTTCTTTATATCTTTTTTCTTTTCCGTTTTCCTTTTTTCCCCCTTTCTCTTTGATTTTTTTACTTTCTTTCTCTTAAGTTTTTATTACTTTATATTAGTTTGTATTTGTTTTTGAGTACCTTTTAATTTTTTTTGAAAAATAAAATTACATTTAAAAAGGGGAGTGCGATGGCTCAGCTGTTAAGGATGCTGATTGTCAGCTGGAAAGTTGACAGCCTGGGTTCAAGACCTGAGTGCCGCGCGATGGAGCGAGCTCCTATTACTTGCCTCAGCTCCTGCCAACCTAGCAGTTCGAAAGCATGCGAATAGATAGATAGTTAGAGAGATAGTTAGTTAGTTAGTTAGTTAGTTAGTTAGTTAGTTAGATAGATAGATAGATAGATAGATAGATAGATAGATAGATAGATAGCACTTTAGTAGGAAGATAGCCATATTCTGTACACCTTGGCATATAGTTGTGCTAGCCACATGACTATGAAAGCATCTTTGGACAATGCTGGCTCCCTTGGATAAGAAATAAAGATGAAGATAAAGATAAAGATAAAGCATCTTATTCTAGAATGTTGAAATACATGTTAGAATGTAATTTGGATTGCAACAACTGCAGAATTATTCAGCCAGTAGATGGCAGCATTTAGTTTGCATCTATGTTTATAATCTATAGCACAGGTGTCAAACTTGATTGCGTCACGTGACGTATCGTGACATTTTTTGCCTTTGTGGAGCCGTGGTAGCTGTGGCTTATGTGTGACGCATCCGGCCCATGGGCCTCCAGTTTGACAGGCCTGATCTATCATTCCTTATGTTCTGAGGAGGGTTTTCTGTGACAGTTGAAACCATTAAGCAGCAAAGCTCATGGTGACTGCAGTGTACAATTTATCTTCATCTGTATGACTATGTAACCATCCTCTGCTACCAATCTGTATGCTATATAATAATTCTCTGCTACTATTTCTATCTAATAAAATAGAATTTCTAATATAGAAACATAGAATCATCAGGCTGGAAGGGACCTTAGGGGTCTTTAGTTCAAATCCCAACTGAATAATTGACTAATTATTCAAACTATCAGGAAATCCCTCCTTATTTCCAGGCTGGGTTGAGAACTTCCACCTATCACTTCTTGTCCTGCCCTCAGGTGCTTTGGAGAATAAATTGACTTCCTCTTCCCTGTGACAACCCTTCAAGTATTGGAAGATAACTATACTATGCTGAGCAGAATCTGGATTTTTGAGGGTGAATGCAAGTTTCTTCATAGCCTTCAGGGATGTTGGATCTCCAACATCTGAGCATACAGACCAAGAACACAAAAATAAAAAATAAAAATATTTTTTTTTTACAGAGAGAAAGGAGTTCTACAGGAGAGAATCCTGCTATATTTTAGCAAGATTGATTTTTCACTTCCCAGCAAGTCCCATGCTCTCTGCAATGTGTCTATTGCTGACTAATATGATATAGAAAATTAATCTGCTTTTCTCCATCTTTCTGTGTGCCATGGAATTGATGAATTATGGTTCGTCGTTGCTTAATCTTCCTGTGAAAGGAATGATTACTTAGCTTTATCTAAACTTCATCTATGCTCAGTAATATTCCCATTCCTTTCCTTATTCCTACTTGACCAGGATCTGCTTGAAGTTCATTGACATTACCAGAACAAAGGCAGAAGAAGGGCTCTATTTGCTGAAACATGTGCCTTGACTCCAGGATGAAGGGAAGGAAGGATTCCTGACTTGTAAATCTTAATTGGATTGGCCAAATCTTCTCTCCTTTGTCAGGGTTGAAGGGCTTCTGAGCCCTTGGATTAGAAAGATGGAAAATTGGTTATCATGATGCAATAGACAATGAAAACCACATGCTTCATGCTACTTTCTTCATTCCTTTGAGGAAAGCAGAAAAAAGAATAAAACAAGACACCAGCTTTGAAAAGGGGAAAGCAAAAGTTGACTTCTAGCTCTAAATACTGAATCAAGGAAGTTGTACCTTAAATGTTAAGCCTATTAGAACTCCTTGTATATTTTTCTTTTATACAATTTTTTGCAAACGTACCAGGAGCTGGCAAAGAAGAGTTTATATTATGCACATTTTTTTATTTCCAAACAGCTGACAAGCTGGATTGTATAAAGCAAAAAATATGGCACAGTACTTGGAAATATAAATATTTGCATGTTCATAACTATCCTTTCCCCTCCTGTACTTTTCATAGACCCAGGACACTGAAAATTAATTTGCATTTTTCATAGTTTTCTATGTTCTTTCTCTCCTCCCTTCTTAAAACACTTCTTTCTTTCTTTCTTTCTTTCTTTCTTTCTTTCTTTCTTTCTTTCTTTCTTTCCTTCCTTCCTTCCTTCCTTCCTTCCTTCCTTTCTTTCTTTCTTTTTCTTTCTTTCTTTCTTTCTTTCTTTCTTTCTTCTTCCTTTCCTTTCCTTTCCTTTCCTTTCCTTTCCTTTCCTTTCCTTTCCTTTCCTTTCCTCTCCTCTCCTCTCCTCTCCTCTCCTCTCCTCTCCTCCCCTCCCCTCCCATCCCTTGATGGTGGCTGGGAAATCTTGAAATTGCATTAATACATTTAAAAGGCACCACTTTGGAACTACAGATTCAAAAACATCTAATTTTTTTTTACATTAAAAATGTAGCGTTTCTATTGTTTATTACAACTGTATTGTAGGATACATGTTAGAGCAATATAAACCTTCAAAGGGGTCTTTTGATTTAATGAAGCTTTGACTGAACCCCTTTCATCAAAGTGGACCCTTTAACTGAACCAGAGGTAACAAAGAGCTTTATAACTTTGGAACTGCTTCATGGATTCAATCACTTTCTTGCTGTTATAGACAATGGACAATATTCTACTCCCACTTCCATTTAAAGGCGAACACTGTGGAACGTTGAGAGCTATGGTGAGCTCTAACATGCACATGAGTAGCCAATTAGTTTTATTATTAATAAAACTCTCTGCTTTGACCTTCATCCATCTTCTGAGCTCTTGGCTTCTTTAATGTTAGCCCTAGCCTTAGGTTTGCTTCCTTGATAACAGAATGTAGACTTCAAACCTGATCCTTCAGGACAATTGAAAGCTGACTCAAGTCTCTGGATTCAACCAAGGCTAACCAATGTACTATGTGCTTTTGGATCAAATGTCACTTTTAAATTTTGAATGACACTGACAGGTTTAATTGGTAGCAGCAAGTGAATGGATGCCTGCCTAACACAGATGCTGGTACAAACATCTACTGTTTTGAAGAACAGAGAGGTGGAAAAGTTACAAATTACATTTTCTCTGTGCCAACCTTTTTTGGAGCAGCACAGGGGACTCTGGCATTGCATGTTATTGCTCTAGTCTACTTCTGCTGCCTCTGTTAATTAACCTAGATACCTACAATACCACAAGCTTAACACAGCTAAGTCCATCCAGAAGGAGACTTTCCAATATGGCCTACCCAGCTGGGTATTTCAGCAGAGACAGAGTTGAGAAGGGGGTTAGCTTCTCAACCAGCAATGCTATCTTGCTGGTACCCCATGCTATTCAGTTATCAGCGTCATCAAAGCTAGAGGAACCCATAGGAGCAAGTCCATTGTTATTCTCAAGTATCCAGCATGCAACTCCAGAAAACATGTGTTAAAAATAGTCTTAGCTGTTATGGGATTTTGTTTGTTTTTATTCTTAAGTTTGATGAGAATACCTTCGGTCAAGTCTTACACATCTTATACTCTTTGCAAGTTGCTGTGGTATCCTTTCCTTATCTCTACTAATTCAAACTTAAAAGAATGGCAGGGCAAATTTTTCAAAATGAAAAAGGGAAGATATAGGAAGAGACATTCAATACAGCCCAAATGTCCTCAGTTAGAAGTACCTGTTCTGGGGAGTGAGACGTCTTTATACAGAAAGCTACATCTAACATTTCAGCTATCCTTTTCCTATAGAGTAGAAGAATCACTGCATCCTGTATATGCACCTATGTGCTTGATACAGTGGTTTTTGAGCTAGATTGCAGGCAAATAAATACAAAGCCTTCTCTTTTTCTGAGACACAAATTCCCATCTGCCTTTCCAAAGATTAAATTGCTTTGGTGTCAGTGAAGTGTATCTAGAGGCTCAAAAAACGGTCTGAGAATTACTGTTCAAATGTTACTGTCCCAAATGCTGCCAATTCACTCTTATGGCAAGCATTCTCCCTTTTACTGAGTTCTTTGACATTTGATTTTGCAAAGCCTGTAATTGAAAACTCTACCTTTTTTACTCACTGCCGAAGCCTGAAGCTGCACAGATTAATGCTGAATTATTTTTAGTATATATTTAAGTTTATTCATGCTGAAAGGTGGTACTTATCTTTTGTAATTTTAGAGCAGTGCTTTGAATAAAAACCTTAATATTGTTCTACTTCAAACACCATGTGACAGACATGTGGGAGAAGCCTTTAATCTATTCTAGGATGTCCAATGTATGTACATGTGAGAATATGTTGCTTTGAACTATCCCATTTAGGTTCCAGACCACATTTTGTTCTGCAGATGGAAAACTCTGCAAACCATGGAGTTCAGTTCAGGTTATTTGTCTATGTAGAGTTTGGTAGCTGTTTGTTAATGTTGAGCTCTTCAACATTAATCCCACTCAGATGCAATACACATCTGTCGGGTTGCTTTCAGAAGACTCAAAGTCTTTCTAGCAGTGCAAGAAAATATACAAAACTGTTGGGGTTAGCAAGCTATAACTGGTTATTGGGGAAGAGAAGCCTCCTCTGAGTGTTTGTGTACTTGGGTGTATGTGCATGTGTGAGAGAGACAGACTGGAGAAATTAGGTAAACTATAAATCTCAGTATGGCTCCTATCTGTGCATGGGCAAGAGAGAAAGATGCTGGCTATGGCTACATGAAAAGATATAAGTAAGTTTTCTTTTATATGTATTGGTTTATTGCATAACGATAGGTTTCCGTGGAGCTTCTCAGTCATCCAAGTCATAGTTGTCCCAAAGCTGCTTTTATCAAAAGGCAGATGGACTGTTTTTCCCTTGAGGAAGAAGAAGAAGAAGATATTTTGCTTCTCATCTAAGAAGCTTCAATGGTTCTGGGTGGATGGTAGGGTCAATGGAAGGATTAGTTCTGACAGGATGGGAAAGGGGTTGGAAGGATCATGTTTCTTTGCAGTCATCTGGTCATTAGCACTCCCCTTGAGAGCTCTTGAGGCTACTTAGGGTTTATCTGTGGATCTGTGTCTATGTCAGGATGCTAACAACCATAGACTAAAAATAAATATGATCCTTCCAACCCAGGGGTGAAATCCAGCAGGTTCTAACAGGTTCTGGAGAACCAGTAGCAGAAATTTTGACTAGTTTGGAGAACTGGCAAATACCACCTCTGACTGGCCCCAGAGTGGGGTGGGAATGGAGATTTTGCAATATCCTTTCCCTGTCAAGCCCGCCAAGCCACGCCCACAGAACCAGTAGGGAAAAATTTTGAGTTTCACCCCTGTTCCAACCCCTCATCTTGTCAGAACTAATTCTTCCATCGCACCCAGCATCCTGTCTGAACCAATAAGAAATAATGATAAATTGTTTTCTTGTTCAAGGATCAGAACTAGAATCAACTTGGGTGTGATTTTTTTTATTATTAGTGAGGGTTTCTGATTCCCAGTTAAAAACAAAGAAAAAGAAATTCTCCCAAACTTAGCTGTCATTCAGTAATACCACCAAAAGGTACAGTATATGCCGTAATAGAGACTGCATGTTGAGTTTTCCAGTAGTCTTCATCAAAAGTAGGATATAAAAAGCAGGGAGGAAAAAAAGAAAGAAAAAGAAAAAGCAGGAAATTCCAGAGACCAAAACTAAGATGAGAATTTTAGGGCCAGGAGGCTTGACGACTGAATACATTAGCTGACAGAGCTTACCTGTTTTTTGTTTTTTTTTATTGCAGTGTAGTTATCTTTTGACAATAGCCTGGAATATAGAAAATTTAAAAAGCAGAATGTTTACAGAGGAGTAGAGAGATAACCTTGAGGAACAAATGCAAGGGTGGTTACATAAACAGCAGCCTAGCATGAAAGAAAGGAGGGTTTGAGAAAGAACTTCAGGATTGGCCTTCCTTGATTCACTTTGGTGAAGTGGAGGCACAGGGAAGGGAAGTCAGTCTTTCAAGGTTCCCTCATTATACTTTGCACTAATGATAGAACCTTGCAGTAGTCTCAAAAGTTTGAAAATGTTCATTTATAAAATATAAAAACTATCTTTTATGTCTGAATTTTGGATCTGGCATAAAAATTAACGCTTTCCCTGTCATCAATCACCGAGAATTATTAATAACAGCATGGATGAGCAAGTTCTTATACAAAATAAACTGTCATTAGGAAACAGATACATTAATAGTGACAAGGTTAGAGAAAACAGACAATATGAGCCATTTTAAACTTAAACTGGCTATGTTTTCTTTTCTTTATCCCAAATCAATTTATGCTAGCCTGTTGTTTTTAACATTTCAGCTGCATTTGTTTAAATGACAGAGTTCCTTTGATTCCTATCCTATACAACTGGCGAAGACTCATCCAGTGTTTTTCTACTGGTTCAATAGACTTTGAATTTACTCCACAAAGATAATGAAATGTCTAAATGATAAAAAAAAAAAACTAATTTATTTTAGGGGACAGACTGGTGGCAGAGAAGTCCAGGTAAGAAGGAAAGCACCGAATTTGCTTTCTCCTAAATTTCAAACGAAGATAAGAAAATACACATTTTATAGTCATTTCAGTCACATGAAAAAAAGTGCCGTGATTACTATCAGCAGCATGATACCTCTCTGTCATTTTCTTTAATGTGCCAAATGACTTGTTTTGAATCAAGACAGAAAAATGTTTACAGAACAATAACGCATACCTTCAACAGAATTTAAAAAGGTAGGAAAATAGTGCTGGGAATATTCTACCAATCCATGTTATATGCTGGAATATGTGATATGTACTGTAAAACCAATGTCAAACTCTGTATCCTGGGCAGAAACATATAGAGAAAAAGGATAAAACATTTGGAGTACAATTTTATGCACGTCTAATTAATAATGAGGTTTCTTCAAGGAAAGCGGATATTGGATTGCTGCTTTAGTTACGGCAGTTCTATTTCTTAAATCACAGCTTTCCCTTTAACTTCTGTCTCCAATTCTTCTTCTGCGCTTCAGGGAGGGATATAAATTCTGCTGAAGATAAACCATTTCTCCCACACCATTGAGAACAATAAACAAGGAAAAAAATTATATTAAACTAGTTGCCCGCTGTGTTTGCTTCTGTAAGGAACAAAGTTGTAATTCCATTAATTATCTTTAGCCAAGCATGCCAGCCTTAGTTGTGCATGAATAATTGGACTCCCTATTCAAAAGCTCAGCATTGCACATAGCGATCGAAAGACTGTACCCAATGGAAACAGCAGGAGAATGATACTGGGATACCTGGAACCATGCCAATATGGAAAATCTCTTCTGCACAGTTTCGGCGGCTAAGCTATATTTATAATATAGGTAAATTGAAAATACATCATATTAGCTTAAGGGCTTTTGCTGAAGAATAATCTTGGTGTGAAAAGTATCCATGAGGTTTGGAGGAGCTGAAGAATGTTGAGCATCCCTAGAGTGCCAACATGTTGGAGGCTGAAACATGCAAGTGTGAAAATTTCTAACAGTGAGGAACTGACCTAAGCAAGGATAATGAAACAGGTGTTATAATTATACAAGACAGGAGAGCTATTTATGGGAGATAAGTGATAGAGGCAGGCAACATTCAGTGGCTACCTACAGTAGCTCTATCCTATCAAGAGATGAGTCCAAAGAACATCTATTTTGTGTATCTGTGTCTGGGAAGAAAAGACAAAAGGAAATGATCTCAGATTATTAGCAATGACTTACAGCTGAGTGATCCTAAAGTCCTCAAGGGTTTCTTAAAACCTTCTCAGGGGTCCCCAAAATGAAAATTATTTGCCAATCTATGTTGAAAAATAATACAACATTCAAATCCCAGCAAATAATCTTGAGAAATAATAGTGGTAGCAAAAGTCTCTGTTTTAATTTTTAATATGGTAAATATAACCGATACAAACAAACACTCTTTGGAGGTCCTGCATAATTTTTAAAAGTGGGAAGAAGTCCTGAGAGGGAAAAAAAAAACATTTAAGAAATCCGGTGATAGACAAAGAGCAGAATTAAATTCTTAACTGTGAGAGGAATCTTGGAGTCCTAGTGGACAATCATTTAAATATGAGCCAGCAGTGTGCAGCAGCTGCCAAAAAAGCCAACACAGTTCTAGGCTGCATAAAGAGAGGGATAGAATCAAGATCATGTGAAGTGTTAATACCACTTTATAATGCCTTGGTAAGGCCACACTTGGAATACTGCATTCAGTTTTGGTTGCCACGATGTAAAAAAGATGTTGAGACTCTAGAAAGAGTGCAGAGAAGAGCAAGAAAGAGGATTAGGGGGATGGAGGCTAAAACATATGAAGAATGGTTGCAGGAACTGGGTATGTCTAGTTTAATGAAAAGAAGGAATAGGGGAGACATGATAGCAGTGTTCCGATATCTCAGGGGCTGCCACAAAGAAGAGGGAGTCAAGCTATTCTCCAAAGCACCTGAGGGCATGACAAGAAGCAATGGGTGGAAACTAATCAAGGAGTGAAGCAACTTAGAACTAGGAGAAATTTCCTGACAGTTAGAACAATTAATCAGTGGAACAACTTGCCTCCAGAAGTTGTGAATGCTCCAACATTGGAAGAAGATGTTGGATAACCATTTGTCTGAAGTGGTGTAGGGTTTCCTGCCTAAGCAGGGGGTTGGGCTAGAAGACCTCTAAGGTTCCTTCCAACTCTGTTATTCTATTCTATTCTATTCTATTCTATTCTATTCTATTCTATTCTATTCTATTCTATTCTATTCTATTCTATTCTATTCTATTCTATAGTATCTACATCCTACTGCTCCATTCTGGTGGGCAGAATGAAGGGCAGAAGAGTCATCATTGTTAGATTTGAACCTCCAACACAAAAGACAGAGGAGGCTGATGTTGCAAATATAATATTTTATTTATTTAATTTATATACCCCTTGACTAATTAGTCCGCCCCAGAAAATAAAAAACTTATTTATTCATTTATTTAAAACCAGCTTGTATACTTCTGTATACTTAGCATTTGGCAATCAAAACATTCATAATAATGGTTAAAAAAAACACCACACACACAGCAAAACAACAATGAAACTTTGCAGCAATAAGGAAGGAGGTAGAGCCACACCAATTATTTCACAATTGATCTCTATGAGGTTTCCCAGAAGGCTAATCAAATTTCCAAAGAAAGGCTATTCCGTTATAATGGCTCCATCAGACTCTACCTCCCTTTAAGTCATGAAAGTTGGAAACCATGACCCTACCTGATGATGGAAAATTTCAGTTGGAGAAGAAAGTTCTGAAGTTCCCTGGAAGCCCAGCTATATTGAGTTTTATGGGATTTTGAATTATCCCTGGAAACAATTGGAAGCTAATTTAACTTCTGTAATATGGTTATGATGGCTGTCAACACCAGCAGATGGGCCACAAATTTTTGTGCTTAGTACACTTCCCAGTGGTTTTCAAAGGCAATTCAGTAGAAGGTAGACTGCAATAATCCAGGTATGTAGGAACAACACTGTGAATTACCACTGCAAGGTCCTCCTACTCCAAGCTTAGACCACAACTGGTGTGCTAGCTAAAAGTTGATAAAGAGCTCTGGGCATAGTCTCTTACTGTCTATCTAGCAGTGAGTATTAGTCCAACATGACCCTGAAGTCAGAGATGTGCTTTCCAGGGCAGTGCCTTCCATTCCAGAATTAGTACTAGTGTTGACAGACCACCACTAAGTATTAAGAGTGCTTCTGTCTTGCTAGGATTCAGCTTCAGCCTGTTTTATCCAATTCAACCCTCTTACTGATTTATACATTCAAGCAAGTACTCTACTCCATACGTATTCCAGGTCTAAACAGATTATTTAAAACAAAAATAAAACTTCTCCCTTATGACAGAAGCACCTCTTTTGATCTACACTTAGTTGTCAAAAGCCAGCTGTAGTTTACAGACCTCCTGAGTCCATGCCCATTGCTTCACCAGTCATCTGGCAGCAGTGTCTTCTGTGCACCAATGAGGACATCCAGAACACTCTGTGAAGGCAAAGCATTGAGGCCTATGATCCTTCAGTCTTTCCTGTTGCACAGAGCTTTACTGGGCATGCTTCATCTGAACAAAGAAACTGCCTTGGAAAATCAGCAAAGGGGAAGGCTGAGCAGTAAAAGAAAACTGATATCCATTTTCTTTGGTTTATGTAGAGAGGCAGGTGTAGATTGTTTATGTTGAAAGGAAACCAATGTAAGTTGGGCAGGATATTTTTTTCTTTGACAATGATGAACTTTGCAGTATACATTAATGCAGTGGCCTTTTTAGGTGAAGAAAGATATTCATCTAGGGCCTTTTATAGACTCTGGAGGTCTGAAAGAAGAATATTCATTGGAACAATTACTGCACTGACAGATTTGCTTTTGTCATATGCTAGAAACCCCACAGATGAATCATCTCAAATATTTGCAGCAGCCAAGTTAAAATAACAGTTTCTACATTCAAAACAATTTGAATACTCTTTAAAATGTATTAAGCAAAAATATTGGGAATCAGAGCGAATGTTTTGGGAGCTTTAGGTATGATGATGACGATATTAACCTTTCAATCACATCTGATTCTTTGCAATTCTATGGACCCGCTCTCTCCAAATGTTTTGACCTTGTACAGCTTTTTTTCAGTTCTTCTATGTTCTAGTTGGTGTGAGCTTTGATGGTGGCTAGCCACCTAGTTTTTTGACAGCCTCGTTTCCTCTTACTGTTGACCATTCCAAACACAACTGCTTTTTCAGCCATGTTGGATTGCATGGTTGAAATAAGTAAGGTGGAATTTTGTGATTTTTTTACCTTCCAGCGATATGTCTGGTTTTATACGCTCTGATGCTTGCTTGTTTGTCACTTTTGATGTCCAAGGAATACCCAGGAGCCTTCTGTAACTCCACAGCTTGACAAGTCGAGTTTCCTTCTGTCAAGATTTTTCATGATCCAACTTTCACCACCATAGAAAGCTATGGAAACACAATAGTGCTGACTAATATGCATTTTGTTGCCAGGCTGATGTCCTTACATATGCGATTCGTGCTTATCAAAGTTGTGCAATTCAGTACAATCCCATGCTTTATTTTGGGACTGCATTAAGGGTGAAATTTAAAAATTTTCCATACTGGTTCTGTAGGCGTGACTTAATTGGTGGGCGGCTTGGTGGTCAAGTGGCCGGGTGGGCGTGGCCAATAATAATAAATGATAAAAATAATAAACGAAGTATACAAAACAATAAGAGGTACCAAAAACCAACTTTCACACTTTACACACACACAACACAACACAACACAATACAACACAACTGACTCACACACAATGTAAAAACAGCTGCACTTCACCCAAAATGGCCCCTGCAACAAGCAGGAACCTCACACAGCCACAAAAAGCTCAAAAACCAACTTTCACACTTTTTCCACACAAAATGCCACGTACAGCTTTGTGAGATTTGTGTGTTTGTGTAGTTATAGTGAAACACTACAGAAACATGCCAACTCTCAGAAAGCTGCACAAATTTTTTATTTTATTATTTTTTTATTGATATTTTTAGATAAAAGCAGCTAAATTTAAAACTTCCTTAACTTTAAATTGCTGTCTAAAAAAAAAAAAAAAAAACCCTAAAAAAATCCCCAATTAAATATTTTTTTTAAAGCTTCCAGTTACTTACCAATTTGAAGGCACAAGGCAGGCAGATTGAGTTGCTCACTGATTGGATTGATTGCAGGCAGGCAGGCAGATTGAGTTGCTAGCAGATGCAATGGATTGCAGCAGCTGAAGCAAGGCAGGAAAAGCGAGCAAGCCCGAAAGAAGCAGCAAGCTGCCAAGTGGGCAAGTGGGGACCGGGCAATTGGGTGGGCATGAGCTTAGGGATTTTTGATACTGGTTCTCTGAACTACCCACCGCCATTGCTACCAGATCATCTGGGAGCATTTCACCCCTGGACTGCATCCACTATTTTGATCAATCTGCAATCTTGCACACATTCAAATTCTTCACCATCAACTATTCTGACATTACCATTCCTTGCAGTGATCATGAACTTGGTTTTTTGATGTTCAGGAAAGGTCAATTTTCTCATTTTCTTCTTTAATTGTTTTGGTCAGATATTTCAGGTCTTCTATGGTTTCTGAGAAGAGAATTGTGTTGTCAGCATATTGAAGATTGTTAATGTGTCTTCCTCTAATCTTTTCTCTGTTTTTTGATCTATCGAAGTTCCAGCCTCCTCATAATCATTCAACACATACATTGAATAAGAAAGGTGAAAGAATGCACCTTGCCACACTCCCCTCTCTATCTTGAACCAATTAGGACCTCCATATAGTGTTTATACAGTGGCTTCCTGATTTGTGTACAGTGACTGTACCAACTTGGTGTGCTGCCACCCTAGGCCTTCTAGGGCTCTCCATAGCTTGTCATGATCAACACAATCAAAGACTTTCTTGTAGTCAATAAAGCAGATGTAGATGTCTTTTCAATATTCTTGGGATTTTTCCATGATCCAGCATAGATTTGCAATATGGTCATGAATCCCACAACCCCTTCTGAAACCATCTTGAAAATCTGGCAATTTCCTTTTGATGGTTGGCTCAAGATATTGTTCTATGATCTATGGGCATATCATTTTTTTTAAAAAAAACCTAAACTAAACAATATCTGGAATCCAGACTAATGATGAATTTATTAACCAATAGTTGTATTATTTTTTTACTCGGTTTTATCAGAGACTTTTGCAACTGAACAGCAAATAATTAATTTTCAGAATCATATTGAAATGGAAGAAATTTTCCAAGAATTATCTAAAGAGAAAACAAGCAACCAAAAATATTTGTGTGAAGCTTGATATTACTGATGTAGTTGTGGATCAATTGGAACAGCTGTTCTACCTTCATTAGATACTGCAAAAGCTTTTGATTTGGTCCAGTTTGAATTTACAAAACGAGTTTTAAGAAGATAGCAATAGCATTTAGATTTATATACCGCTTCACAGTGCTTTACAGCTCTCTCTAAGTGGTTTACAGAGTCAGCATATTGCCCCCAACAATCTAGATCCTCATTTGACTGATCTCGGAAGGATGGGGGGGCTGAGTCAACCTTGAGCCTGGTGAGATTTGAACTGCGGAATCTCAGGCAGCTGGCAGTCAGCAGAAGTAGCCTGCAGTACTGCACTTTAACCACTGCGCCAAGATAGGATTTCCATTACCTTTTGTTCACTGGATTTCAAGTTGGCTAGAGTTATCATCAATAGATTTACTTCTCAACCTTTGAAATTACATCATGGCGCTAATAAAGTTATTCCCGGTCCCCTTTAATTTTTTAATTTGGTTCTCAAACTATTGACTATTGTCTATTACAAACTCAAGTTATTAAAGAGGTAGTTGCAGTTGACTTTAGATATACATTGTTCTTATATGATGATGGTATTATGGCTCTCCTTGGCAATGATGTAACGTCATTTCCAAAGCTTGTACAGCAATATGGTTTATATGCTGGCTATACTATTAATTGTACTGGATCTATTGATTATTGCAGGCAATTAGGATTTACAATTTTTACAGATTGTATAAAATACTTGGGTTTAAATCTCTCCTGAGGTTTATCACAGAATTTTGAATTAATATGTATAAATCTCTATATATATTTAATGGATGCAAATTGATGTTGAAAACTCCTATTAAATCTTTGGGGGAAAATTAACGTCATTAAAATGAATGCTACATTAAGATTAATATGTGTTTTAAGAGGCAGTCCAATATTAATTCAGATTAAATATTTTATGCTGATAGATAAATTAAAAAAGAAAAACAATTATAGCATGCTAAAGCTCCTGGAATACCTTTGGCCAAATTGCAGATATCATTATGAGGATAGCAGCTTTTACCTAAATTTTATTTTTATATCGTGTTATATCGTATTTATATTGTAATTAATATAATTAACTTACATATGTTTAATGATATCATAGGCCTTTGATCTTAACTTCCTTATTTTTCTGGAATGACAATTATTATGACTATTTTCTGTTCTGATGGACCTCTTTAGAAATAGGCAGGTGAAGAGTCTAGAAGTATTGAACTGGAATTGTTCTTTTCTATTTTGAAAGCTCTTAGGCATATTTGGTGTAATAAGCTTATGATTTTATTCTGAATCTTATGATGACTTGATGTTTTAATACAAATCAAACTTGGAAAGTGGGAAAGATTTTTATAGGAGTGTTTGACCTTATTAAGGGATTAATACTCTAAATCAGTTGGTCTGCAGTAATTCTTTTAAAGAGTCGAGTTTTGACTTTGACTTATCTTCAATATATGTTTGGCAATAAAACTGAATAAAAACTGAAAAATGAATAAATAGTCCTTGTTTAGCAACCACAATTGGGACCAGCAATTCAGTCCTTAAGTGAACCAGTTGCGAAGTGAAACCATGACTCTGCTTATGATCTTAGTTCAGTTTTCCTTTGCTTTACAAACATGCAAAAATCATAAATGCAAGAACTGATTAGGAAGTTGCTTTTTCGGCACCATTTTCAACAGTTGCTAAATGAGGCAGTTGCTAAACTACTTGCATTAAAGAAATAGAAATGGATACTTTCTTAAGAGATACTGTTCTTGAATGAGAAACAAGAATTCAATCTTATGAAGTATTGAATGAAAATTAGTGTTAGCTATATATTTGATCGATGACAGGAAGGATTCAAATATTCAATTTTGAAAAGTCAATGAGTTCAAGTATAAAAGAATGTGGAAAATTCTTATGTTTTAAAAAATGAAACAAATTAAACAGAATATATTACTTTGGGCCTATTAGATCTCCAAAGAATTTTTAATGTTGGATTGGCATTAAACTTTTATATTGGTAATGTAAAAAAATTGAAATTTATTTCATTCATATGATTAGGTTGCTTCTGTTATAGCTTTGTTTCAGTTTCAAATTAATATGTATATTAACATAATCTTGGGAAGTAATCTTATACTTAAGGAACTTGATGTGATATTGAATTGTATTCCTAAAATATAGAACTTGTCCTCTTAGGAAGAGACTTTTTTAGTTCATTTAACCATTGTAATATATTTAGCTTTTTTTCTGTATTATCGCTATTCAATATAAACTTTTTTCATCTGGTATTTCATTATTTTATCAATTTAAAAAATCTAAAAAAGAAAAAAAAACAATGAAGTAGATGGGTGGCATATAAATTAACCGGATACAGAACTGTCTTAAAAACTCGAAGTAGGTGGTGATGCCCTGAAGTTCAACATTAAGACCTCTTCTCTTCACTGTTTTCTTTAAGTGAAGTGCCAGAGGAAATGGTGTTCTGATTTACAGATATATAAAATCGATAAGCATAGCCAATATCTTTGAAGACAGAAATTAATTAGGTTATGGTGAAAAGAACAAATATGGTGAATATGGTGAAAATAATAAAATGAAATTGAAACTGAAACAAATATAAAGTCTTCCTTCAAAAGTAAAAATGAGATTCACGGATAAAGAATAGGTTGGTAATAGTAATTGTGAAAAAGATCATGGAATAATAGTTGATTAGATGCTGAACGTGAGCCAAGATTGTAAGTTGAGTATTAAAAAAAGACAATGAAATCGTAGCTTCCAAATAATAGTTCCACATTATTCTCTTTCAGTCAGATTCCATATCCAGTTGTAAGTACAGAATTGTTCTGAAAGCTTCAGAGAAACTGGAACAGATTCAAAGAAGGTCAGTGAAGGTGACTGGAGCTCTAAAAACAGTTTGAAGGATCTGGGCCTTTTTCGATTTAAAAAGAGACAATTGGGTAGAGTGGAGAAGAAGCAATATTTATTTACATTTATTGCATTGCACATACACACATAACACACACAATTGTTTCTAGTAGTGATACTGTTTGAATTGCCTCTTACTAAAGGATGGTTTAAATGAATTTGTTTTAAATCAAATCAATTCTACTTCAAAGGCTATTTAATTAGTCCTTTTCTTTTTGGAACTGCTGTGTTCTTAAAGGTTGTCTTGTTTTCAAAAGAAATGAAAGGAAGTCCAGTTGCCTCTTGAAAAAGTACCCTTGGGACATAGAGAAGGGCCAAGATTTTCTTTTGTTCCAGAATGGAGGGCTCTGTATAATGAATTAAATTTATAGGGAGATTATTAGGGATTAGGAATATTAGGGACTCTTTGCATTTTCTCTCCCAAAGAGATCAATTAGTCAGAGAATTTAAGCAGGCATTAAAATGATTAACTAGTTGCTTGTGTCAATAACAGAGAATCCATTGCATCATCCATCTCTCATCTCAGCATTTCATTCATTCATTCATTCAATTTACATTGTCACCCATCTTAAATAAGTGTTATTTTGTGATATATTTATAACAATATAAAATCAGACAAAAACAACTGATAAAAAATAAATAGACAATTGGCAGATGAGATTAAAACAAAGACAATCTAAATATCAATACAAATGCAATTCAGAATTTTCAATAATATTAATTCACAGGCTCCAACAGACACTCCAACTATCAGGAGGAAGGAAGATGACTTTTATGGAGATAGGCAAGCTCTATTACCAAAGCAATGGGAAAAACCATTGCTTTGGACATCTTAAATCCAAAACAAGTAAAGAGTATTTGCTTATTTCCAGACTGGTTCAGACTCTGGCAATGAGATCTTCCTGGTCAAGTTAATGGCTACACGGAGATTGCATTTTAGCCATGAGAGAGAGAGAGAGTCATTTCTATTGTTTCCTACATTTATGAAATGAATTGCAGAAGGTCTAGATTAAGGCTAGATTTCCACTCCCAGATCACTATTCAGTGTAGATGCCAAGAATCACATTAAAATTGCTTCTTTCTTTAAGCAAAACATTGGCAGTGATAAAGTTCTTTCAATTAATCTTTGCATTTTCTGTTATAAATGTACCTTTTCCATAAATCACTTGAGAAATGTTGATCTCAAAAGCTTCTATGATTACATAGTCTTGCACAATCCTTAGAATATCAGAAAGGTCTTTTTTAAAAAATCTATCATTAGAAAAGAGCCTTGGTAGTACAGGGGTTTAAGGCACCCTGTTATTAAGCTTATTAAGACCAGCTGCCTGCAATTACTGCAGGGTTCGAATCTCGCCAAGGCTCAAGGTTGACTCAGCCTTCCATCCTTTCTAAGGTAGGTGAAATGAGGACCCAGTTTGTGGGGGCAATAAGCTGACTTTGTATAAATATACAAAAGGATGAAGGCTATTGCTGAGCACATTGTAAGCCGCCCTGAGTCTTCGGAGAAGGGCGGCATATAAATCAAATTAAAAAAAAAAAGAAAAGAAAAGAAAAGTCCAAATCAGACTATATTGAGATAAATTCACAGGAAGTATTCTGGAAAAGCTGAAGATTTTTTTGTAGGTATTATGATATGGATGCAGTCTTCTCTTATTTATAGAGAAGCAAGGTTTCCAATTATTTCAGTTTGAAACACGGCTTGTGGAAGAAAGTAACTATTGATCAGGGGTGTCAAACTCAAGGTCTGGGGGCCAGACCTGGCCTGCAGGATGCTTAGATCTGGCCTGCGGGGCCATCCTGGAAACAGCGAAATACTGGTCTGCGTTGCCTTTGCCAGTGAAAACGGAGCTCCGTTTTCGCTGGCAGAAGGTTGCAGGAGGCTGTTGCAGCTGAAAACGGAGGTCAGGAATCCATTTTTGCTGACACACCGCTCAGGCCACCACAGGCGCCCTGATACGAGTGACGTTGAGCTGATCATGCCCATCCTGGCCACACCAACCCCAGTCCCCCGAGTTCAAACACAATCCTGATGCAGGCCTCAATGAAATCGAGTTTGACACTCCTGCTATAGATCAACGTTATAAACTGAAGATGAAATTTCAGAAATAAAAGAGTCATATTGCAGAAATGAAACTGAAGTCTTGCGAAAAATTGAATGATATACTGCCAAAAATACAAATGTTGAGTATTTTTAGAAGTCTGGTGGGCAGTATTCAGTGCTACTGTAGATAGCTTTTCTGGCTGAAAACCATGTAAAAGGCACACATTTTGTGGCTGGTTGGAGGATTATAAAACATATAGCTGAATTTCTGATAAACTCTCAACATTCTTCATAGGGATTGTCCAATATTTGTGGAAAATGTTCAGTAGAGCAGAAAATGTCAGAATTTGATAAATTGTTCCAAATGTCGCATATTGGGGACTATGAGCAGCATGCACCAAATTGACTGAACAGGAATAGATGGAAAATAAAGATGAGTAACTGAAATATTAGCAAACAAGTAGCTTTGTGAAATTGCCATCATGAATTTGACACTGGGAATTTTGAATCTAAAAATGATGAAACAGATTCAAACTGAATCACAGGAAGATGGCTAAGACAAAGAAGAGGTAGAAATAAGATTTAAATGAAAAGAACAGTTAGGCTGAATTGGCAAAAACATGTCTTGAAAGTTTGTAGATTTTTGTAACTCCAATTTTTTTGTGGTGGAAATGCATGTAGTACTAAGGATCTCTCAGTGCAGAAATGAAATATGACAATGTATTTTGTTGGGTTTTCCTTTTATTAGATAATAGTATTCAATGAAGATACATGAAGACATCCTATGCATTTTGTTAACAATATTTTGTAAAAGTGAGGTCTTTGGAGTTTTATAGCACTTCGGTTTCAATATATTTTAGACCTGGAAAAGACCTTATAAGTCTTTTATTTCAATCTCTGCTCAGTGCAGTATCTTTTAAAGCATCTATAACAGATGACCATCCAGGCTCTATTTGAAGGCCTTTAGTGAAGAAGAACTCACAACTTCTTGCCGCAGCTTATTCCACAAACTTAGAGCTCATTCAGTCAGATAGGTTCTCATGATAACTAGCCTGAACCTTCTTCCTTGTAAATTTGACCCATTGATTCTAGTTCTGATGTCCAAGTCAACATGCCCACTCTTCCTTCTGTGTGACAATCCTTCATCAATTTTAAGACTGCTGCTGTATCACTCCTCAATCATCTTTTCTGTGAAGATAAATATACCCAGATTCTTTTATACCCAAAGTCTTCCTCATAATACTTGCTTTTAGGCCCCTTAGTATTCTCAGTAATCTCCAGAAATTGCTCCAGTTTATCAGTCTTTTTTTTAAAAAAAATTGTGATACCTGGCAAAACGTGCTGACGACAAACCCAAACTGGCTTCAGTTAATTGTAGCATGTCTCTCCATTTGCTCACAAATATCAAGGACTTTACCCAGCAGAGATGCCATGCTGACAGGTCTGCAATTTCTTGGGTCCTCTTTCTTCCCCTTTTTTGAAAATGGAGGTGACATTTGCTCTCCTCCAATCTTCTGAAATCTTGCCAGTTCTCCAGAAGATCTCAGAAATCACCGAGAGTGATACAGAGATCACCTTCAGTAGCCCCTTCAGTACCCAGAACCAGTGGTGGCTTGCTCCTGATTCAGTCTGGTTCTTGCGAACCGGTAGTAAAAGTAGTGGGAGGCCCTGCCCACCCACCCGGACGTCATCATGGACGATCTGTGCATGCACATAAGCTTCTGCACATGCGCAGAAGTGTGTGTGTGTGTGCTCCCGTTGAGAACCAGTAGTAAAGATAAGTGGAACCCACCCCTGCCCAGAACCCACCTATTGCTTGATGTATTTTGGTTACAGAAGTTCTGTCCTCTGTTCATCCAATAAGAAAGCATGATTGCACTTACAGCAAGTGTCATTTGGGTTCTCTTCAGGAACAAAAACAGAGTTCATCCCCTACCTCCTCCTGGAGGGTCTCTGATGTTTCCCTCACTGTTCTTATTGTTTAGAGTCATCCCTGTCATCTCATCTTATAAAACATTCATGTAAATCTTTTCTGTTGGCTTGCTCAGGCTGAGAGTGGGGGAAGACTGCCTGATTTAAAAAAAAATATGAGGAGAAAAAAAAGAAGAGGTAGAAATAAAAAAGAAAGGGGGAAAAAAGAATATAACTTCCCATTGATTGTCTCATCTTGATGTTTCTCTTTAATGACCCCTAAAATATGCTACAAACTCTCAGAGACTTGAGAAAACCACGGCTAGCAATTATCAGGATTTGCATGTCAGAAAGGTATAAAAACAAGACACGGGGGAGAAACTAGAGAAGTTGATCTCAAGGGCCTGGCTTGTTCCAGATGAACCAGTGGGTGGCGCTTGAGGATTCTTTTAAATAAGGAGCCTTCAGATCTGCTTAAAGGATGAGATAAAAATAACAGGTTTGTAATCAATAGATCAGGGATTATGTTTTCATGAACATCACAAAATGCAAAAGTAATGCCTAGCCATGGAAGTAGTACATGGCTTGTATCTCTGTGGGTATTAATTTCTATTCAGAAGATTAGAAGCTGTGTGACAGGAAAGGCCGACCATATCAGCTCTCAAGAATTACTTTTAAATGTTAAATTTAGCATGAAAGGGGAAGCACTTTTCCTAGCATATATGTGATATGGGATCATATAAAATATTTGTTTCCAAATCATATCACCACTAAGTTGCTACAGTTAGAATTCTTTGCATAGAAATAAGACTCAGCTTAAGGATACTTCATGCATGAAGTTTTAAAACGCTCCTCACAAAAAGATAAAGTATGAATGCATTCATACGTCTCTAAGCCTATGAATCTGATAATTTGGTTCTTCAAACTGATTGGGAACTGTTGTGATACATACAATTTCAACAAGTCTGCAAAGCCCAAAAAGTTGCCCTTTCTGGGGTGCCAAGAGAAGAAGGCAATATTCTGATGGAAGAAATTATTCTATTTACTCATGGAATATCAAAAGACATCCATGTGAAGCCTTTCCACATAGTTTCCTCTGAATTTTTTTTTTGTCTTTTTAATAAAAGCTTCAGTTGGCCCAGAATATAACAACTGTACTATTGGAGGGGACATGCTGACACAAGAATATTAAACCAGTGCTCTGGGATCAATACATAAGCTTCTGAGTGATGTTTTATTTTGTTTTATTAAATATATAAAAGTGCAACCAAGAAAAAAAAAGGGAAAGGAAAGAAACCAAAAAGGAGTAAAAATGGAGAAGAGATATTGAAGCTATGTAAAATTGAATAAGAATGTTCAAAATAACATTAGATTAGTACTGTCTATAAAGGTGATATCAGTAGAACGATTAAAAACCCTTGTTAATATAACACCAGTGATCAATAATTAGCAGTGGCAGCCAACATGATAGGTATCATCAATCAGAATAAGCAGTTAATAGGAATGTCTATTTAATCTGAGAAAGCCTGTCCTTAAGATCAATCAGGCAAGGAGTAATGTAAAGAGAAGTCTCAGCTCTGGATGTGATAACAGTCCACCTGAATGATCTTTAAAGTGCTACTAGGCTTGGTTCCAGAATACTTTTCAACCTGATTTTAAGCCACTGACCTGTATGCAAATCGGCAGAACCTCTTTTTTTGTTACTGCATCTACATTTTGGAATAGTGTCCTCCAGGAAATTGGGAACAGTTTTACTATCTCTTCTCCCTTCTCTTCTTTCAACAACATTGTTCTATTACATGCACACCATTTTATGTTCTATTAATTTAAAAGTAACCAGACAGATCTGTTGTTCTAGTTTTTGAAGAACACAGCACAAAGGAGTTAAATCTTCCTATCTAGATGGAATCCTTATTTCCTCCTTATCATTTTCCCATTGATTTTTGTGGGAAGCTGGCAGGGAGCTTTACAAATCGTAATCACATGACTGCAGCTGACCACAGTTGTGTTGCAGTGGTCACAATTTTACAAATTCAACTGATCTGAAAATCCTTGAAATTTCAATACCACCAGAATAATGGGTACTGAATTTTGCATGCATTTTTTGTTGGCAGATTTGAGATATATTGATTCCAGAATTGTTGTGCTATGATGTACTGTTCGGGCTAACTGAAGATTATAAACAGACAAACAAATTTCAGTAGTATATAGATATTCTTTAAATTAATGTATTGCCCCAAATTTTAGATAAGTTGACATGGTGGAAATATTCATGTAACCATATGCAAGAGGCCATTTTCCATTTCAATTTTTGCCTATTTGTTCATCTTGCCAGTATCTCATTTGGCACTAAATACTGTTCCACTCAAAAAGAAATGAAAAAGAAAATGCATTGCTGTTCAGGGGTGGATTCTAAAAATTTTTATAACCAGTTCTATGGGTGTGGCTTATTTTGTAGGCGTGGCTTGATGGTCATGTGACAATTCTTTAGGATTTAGCAGAGGTACTGGTCTACCAGGCTTTTAACTGCTTGCAGAGCTGTACTGGTATACCCATTTATTTTTTGCAGGCACTGGTCTACCCATTTATTTTTGCAGGCACTGATCTACTCATGTATTTTTGCAGGCACTGGTCTACTCATTTGTTTTCTTTTAACACTGATCAGCTATAGGGCGGCCCTTTGAAGCCCCACGGCAAAAGTTTAAACAGGTTTTTTCCCTCTAGCCATCAGTTGGGACTCAGGAGGCAGCAATAGATTGGGGAGGGGGCCAAATAAAAGGTAAGAATAATGCAGGGGGTGGGGGGGCGGGGAGGCAGGGGGCCAGAACCGGTTCGGTGATGTCATATCGTCACTGCTATTGGCTTGGGAGAACCGGGCCGAACCGGGAGGAACCCACCACTGTTGCTGTGCAATCATTTATTGCCCAAGGAACAAATTACACACGACCATAGGAATAATTCGAGGCCATAGGAATAATTAAAATAAATAATTTATATGATGATTTGAACCTAAACAAAACCTCTACAAAATCAACAGAACAATCTCAATACTTCTCTTGCAAAAATATTACTATGAAGTTGAGAAGTACACTTTTCACAACTGTAGCATTCAAGAGACTTTGGAATGAAGACATTCTAGAATGATTGTTTTATGTAAAGAATGGTTTACAGGACTAAGAGTCAATCTTAGCCTCTCATAGACATTTTGACAGATTATAGTTAGTTCTTTTGGGATGGCAAAATTCTTCTGAGTTCATATGCGAATTTTTGAAATCCCCCCAAATCTTATTCGGATTAAAACCTAAATTGAAGACATTTTTTGTCTTTTGGTCAACTCCATTTTTGTCAGTTTTTGCCATTGATGATATCTCTACCCAATTCCCTTTGTTATTTTAAATTGGCAGTGAAATCATCTGATGAGTGTAATGGGCAGATGAGTCTTCTTTGGAGCTAAACTAATCTATGTTGTGTATGTGGGGGTTCAATCTCTTATAAAGACAGAGCAGGGGTGAAATGCTACCGGTTCAGACTGGTTTAGTTGAACCGGTAGCGATGGCGGCGTGTGGTTTGGAGAACCGGTAGCAACGGCAGTGTGAGGCTCCGCCCACCTGCCCAGTCATTGTTACTTTCTGGTTTTAACCAGGAAGTAATCCATTTTTACCCTCTGTGGATGCGCAGAAGGATTTGTGCATGTGCAGAGGGCCCATACGTGCATGTGAGATATGCGCACACATGAGCAGAGTGAGCGCATGCACGCAGCGCATGCACTTCCAAAATGGTAGGGAAGGTAAGTAGATTTCACCCCTGAGACAGAGCTATCATTTTGTGGTCATTTGGATCTAATTCTCCCTAATCTATCACATTGACAAAAAAATGTGCTTTTTAAAATATGACCAAACCAGTCCATTGTAGTGCTATTCCTGATAACAGTACCATAGAATTGGGGGAAAAAATAACTACTAGAAGTAAAGCCTGTCCGTACATTGGGAGAGCCTCCTGGAATCATTCCTGATTGCTAAAACCATGTTCGCTAGTTACTAATCAAGTCATCTGAGATGATGCCCTACTAGAACATGAAGGGATTATCTGCATGATGAAACAGGACTTTATAATCTCTGACATTTATTTGAGGGGGTACTTAGTCCAGAAAGGAGAATAACTCCTTTTTTGCATTTGTGTGGCCTTCTTTTTTGAGGGAAGACAAAAACTCTGGAATTTTTTATTCTGGAAATGCTCTAAGAAATCTGCATGAGGAATCCAGGATAGTCATTATTTTCCCTTTCCTTGTTCTTAAATAATTTGAATTGACTTTCAGAGAGATACATCTCTCACTTCTCTTCTATAAATACATGCATTTTTAACCAGAATAACTCCAAGATGGTTCCTTTTCTTTTCATGCATTCTTCTGCACTTACTGGGTGAAACTCCCTGAGGGAAAGTCAAAGAAAGATTACAGCTGTCAGATGCAGTGGCCTGTTCAGCCGCAATACGTATTACTTTCCAGATGAGCTGTCATCGATATTCTTTTTGTGGCAATAATTTGTGTGGAGTTTTTATTAAGTAGGTGCCTTTACTGAGGTGATGGCTGTGCCTTGCAGATGTCTGATGTGAAATGTTACACTTGATTATTGAGAAAGGGGAAAGATTTACAAGTATTTTCCTCATAAATTCTGTCATGTTAAAGCATGGTGGAATGATGTTCTCTTATTTTTCTTTTCTTTTTTAGGGAGAAATGGTGACAGTCTTGCACCAACTGATTTCAAAAGCATTGACTGGACACTTGATGACACTGATGAGGTGCAATTGCCATTATGTTAATTATTTTTAATTACTCAGTGCTGTGATTGATTAGACCTGTACTGATTGGATCTCAGTACATTCCAAGCAAGACTTTGTGATGTCTTAAAAGCTATACCCTGATCATTATCGCTCTTTGTTTTAGTAATATTCATATAGCCATGCCTCCCCTCCGTGGACTAGGGATGATTTTTTGAAAAGAGACATAGGGTGCTACAGGATTTTTTTTTTCAAATGGCAAACTAATATTCAGTGTTTGAATTTAAAAGAATGTAACAGAAAATGTCCCATTTCTTAAGACATGTGCATTTAAAATTCAAAGCTTATCTTTTACACAGAAAAAGTATAAGCCAGGAAGAGTTGTATCAATGAATGAAAATTTATCAAAGAAGACAGCTGGCATCTGGCAATATTTGAGATACTGTGTACTGTGGTGGTGGTGAATCTGTACTTTACTGTAGTTTAGAGATAGATGCATGATTGTCCTAGGGTCAGAATGGAAACAGAAAAAAAGGCCATGGATCTATAACTTTTTCTTTCTTTCTTTCCCTTCCCTTCCCTTCCCTTCCCTTCCCTTCCCTTCCCTTCCCTTCCCCCGTCCCCTCCTCCTCTTCTCCTTCTCCTTCTCCTTCTCCTTCTCCTTCTCCTTCCTCTTCCTCTTCCTCTTCCCCTCCCCCTCCCCTCCCCTCTCCCTCCCCCTCCCCCTCAGTCATTTTGTGGGGTCCCCAGGCTTGCTGGCATAATCAGGTCTTAAGAGACCACCGGAAGCTCAGAAGTAAAGATGATGTTAGGTTGAACGAAAGAAGCCATCCCATAATGCCTATGATCCAGGAGAGGGCATGTACACCAGATAACTTTTTAAAGTAATGACTGCTTATCCTCCCTACTGTATAACCCACACATTTAAATTTCTCTAAGTTTAAACATAGGGATAAATGTGACTCAGTACTCATTTACTCAGAAGTTGGCCCTGCTGAGTTTAATGAATCTTACTGTCATGCACATGTCCTTTGGATGACAGCAAAATTGTCATGTAGCTAGATCACTATTCCAGAATCTTCAGCTTCTCTCTTCAGACTTCATCACTGGGAACAGTATTATAAGAAATTGCTCCTCAAATGCTCCAAAGAAAACTGTGAGAAAGCTTTAGCGACATTGTAATTCAATTACTGTATTTCACATAGGTTTGATGATCATTCTTTAGATGATAAGAAAGCAGATCTTGATTAGGAAATTATTATTTAGCTGAAAGCAACTCAATTATTTTAATGCTGACTCCACTAATTAAAAAAAAAAACGTTTACCTCTAGCTTTTAGGACATCTTCCAAGAAAGAAATGAATAATATATGAAGAAAATCTGACTTTCTCTAGTCAGTTTATGTGCCATGGCTCAGAGGGTGATGGAGGAAAAGAAAGAAGGAAAGAGTAGGATACT
This sequence comes from Pantherophis guttatus, assembly GCF_059756535.1. Lineage (NCBI taxonomy): Eukaryota > Metazoa > Chordata > Lepidosauria > Squamata > Colubridae > Pantherophis > Pantherophis guttatus. Next base: position 193,664,724 of record NC_142064.1, read on the forward strand.
AAAATGTAAAAAAAATATTACAGATGCAGGAGTAATTATTAGGACTGTGAAGATCTTTGAAGGAATACTCAAAGGCCTGACTAAAATTCGCATTCAAAGTAAATTCCCAAACTCACTCTGTCAAGCCAGGATTTGATATTCACTTGTTTACTCTTATAAATTGGAAATAAATGTTATAAATGTTTGAGTCCAGGAAAAAATGGATAAGAGGAAGCAAGACATGTTATGAGAAAATGGGAAGCTATAGATAAAGAGAAAAGAGAGATTGGAGAGATGTTAAAATATGGAAGTGATTTTCCTCTAATGTGGCTGTATTACTTATTTAAAATGGCTGTGAAGATTTAATTTTGTCTTGATGACTAGATAAGGGTCAGCACCTCTACATTCTTCTTAGTCTGTGAAATCAATGGCTTATTGTCATCTTGCTTGACAAGGAAAAGGAGTGAATGATTACAGAATATAGAAATGACAAAAAACAAACAAACAAACCTAGATGTACACTAGGATGAATTAGTGTACCTTGATAGAATGTTTGCTAACGATAGTAAAGTGGATGGGGAAAATTTAAGATCTACCCATACAAGCAGAAAATATCACAGACTATCCTATGCAAAGTGGATGCCAAAATAGTTGAGAGTCTCAAAATATATGGGGCCTCATATACTTATACAATATTCTGTTGTACTCTTTCTCTTTAATTTTGTATTCTTTATATTATCTGTACAGTATTATTAGCCACTCAGAGGCATTCAGCTGAGGTGGGCTAAATTTTTTTTAAAAAATGACAGAGGATGTGCTTTCTTTTTGTATCTGGATTGAGATGCTACGTGTGAATACTCTACATAAGGGGGGCTTGTATTGCCACTCATGTTGTTTCTTCTTCTTCTTCTTCTTCTTCTTCTTCTTCTTCTTCTTCTTCTTCTTCTTCTTCTTCTTCTTCTTCTTCTTCTTCTTCTTCTCCTTCTCCTTCTCCTTCTCCTTCTCCTTCTCCTTCTTTTTCTTCTTCGCTTTTATTGTCATTGTATATCATGTATACAACGAAATTGGTTTAGCCTCTACTGGTGCAATCCATAACAGAAAATACAAGACAATATGAATAGTATAGAGAATAATCCTTATACAAGTAATTGTGGGGAACAAACTAGTCATAAGTTTCCATAGGTATGTGGAGTGATTGTGATTGTGTTTAGGAGTCTGACAGCCCATGGGTAGAAGCTGTTTTTAAACTTGTTTGTCCAGTTGGCTATACTTCTATGTCTTCTGCCTGATGATAAAAGTGAAAAGAGACACTGGCCAGGGTGTGAATCATCCCTAAGTATCTTCCTTACTCTGCTGAAACAGCGAGACCTGGCAATGTCAACCAGTGGTACTAGAGAGCAACCAATGGTTTCTTGTGCTGAATTATCACTCTCTGTAGTGCCTTCCTATCTGCAGCTGTTAAACCAGCATACCATACTGTTATACAGTATGATGAGTATCTGCATCATCTGGTGAGCCCTGGTGATGCAGTATTGCAGGCAAACTCATGATTAGACTAAGTTAATTCAGCCTTTCATCCTTCCAATGTCACTAAAATGAGGACCCAGATTGTTGGGGGAAATATGTAAATAATGCTTCCACATTGTAAACCATCCAGAAAGTGTTGTGAAGCACTAGGGGCAGTATATAAGCCTAAATGTTATTGCTATTTATTTCTTTTGCAGCATTTACAAAGCTGCGGTGGCACAATGGTTAGAGTGTAGTACTGCAGGCTACTTCTGCTGATCACCGGCTGCCAGCAGTTTGGCAGATCGAATCTCACCAGACTCAAGGTTGACTCAGCCTTCCATCCTTCCGAGGTGGGTAAAATGAGGACCCAGATTGTTGGGGGCAATATGCCGACTCTGTAAACCACTTAGAAAGGGCTGTAAAAGCACTGTAAAGCAGTATATAAGTGCTATTGCTATTTAAGAGCATGCTTCTGCCCACTTTGTTACGTGGAAGTGAGAATTGGGTATATAAAAGAAAAGATAAAAATCAGTTGTATACAGCAGTGTTTCTCAACCTTGGCAACTTTAAGACATGTGGACTTCAGCTCCCAGAATTCTGATATACAGTATAAATAATTTGCTTGAAAAGTATATGTGGTAAAACAAGAAGAGACAGAGTCAAGAATGAATGGGTGCTAAGTGATTGTGGATTGAATATAACCAGTGGTGGGATTCAAATAATTTAACAACTGATTCACCCAGGGTCAAGTTGCCTGTCGTGGGAGGCATGGCCCATCCCTGTCCTCCAGCTCCGCTGCACATGTGGGATGAGCTTCCCATGATGGCCAACTTGACCCTGGCCAAACTGGTTGTTAAATTTCCACCCTTTGCCAAAAGGCTGTTTCCGAGGGTGCTTTTGCTATCTAACTCTACTGGATTTATCTACTGTATGTACCTGCCGGTTTTGGTATTCAAGGCGGAAACAATGATTTTATTTTTCAAGAAAGTAGAACAGGACATTTTTTTTTTTACTTGGAGAACCTGTTTAGTATGATATCACTATCCCAATAAATACACATCAGAGAAAAGTATGTGTATGTATATGTGCATAGAACTCAAATGCACACAATTACACTGCAAGGACACTACCTCAGACTCATTCAGTCAGAGATGAAAACTCACTCAGAATAAGTCAAGACAGACATAAATAACAGATTTTTAAAAGCAATATTGTTGGAGGCTGAGAAGAATGAAAAGGGTGTTGAAATAGTTACAAACTGCTGGATGAAGAGACTGACAAGGGAAGGGAAGGAAGGAAGGAAGGAGAAAAGAAAGGAAAGGAAAGGAAAGGGAAAAAGGAAAAAGGAAAAGAAAAAGTCATGCATCCCTCCCAAAGCGAGAATTTTTATATTCCATGTCCTTGAAGAAATGTCTCATCTAAGTATGCACTTGACATCATGAGTGAATCCTTAACTACCCAAAGCTTACATTTTTGGTCTATTCACTGGACATCTTGACTCTTTCAAGCAGTAAGCAAGTAATAGCATGACATAGATAGTCCAGTAGTGATTTGAGGAGGATGTACTTTTCCATCATTTTATTTTTGCTCCTTACAAGATGTGCCTACTTGCATGACAGTGCCTCTTGTTCTTTTATCAGTGTCACTTCTTTGCCCTTGTAGTTAAATGGAAGGTTGCAGTGTCTTCCTGGTGATAGTGACTAGCTTCTGACAGTTTGGGGAAGAGCTTTGCTTTTGTGAGAGCCACCCAGCCTCTATTGTGCGTATTTTTCCATTACTGCCTTTCTTTGGGATGAAAGACGTTTCTGCAACTTCACTTGGTTCCGCTGTCCCCTCAGACCACAATTCTGTATCTTGAAAGCATTTCTTTCTTTTCACCAAAGAATCCATTATAAAACATTTTAATTTGATAGAAACCTTGTATCTGTGTCTATCACTCGCAAGTTAAATTGCTAAGATTCTGCCTTATTCTTTCAATTTGGTCACACAACAAAATAAAATACTAAGCCCACTTTTCTGACATAGAAAACAATTCTGCGGTCTCTTCTATAATCTTAATAGCTAAAACTGTTTTTGGGAACCTGAGGTTCCACAGATTTAAATTTGTTACATTTTGGTGAGATGATGCATGATTCCAATCATTTCTTCGATCTTGCTGTCCATTCTTCCTTTAGAATATTTTTAGAGGAAAAGTCTACCTCACAATTACTACAAACAAATCATGATTCAGTTTTCCGATCTCCAATGGTTTTGGTTCAAAATATCAGAAAGCAGATAAAATGAACGGTCATTGTTTGAAAACACAGAGTATTATTATTTTATTATTATTATTATTTATTGAATTTATATACCGCCCTACTCTCGAAGGCCTCAGGGCGGTGAACAGCCAAATAAAATACATATAATATAAATGTTAAAAAACCATTAAAATACAATTAAATAATTGGCCCGGAAAATGAAATTTAAAACACCCCAAATTTATAAGACAAGTTTAAAATTTAAAATTTTTTTAAAAGCAATTTAAAAGAGAGGTTAGGCCAGGCCGGCCTGCTGAAATAGAAATGTTTTGATGGCACGGCGGAAAGCGCGTAGGTCCGGGATCCTCCATATCTCTGGGGGGAGCTCGTTCCAGATGATGGGTGCCCCCACAGAGAAGGCCTTCCCCCTGGGGGCCACCAGTCAACACTGTTTGGCCGATGGTACCCTGAGGAGCCCCTCTCTATGGGAGCGTACTGGTCAGTGAGAGGCTACTGGTGGCAGAAGGCGGTCTCGTAAATACCCTGGTCCTAAGCCATGGAGCGCTCTAAAGGTGGTAACCAGAACCTTGAAGCGCACCCGGAAGACCACCGGGAGCTAGTGCAGCTTGCGCAGGAGGGGGGTCACATGGAAGTGCCACGTCGCTCCCATAACCACCCCCGTGGCTGCATTCTGGACCAGCTGGAGCCTCCGGGTGCTCCTCAAGGGGAGCCCCATGTAGAGAGCATTGCAGTAGTCCAGGCGGGAAGTGACAAGGGCATGAGTGACCATATTTAACGAGTCCTGATCCAGAAAGGGACGCAACTGGCGAATCAGGCGAACCTGATAAAATGCCCTCCCGGCCACAGCCATCAAGTGCTCTTCTAAAGACAGCTATGAGTCCAGGAGGACCCCCAAGTTGCAAGCCCTCTCCGTGGGGGCCAACGACTTGCCCCCAATAGTCAGTGATGGCACCAACTGACTATATTGGGATGTTGGAAACCACAGCCACTCGGTCTTGGATGGGTTGAGCCTGAGTCTGTTTCTCCCCATCCAGATCCGTAGAGCCTCCAGGCACTGGGACATCACTTCAAGGGCATCATTGGGGTGGTCCGGGGTGGAGATGTATAGCTGGGTGTCATCAGCGTACTGGTGGTACTTCACCCCGAAACCACGGATGATCTCACCCAGCGGCTTCACATAAATGTTGAACAGAAGGGGCGAGAGGACTGATCCTTGTGGCACCCCACATACAAGGGGCCTTGGGGTCAACCTCTGCCCCCCTGCCAACACTGACTGCGACCGGTCGGAGAGGAAGGAGGAGAACGACCACAGCACGGTGCCTCCCACCCCTAACTCTGATGGTATCAAAAGCCGCTGAGAGGTCTAATAGGACCAGGACAGAGGAACAACTCCTGTCCCGAGCCCTCCAGAGATCATCAACCAATGCGACCAATGCCGTTTCCATGCTGTACCCAGGCTTGAAGCCCGACTGGAATGGATCCAGATAAGCCGGTTCATCCATGTACTGAGGGAGCTGTTGTGCTACCACACTCTCAACAACCTTTGCAACAAAGCGAAGGTTGGAGACTGGACGATAATTAGCCAATACTGCCGGGTCCAGGGAAGGCTTCTTGAGGAGAGGTCTTACCACTGCCTCTTTCAAGGTGGCGGGAAAGACACCCTCACTCAAAGAAGCATTTATAATCCCCTGGAGCCAGCCTCGTGTAACCTCCCAAGAGGTCAGCACCAACTAGGAGGGACACGGGTCCAATAAACATGTGGCAGCATTCAGCCTACTCAATATCCTGTCCATGTCTTCGGGGGTCACAGAATCAAACTCTTCCCAGATAATATTCTCAAGACCTGCCTCCATCCTCCCCCCTGAATCTATCCCGTCAGAGTCCAGATGTTCCCGAATCTGAGCGATTTTATCATACAGATACTGTACAAAGTCCTCAGCTCTACCCTCCAAGGGGTCCTCCCGCGCTTCCTGAAGGAGCAGGGAGAGGGTCACCCTAAACAGGGTGGCTGGGTGGTTATCTGATGGCGCAATAAGAACGAAAAAATAGTTACATTTTGCAGCTTTTATCGCCACAAGGTAAGTCTTAATATGAGACCTTACCAGTGTTCGGTCAGTTTCAGACCGGCTGGCCCTCGAACCGCTCTCCAGGTGTCTTTTCCGGTGCTTCATCTCCCTCAGTTCCTCGGTAAACCAAGCGAGATCGGCGCCGAGTCAGAGGCCGCAAAGGCACGACCCGATCCAAAGCTCCAGCGGCTGCCCTATCCCAGGTGGCCACCAGGTCTTCGGTCGAGCCATGAGCCAGAGCCTCAGGAAACGGCCCAAGCTCCGTCTGGAACCGATTCGGGTCCATCAGGTGCCTGGGGCGGAACCACCTCATCGGTTCCACCTCTCTGCGGTGGGGTGTAGCGGTTCGAAGGTCAAGGCGAAGGAGGGAATGATCCGACCATGACAAGGGTTCAGTCACTATATCCCCAATATCGAGATCATTCAACCACTGACCAGAGACAAAAACCAAGTCCAGAGTGTTTCCCCCCATGTGAGTAGGGCCATACACTAGCTGGGTCAGGTCCATAGCCATCATGGAAGCCATGAACTCCCGCACTGCCTCAGACGCTTCACCGATGGATGGCAGGTTAAAATCCCCCATGACCATAAGCCTCAGGGTATCAATCGCCACCCCGGCTATAACGTTGAGCAGTTCAGGCAGGGCCGCTGCCACGTGGCAGGCAGCCAGGTATGTGATCAGCAAGCCCACCTGTACCCCATGACCCCACTTCACCAGGAGGGACTCACAACCGGCAGTCTGAGGAACAGTGGCCTCCCTCGGACCAAGACCTTCTTTTATAACAACCGCCACTCCCCCCACCCCTACCCAGTATTTCTGCCTAGAAGCATAACAGGAGACTGACTGCTAAATTTCAGGAAGACACTTCATTTTTCAGGATGGCATCAACATTTGTGAATCCAAATGTACAAATCAGAGAAAATAAACCATACAGAGGGAGCATAGCTATTGTACAGTACCATTTTTGGAATATGTTCTTTTCCTTTTCATTTGCATGCCAAAATATTGGATCAGAACAGATTGAGACTTCAACAGTGTTTTCTTTAGCTTGTCTGTAGAAGAAGGCAGCCAAATATTAATTAGCTCATGCTCAAAGTAAGAATATCGTATGTGCATTGTTAAACAGTCTAACAATATCATCTGATTCCCAAAGAAATGCTAAACAGCTCTTCCAGAAGAGGAAGCATAAACCTGAGAACAATTTGCACATTTTACTAACTATTTTAGGGTTGGCATAGTCTTTGGCAGATACCAGGATGAAATTAGCTTCTTGCTATTTCCATCCTTCATTGTGTAATTCCATCAAATTGGCACTCTGGGTTGACAAAGAAATCCAGGAAAACCATGAAATTCCTCATGGAATTTCATATATGTTATTTCTATTTACCTTCACATTTATATGATACTCAGACCTCAGGTACCCTTGGAGTTGATACAAATACCACTTGTCTTGAATATATTTGGTGGAGATGTTGAGAAGACATTAGTTTACCATCTTACAGACTTCTATTTCAGGCTAAGAACCTAGAGCTTCTTGAATGTCCAGACTACTTTTCTTTGTTTTTCTTGCAGAAATCATAATAGCAATAGCACTTAGACTTGTTAAGGCCACACTTGGAATATTGTATCTAGTTTTGGTCACCACGATGTAAAAAAGATGTTGAGATTCTAGAAATAGTGCAGAGAAGAGCAACAAAAATGATTAGGGGACTGCAAGAATTGGGAAGAACAGTTGCAATAATTGGGTGTGTCTAGTTTAATGAAAAGAAGGACTGGAGGTGACATGATAGCAGTGTTCCAATATTTGAGGGGCTGCCACAAAGAAGAGTAGGTCAACTTATTCTCCAAAGCACCTGAAGGCAGGACAAGTAGCAATGGATGGAAACTAATCAAGGGGAGAACTAACTTAGAAGTAAGAAGAAGTTTCCTGACATTAGAATAATTAATCAGTGCAATGACTTACCTCCAGAACATGTGAATGCTCCAACACTAGAAGTTTTTAAGAAGACATTGGACAGCCATTTGTATAAATGGCATAGAGTTGAGCAGGGGTTTGGACTGGAAGACCTCCAAGATCCCTTCTAGGCCTGTTATTCTATCATATACTGCCCCATAGTGCTTTACAGTACTCTCTAAATGGTTTACAATTTAGAGAGTACTCAGCATATTGCCCCCAACAATCTGGGTCCTCATTTTATTGAACTTGGAAGGATGAAAGGCTGAGTCAACCTCAAGCCCTGTCAGGATCAAACTCCAGGCTGTGGGCAGAGTTAGGATGCAATACTGCATACCAACCACTGTGCAGCCAGGGCTCAGGGGCTATTACTGCTCAACTTGAAATAGAATAAACATCATGCAACCTTGAAGGAAAAATCCCATCTTGGCTAATAAAATCCATTGACTGTTGTTGTTGCCTTAACTCCCCTCTTGCCTGGATACCACATCTTTGGTTGTCTTTTATGGAATAGAAGCTGGGAACAAACTCTTTAAACACTACTTTTTTCTCTTTGTATTTCATATTATTGTTTATTTCATAATTCCATTTGAACACACACACACACAAATATATAATGTTTATATTTATAATGTACAATATATCACAGAAGTGAGTACACCCTCTTACATTTTGTAAATATTTAAGTATATCTTTTCATGTTTAGACAACAGCTGTGTGTTGCGTTATTTTGAGGGGACAGCACATTTACACTTTTATACAAGCTGTACATTCACTACTTTACATTGTAGCCAAGGGTAATTTCTTCAGTGTTGTCACATGAAAAGATATACTTAAATATTTACAAAATGTGAGGGGGTTGTCTCACTTCTGTGATATACTGTATAATAGAAGATATATATAATATCTTCTAGAAGCAACACAAAGTTTCTGCAACACTTTCTTTCAAAATGTAACATATCAGAATCATATCGTGATTGGATCTTTTTTAGAGACGCTATAGTAGATGGATTTCCACTTCCTAAATTAAAATATTTTCTTTTTAGCAACTTGATGGAAGCAAAATATCAGTTTTGTTTACAAAATGAGTTCTGATGGAGGATGTTTGAGCGATTAATGTATATGTTTATATTTATTGTGTGTTTTTCAGATTGCAATTACTGTTTCGAAGACATGTGTAAAGTTTTATACAAATGGAAATAAATTACATTTTTGAGAATTAATTGCCCCATAATCCATTGATACCTTCATGGAAATAATGATAATATTAATGCTACCAGTAGTCCATCCAAAAATTAAAAAAAAAACGATTTTAAAATGAATACCAAAGGGATTTATTAGTTATTGATTAAACAGTTAATCTCAGGTATCTATATCAATGGGTGAAAATTCTGGAGAAAAATTGAACTGGACTGGCATCGATGGACTTGAAATCAAAATTGGTTTAAAATTATATTTTCAGTCTACTGGTCTCCTTAAAGAATGCATTTAACAGGAAGGACATCTGATTTTCTTTGTTGGAAATATAAACAATTTGAGAGACAATTAACTCATATAATCTGGTCCTGCCGATATCCTTTTGAAAGAATATGTCAATGCAGATAAGTAATAGTTTACTGATTGAATAGTCTTATGATCTTAACAGTATAGACGCTAATTCTGGGTTAGATAGGAATAAATAATGTGATAAAATACAAATATGTTAATACAAAGAAGAACCATATTTTTTGGACTATAAGACAATCCGGACTATAAATCACACCTATCTTTTGGGGAGAAAAACACCTACCCTTGCCATGCCCCCTGCCCCCCCCAGGTCAAACACAACCCTGATGAGGCCCTCAATGAAATAGAGTTTGACACCCCTGGTCTAAGCAAACTACAGCATCCCCTCTCAATATCAGCTAGTAATACTTTCTTCAAAATGTGAAACAATAATCCTTAATCCAAATGTTACAACTTTGCTTGATAAGTGAATTACTCTTAGTTACTCAACTGCATCATTTTCAACTTCAACATGTAATTTCCTTAGGAAATGTAATTGGATGGTAAAAAAGATCTGTATTACTTTAAAAAAAAACCCATCAGGGAGCAGCAAATAATGGTGGTAGCCAAGAAGGCCTTTAGCTCACTTTGTGGATAAGTCTTCCCTAGGTTCCTGTATAAGGCTCAGGGGATTCACCGTGTGGAAAAGTGAAACTAATTTCTGCCTTTTCAGCATGGATTATAGATTTATGTGCTGACAGTTGGAATGGGCAATTTAACAAAGTGTGTTTTCTTTCTTTAGCTGCACTATGGAGAAAAAGCAATTTGGACAGATGAGAGAGTCAGCAAATACCTAAACTACCATTAAGACTTCTTACAGATTTGTTATTCTGGGTTTGGGTCCCCTAATGGCAGAACTGAGGCAGGAATATTATTTAATTAACCATTTATTCAGAACGTTCTGATAAAGGGGATTCCTCTCATTCAAAGAGGGAACCTACGTAAATTTTAATCTGTTTTTAAATTATTGGGGCATTTTAATTTGTCTGGGCCAAATAATTTAATTTGATTTTATCGGGTTTTTAAATTTTGTGTATTTATGTATTTTATTGTTGGCTGTTCACCGCCCTGAGTCCTTCGGGAGTAGGGCGGTATACAAATCAAATCAAATAAACTAAACTAACTAACCTTGAGACCCATCTTACATTCCCTTTTATAGATAAAGACATCAAAGAAAAAATGATTGGACAGGACAAAAGTATCTTCCCCTTTGCATGAGGGGAACTAAATTACATGTAGTCATGTTACATATTTGCATCCAACAATACCACATGTTCATTAAAATGAAGTCTGATGACAGAAGGGGCATACATTTTAAGATGTTAATGAGGAAAAAGGTTGTTTGAAGTTCACCAGGCCAGACACCAATTATTTTTCTCTTATCAGAAGACATTGTCCAATATCCAGACATCCCCTCCTATCACTTATCTTTTCAGTTTAGAAATGTTAGAAGCTATCATTCAACCAACCAACCAAACAACCAACCAACCCATACATACAAGATAAAAAGTTTCCCTACATTCCAGTCTATAATGGTTGGATAAGCCTTTATCACCATTTTAAAACAGAGAAAAACAAGTCAAATTAAAGTACAAAGTAACTATGTTAATTAACAAGTATAACAATATTACAAAGTCCACGTTATGTATCCCTCAGTATAAAAGTTAAATAGACATCCAGCCTTCATTGACTAATGACTGATGTTACATCTGGCTACATAAGACACCAATACAATCACATACAAGCTCATATGGCCACTATAATGCCATAATAACTGCCAGAAGTAACTAGAAATGGTTTTGTCCAGAAGAAAAGGCAGAAGCCGGATGTGTGTGAGAGAGAGGGGGGAGGAGAGAGAGAGAGAGAGAGAGAGAGAGAGAGAGAGAGAGAGAGAGAGAGAGAGAGAGAGAGAGATCTGAAGAATCTCAGTTGCATTTTTATGCTACAATTCACACTGACTTGCCTGAATAGGTAGAATGTAATACTCACAATAGTAGTAATGCAGAAAGTAATTTATAGGCATGACCCCAAAAGAGATGTTCACTATATCTTGCGAAGACCAGTGAGGTAGACAATTAAAGAAGTTTTATGATAGGCCAAACAGTAACTATGCTGGTTCCTCTCTTAAGATGTATTTTTATTACTGATCATAAAGATATTTAGGAATTAAATAAAATCTCTTTACATTAAGAGTACAGCCTTGTACATTAAATGCAAAAATCTAGATTTAGATGAGCCATGAGTTTCAAGATAGTTATATAAAGGATCTCTAGGTAGGGCTGTGTAAAAGGCAGTTTGTTTACTCTGTCTCTGCTGCTGCTACAGCTTTCTACTATTTCTGCCTGTAATAATGAACACAGGTATTAAATGCTATGGCATCAAGAAAGAAGAATAAGTAAATACACTTAAAAGAACACCAGAAAGAAAGAAAGGATGAAAAATCTCTAGAGGTAAGAAATAAAATATCAGGAATATTCAGAATATGCCAGTTAGAAATTAATATAAGTTCTGTGGTCACAGAACACTGATTTTTCTCTTGTGGGAGATAAAGTAAGTAAGTAAGTAAGTAAGTAAGTAAGTAAGTAAGTAAGTAAGTAAGTGAAAGAAAGAAAGACAAAGAGGAAAGAAAGAAGGAAAGAAAGAAAGAAAGAAAGAAAGAAAGAGAAAGGAAGAAAGAAAGAGAAAGAAAGAAAGAAAGAATAAATAAGTAAGTGAGGGAAATGAAAGGAAATGGAATATCCTGGAAGTCAATGATCATCTGGAAAATAAAGCAGGAACAGCACCTGCTGCAGTGTTTTGCTGAAGTGCTCCCAGTTTTATTAAATACAATCAGCATTACCTTATTGTCAACAATATTCTCTGAGAATTAGAATTTTTGCTGATGCTTTCTACCTAGCAAGCAGACTGAGGACAGACAATAATTTCCTATCACTTTTTAAGCTCTTTCCCTGCAGTGAGATGGTCATACAGGAAGCATTTTCCAACAGGAAATCCTGAGAGTAAATATATGTGAAACACATTGCTGAATGGAACTAGATTGACGTTTATGGAGAAATGCTCTTCCGGCCATTTATGATAGTTGCCAGTTACAATTAAGCCTTCAGCTTGATTTGACTTCTTGTTTTACTTTCTTTCAGTTTAAAATCCCAGGATGGATTGCTCTTCCTAATAACACAGATTTCCTAACTGGATTATTAATTAGTCTAAGGAATGCTACTATATAACAGTTAGTCAAGGGGACTAATCATTATTGTTACCGTTATTCATAGTGATATTAATTAAAGTAATATTTATTGAATTATTTTCATAAAATAAATGTTTGTGGGGTCAGTGAACAATCCGAAACATCATGAAATGGTTGATGAGCAGAAGCATTTAGGGACCCTTGATATAGGTCATCTTCCCCATATGTGTTTTGAGGTAATATTCAAATTATAAGGGATCAAAATGTTTTTTCTTTACTTTTGTAATGAGCTCCTGAGCTATTGCTCGCTTAGGATCAGCCTAAGGTATGGAAACTAATGAAGGAGAGAAGCAACCTAGAACTAAGGAGAAATATCCTGACAATTAGAACAATTAATCAGTGAAATGACTTGCCTCCAGAACTTGTGGCTGCTACAACACTGAAGATTTTAAAGAAGAGATTGGACAACTATTTGTCTAAAAAGGTACAGGATTTCCTGCCTCAGCAGAGGGTTGGACTAGAAGACCTCTAAGGTCCCTTCCAACTCTGTTATTTCCAAGAGGTGCTCCTATCAAAGCTCAAAATCTACCTCTGATCTTGGAACTGGCAAATAGCCACTGGGATTAAAATCTCCTTCTAAAGCTACCTGAAATGCTGTACCATATGGGAAAAAATTCTGTATGCTTTAGAATGGATCTTTTGTGTACGGCCAGAGCAACACTGTGGACCAATATTAGCTAAAAAATAAAGTCCATTAAAAAATATGATTTGGGAAGAAGAGATCATTTGTTGCTTTTAAAGAGGAGATAGAAGGTTTCTAGAATTGTTTACACTTCTGATAAAAATGGGATAAAACTGTTATATATTTGTTTTTTTTTCTTTATTATAATCTTATTTGTTATCCTTTCTCTTTCTTCTTTCCTTGCTGCACTTTGTATTCTTTCATTTTATTCTATCCTTTTGGGTTTTTATTAGTTTTTATTGTATTTGTAATCTTTAATTAAAGGGACGTGGTGGCTCAGTGGTTAAGACGCTGAGCTTGTCGATCGAAAGGTCAGAAGTTCAGCGGTTCGAATCCCTAGTGCCGTGTAATGGGGTGGGCTCCCGTTACTTGTCCCAACTTCTGCCAACCTAGCAGTTTGAAAGCACATAAAAAATGCAAGTAGAAAATAGGGACTACCTTTGACGGGAAGGTAATAGCGTTCCATGTGCCTTTGGCGTTTAGTCATGCTGGCCACATGACCATGGAGATATCTTTGGACAGCGCTGGCTGTTCAGCTTTGAAATAGAGATGAGCACCGCCCCCTAGAGTCAGGAACAACTAGCACATATTTGCGAGGGGAACCTTTACCTTTAATCTTTAATAAAATCACTATATAAAAAGTGTTTCATTTCAACAGAATTATTTGGGGTGAAGAGAAAAAAAAAACCCAGACTGCTCTCTGTCAGGCAACAGATTTGCCAGCTAAAGCCGTTGTCTCATTTTGTCACCTGCATATAGATGTACATGCTTGACTCTCTATAAGAGTCCCTCTGGGTATGCTTTGCAGAGTTTAAATTTGTTCAGCTTTCTTGTGTGATTCATGTATTGCTTTGATGTTTCTTAAGTTCTTAACAGCAACTACCTTCTGTCCCAGAAAAGATCATCTTCTCTGCTTTCATAAATTGCCATTACTGTAAGACTGAAATTTCTTGGATGCAAAGGTCACTAACAAAGAAAGTACTGGAATGTATAACATCAGATATGTTACTAGAATGCAAAATCACAAAACTGTGTCTCACTTACTTTGGCCATGTCATGAGGGGGGATTCACAAAGCAATTATGTTTGGAAGAGTTAGCAGTAAAAGAAAACCAGGCTCTCAAAGAATACAGTGATTGGACACCATCAAAGCCGATGCCAGCCAGAGCACAGAAAAACTCAAAGAATCAGTGCAAGATTGGATGATGTGAAGAGACCTGGCCCATAGATCATCATCATGAAGACTTAAATATTATCCCCTTCCCAACTCTAATAATTTCAGGGATCTTGTCCTATTTTATAAGTGTTACTGATCAGGAAAATTCTACTGATTAGCATCTATAGTGGGGTCATTCTTTTGATTCCTTATTTCTGATTTGCAGTAGCTTTCCAGGTTTCAAACAGAATTTTGTCCAAATTTACCCAGCGATGCCAAGCATCATACCTGTTATCTTTTGCATGTAAAACATGTTCATCTGCCACTGAGCTCCAACCTTTCCCATTTCTTTTTCCACCTCAGTGACAAAATACAGCAGACAGCAAAAAAAGGCAACAATATCTTCTTGTTCACATTCAGGTAAAATAACTATAAATGCAAAAGAGCACAATCAGGCATTCAGTTCAGTGGAGCTTGAAAAGGGCAACTTTCTGATGGATTGTGCTGCAATATCCTAGTCTATTAGGTCATTTATTATAGACTTGGTACATCATGATTTCTCTACACTGCAAAAGGAAACAATATAAGAATCACAGGATCAGAGCTGTGTTGTTGAAAACATAGTGTCAATAAAAAAATGTAAAAAGCAAAAGATTAAAAGGTGGGTATATACAGTTCCAGCAATTGCTGATCTCATTAACATCTTTCCTGTTTCAAAAATCCATTTACTAGTTGCTGAACAAGAAGTTTTGCAATATTGGAACAGTATAACTTTTCTCCAAAGCTCCAAAGGTGTTTTTTTCAAGAGGCAACTGGACTTTCTGGTTTTTCTTTGAAAATGTTTTGCTTCTCATCCAAGAAGCTTCTTTAGCTCTGGCTGGATGGTGGGAATGGATTGTTCCATTGTTGCATTCCCCACCATCCAGCCAGATCGGAAGAAGCTTCTTGGATGAGAAGCGAAACATTTTCAAAGAAAAACTAGGAAGCCCAGTTGCCTCTTGAAAAAGCATCTTTGGGACAACCATGACCTGGATGACTGCGAATTTCCATATACATTTTCTCCAAAGCATTAAGTAACATGAGCAATACCTACACCTCCTTAAAATGAATACCCAGTAATCTGGTTAAGCAGTTTGCAGTATCCCAAATTCACACTTATAAACAAGGAAGATGTTAATCAAAAAAGAGACTTTTTAAAAATTTATACTGTGATGATGTGATGACTATACTACCAGTGGCTATAAAAATTTGATTTTAAAATAAAAAAAATAAAAATAAACCTTCATGATTTTTTTACACATACACATAGAGAGATGTGCTGACACCATGGTTAGAATGCAGAACTGCAGGCTAACTCACTGCTCACTCCAGAAATTCAATTCTGAGTGATTCTAGGTTGACTCAGCAACCCATCCTTCCAAGGTCAGTAACATGAGGACCCAGATTGTTGTAGAGATGGCTGTAAAGCACTGTGAAGCTGTCGTATAAGTTTAAGTGCTATTGCTGTTGCTACATTATGGTATCCTTTTTTAGCATAAGTAATTTTGTGCAAAGTTTATGCAAAAGGAAGAAAAAGAAGAAAGAGGGAAGGGAAGGAGGGAGGGAGGGAGGGAGGGAGGGAAGGAAGGAAAGAAAAGGAGATAGGAGGCAAAAGGAAGAAAACTCATCTGAAATATTATCATTCCATCCACAATATCTTTCCACAGTTTTCTGTCCTTGAAAAGCATCTTTACTTTTACTTAATTCATGCATCAAATCCTTGCCTTTTATCTTTCATCTTCCCAGTTCCTTCCCAGATCCTCCTTTTGAGGATCTCAGCAACTCCATCCAACCATAACTTTCTCAGCTTTCCAGTCTCTCCCCTCTAGTAATTATTTCACACATTTGTTTTCCAATTTAATTTTCATTCTCTCTGTATTTCTAACCCACCATCATCAGTATGTTCAGGTTACTCATTTTCTCTGCACTCATTCATTCTTCTCTGAGTATCCAGCACTTCTTATTATCCTTGTCTCTTTTACTAATTCTTAGTCTTTCACCACAATGAATATGCTTTTTCTTCATTCTTTTTCCATTTGCATACACGAGTAGATTTATGTTTAAATCAGCTATTTAAAACAGACATTTTCTTAGCAGATACTCACGTAAGATCTACTATTTTCATTCATTCCTGTGATTCCAAGTGGTTCAGTTACTTTCTATTAGTGTCCCACCTATATATTCATGGCACATAATAAAATAATATTTTAGAAAGACAAAGGAAGAATAGACTTAATATATCTTTGCCACATGCAACGTATTCCTGTACAGTAACACTAAAGACATAATACCTTCAGTTTTGACAGATTTTTACTGGAGTTCTACACATGCAGCCCAATCCTAGTTTTACTATGAATGTCCTTACACTATTGTATATCACATTAGAGCAGAGGTGGTATTCAGCAGGTTCTGACCAGTTCTGGAGAACCAGTAGCGGAAATTTTGAGTATTTTTTGGAGTATAAGACACACCTTTTCCCCCACTAAAAGAGGCTGAAAATTTGGGTGCATTTTATACTCCGAATGTAGCTTTTTTGAAGCTTTTTTCAGACCTAACAAGGTGCTACTGAGTGAAGCGATCTTCCCAGCTTTGCCTGCTCCCTCAACTCTCCGCTGTGCTTTAATGAGGCGCTAGCAAGTGAAACGATCTCCATGCTTTGCTCCAACTCTCAGCTGTTCTTTAGAAGTTTTTTTTTCAGCCCTAACTAAGCACTAGCCAAATGAAGCGATCTCCCCCGCCCACCATGCTTTGCCTGCTTTTCTCATTGCTACTTCCTCTCAGCTGTGCCTTAGAAGTTATTTTTTATCCCCAAGAAGGGGATAAAAAACCAGCAAACTAATGTGCTGAAGCTGACCAGACTAAGGACGCTAGCCAGATGAATGACTAGGCAGATTTCCCCCCCCTATTTTCCTCCCCAAAAACTAAGTTGCGTCTTATGCTCCTGTGTGTCTTATACTCTAAAAAATATGGTAGTTTGGAGTAAATATGGTAGTTCTGGTAAATACCACCTCTGACTGGCCCCATTCTCGTCTATTCTCTGCCTCCTGAGTCCCAACTGATTGGGAGGCAATAGGGATTTTGCAGTAACCTTCCCCTGCCATGTCCACCAAGCCATGTCCACCGAGCCATGCCATGCCCACCAAGCCATGCCACGCCCACCAAGCCATGCCCACAGAACCGATAGTAAAATTTTTTGAATCCCACCACTGCACTAGGGCCTAGGCTATCTAACGTAACATTAGATAGCCTGGGATACACTGTCTGCATCCTTTCTGGTAAGAGATACCTACAGGGTGCTAAAAGAAACTTACCTTCATTTCTATAAACACTAAACAATTTAGAGTGTGCATTAGATTTGCAGATTGTGCATCAGCACAGGTTCTTTTTCCATAGTTTTCTAAGCAATGACTATGCAGTCTCTAAAACCATGTGGATGGAACTTACTTTATCCAAGCCTCCTTGGCATATTTTATGCCATATCGGGGTGATATGTTTAACACTCTTCCACTGCATCCTTGTAAGAATGATAAACTTTGTATTCATTGTGAATGAAGGCAAATTTACGTGTCCAAGAATAATATTGCAGGATCCAATCTGAGTCAGTCACCAGGATCAAAGATTTATTCTCCCAAGCCTTTCAGGCTTTTGCCCTCCTCAGCGGGGAATTGAATGATCCATTTGGGACTGTCACCACAGTGTGTGCACTGGGCGTTGTATTTATATGGTGCCTGGTTGTAACTTAACTTTTAGTTGTTAATTATGGCTGGTTATTAAGTCATTGGTTGTTGTTTCCTTGTGCCATTGCACCCTTTCTTAGAACAAGCCCTGAGTTTCTCCAAGTTGAATAATTCAGATAGAGCAAAAAGTTGACATCTCTTACTTTATAACTGTCAGTATTCTTCTTAAGGAAGTATCATATACTTGATACAAGTTCTTATTTATCGGTGATTGAAAGCAAGATTTTGAATGTCAGCTATTCTAAAGAAGTGTTGCACAGAAAGGATTGTACCACCCACATGGATTCTGCATTCAGAGAAATTGGCCTTTAGCCCAAACAATTTCATGTTAAAGTGTCATCTCTCAAAGATGCACCTTGACTGCTCTGACAACATTGACATATGCCCATGGCAATACTCTGTGATACATTAATAATCGAAAACCCTTCCAACTGGAAGGTGCTAGAAGTGGATTCAGGCAGTGGTATTTCAGCAAATATTTGAGATATTCAGCAGAGCTGCCTACATTAGGGTAATGCAGTTTTAGTCACAGCATTTCCTTCTCTTATCCTTATAAAGTCTTCCGCCTTTTGGGAGGACAGGATTAAGATCTAGGTCTGCAACCTTAAACACCCAAAAAGCCATTTGGACCCATTTTCCACAGAAAAGAAAACACCAGGAGCCACAAAACCTTCCTGTGCCTGACTATTTCTTGAGCGGCCACAAAACTAGCATATGTAGTTGAATTAAATGTTCTGTTTTCTTCTG
The DNA here is from genome assembly GCF_059756535.1 of Pantherophis guttatus. Lineage (NCBI taxonomy): Eukaryota > Metazoa > Chordata > Lepidosauria > Squamata > Colubridae > Pantherophis > Pantherophis guttatus. Next base: position 193,683,640 of record NC_142064.1, read on the forward strand.
AAACTTTTCTTTTCTTGGATTTATCCATGGCTGGCCTACCAGGGTCAAAAAGCTCAATAAATTGTGTGGATGTCCCACATTGCCGGTTGTGACGCATATTTTGAGTGACAGGGAGCCGCAGCAGAGGAGTGAAAGAGCCACATGCGGCTCCAGAGCCGTAGGTTGCTGACCCTTGATCTAGGTGATAAAAAGCAAACAGTCTTTCTCTTGAAGGTATATATAAGTAAAAAAAAAAATCAAGTACAGGATATACATGAACTTTCCACTGGCATTTAATCAACATGTTGGTTTTTCCAGAGGTGATCTTACACAAATTCAAATGTGATGATATTTTTGTACCATTTATTTTTCTATCTTCCCTGGCAGAAATACAAACTCTTAAAGTGATTTTTTAAAATATGATCCTGTAACTTTGGGAGCCAAAACTGTATTACTTTTGGATAATTTTGGATATTTTGAAAGAAAATGAAGATCACAAACCTGTTTAGGAACCTTTCAATAGAACTGCTTTTACAGATAAGTTGGGAACTCGAACAGCTCTGATTGGATGGGGGGTTGGTTGTGCTCTGATTGGCTGGGGGTGTGTTCTGTTTGGGTGGGGGCTTGGTTGTGCTCAGCTTAGTCTGAGTTGCAGGGGGATTTGAGCTGGTGAGCTGCGTTGTTGTTGTTTGGCTTCGTGTTTGTGGCCGTGCAAGCTCTTCATGGTGGGTGTCAGTCTGCTTCATGTATGGATTGGAGGGGTTTAAACGCAGCTCACCAGCTCAAATCCCCCTGCAACTAGACTAAGCTGAGCACAACCAAGCCCCCACCCAAACAGAACACATCCCCATCCAATCAGAGCACAACCAACCCCCCATCCAATCAGAGCACAGCCAAGCCCCTAACCAATCAGAACACACCCCCACTAGCAGTTAAAAGGAAGAGACAGCTGCGATCTCACATTGCTCCTGGAAGCACGAAGCCGAGAACACCAGCCTGAAGATGACGAATGAGACTTCGTCGAAACGTCGCCAAGACACTTCCAATTTTACGTGGGAGAAGACCCGAATAACCAAAGACCTACATACAAACACCCGCGAAAACCTGAGAAAACAAATATATATATATATATATATATGTATATATATGTGTATATATATATATGTGTGTATATATATATATATATATATATGTATGTATATATATGTGTATATATATATATATATGTATATATATATATATATATATGTATATGTGTATATATATATATATATATATATATATATATATATATATATATATATATATATATATATGGAATGCCTGACCTTTTCTTGATATTTCATAGCTGATTGAATTTTTTAATGTAGATTTTTGTTTGACAGGTATCTCACATCTAAATAGAAATACATTTCTATATAAAAAAGAAGGTATAAGTATCTAACAATGAGCATGATTATCTACTTCTAAGCAAGCTCATGTAGGATATTATGTTCATATTAACTGGGTGGCAGGCAGAGATAATAGGAGACGTTTTACTCCTGAACTAAGAATTAGGATGACGATTCTGTGTACAGAAAATTTTTGGACTGGAATTGGATCATGCAGGGGTGGGTTTAAAAACCCATTGCTACCGGTACGCGCATGCCACGCTTCTGTGCATGCGCAGGAGCATCTGGATGGGTGGGTGGAGCCTCCTGCCGCCACCGCTACCGGTTTTCCCGATCTGGGGCGAACCGATAGCAAATCACCACTGGGATCATGGCTTAAATCAATTTCTACTGCAATATAGTAATAGTATAGCAAGACTCTAATAGCAAGTAGTAGCAAGACTGTAATCTCATTAGGTGTTTCCTTCCTTGTCCTCATCAGCAACAATAGACCAGCAGCAATGGGTTTTGCATCGATAAAAGAGGATGCAGGAAAAATGCCTTCAGAGATATGGCCACATTCTATAAGGAGAATTCCCCATCGTTGCCTGCACTGCCAACCACTGCAATGACAAATGCCTGTGCAGAGGACCAGAGCAAAGATTAACAATTAAAATAGACATAAAAATCATCTAGTTGAACATGGTTGGTGGTTTAATCATCTCATATGGCGTTTGTTGATCTGAAAAGTGGAACCTGTTCCTGTGGGAAAATGCTAGAAGTAAGAAGAAGATGATTAATTTCAGGTAATATTCTCTTAGGTTAGGATATCTGTGGTTCAGTTGCTTTGATAATCTGCTGCCTCAGGCAACTGTAAGATGCCTTATGGTGCACCAATCCTAAGCAACATTTGTTTTGTATACTGATTACTATTATATGTTTTTTGAAATAGAAACTTTCTTTAGAAATCTGCCAGCTATTTTAAATTTCATTTGCAAATCCTTAAACGAACATGATGCCTGCCATTCTCTCTCTTCTGGATGATGTTAATAAACTGGGATTTATTCTTCCTGTAGCAAAGCATGAAGCCCTTTCTTTGTTCTTTAATCAGGATAGCATATCTGGCACACTAAAGGACGTTCATCATGTACACAAATGAAAAGCACAGCTACAGTCTTTGAAGTCTAAGTGACGGCCAGCTTTAATCAAGGCATGGTGCATTAATTTTAGATACCATGTTATTCTACGGTTTCTTCCTTTACTTTTACTATAATGCTTCTTACACTACAATGTTTCTGCAAAGTTATTTTTTAGAATTGCTATTTCTATCTGTATGTTAAAACTACTTTTACTACATATTATATTTTAGTTACAAACTCCAGAATAAAATGTAATTAAATGTAATTTTATTACTATTTTAAACCAGCACGTTTAAGGGGCCGGTCTACTTCCTTGGCTACTTCTTCCCATAACTGCTTCATAACATGCCTGATCTGAGCTTTCCTTCCTATGCAATTGGAAAGGGAGGGCCACTTGCCTTCCACATATTACTGAATATCTACAGAAATTCCATCAGTGCAGAACCTCGCTGATGTGGAACCCTGCATGATCAGACATGTGTTTCATCCTTAATGCCAATGGTAAGCAAGCCCCATATCTCAGCCCTCTGTTTCTTTCTCTCTAGTACTGCGAGCTTGACCATTGACATTTTACAGCAAAATGGCAGAATTTTGGAAACATGAGTTTGGAACATTTTTTCATGTTTTGAGAATTTTAAGGATGAGAATGATACGTTGCAGAAGATTCTCATTCTTTCCCCCAACATTAATAATCTTGCCATGTAAAATTGTCAGAAGAAACCCCAAAATTTTACCCCTACTCCTTCAGGTGATGTCATGTTTTACCTGATAGTCTCCTACAATCTTCTAGAAGACCTGAAGGCTGAGTTGCTGATTGCTAACACAAGTGACCTCTATGAATAGATAGATAGATAGATAGATAGATAGATAGATAGATAGATAGATAGATAGATTGATTGATTGATTCAATTTGGCTTTTTAAAATGCTTGCGGGAATGTAATGTGGCTTTATTATTGATTCCATATTAGTACTGGTTTTATTTAATTTATTGTACACAGTACCACTTAGAATAACAATTCATTAAAATATTGCTGATCAAGACTGAATTAACAGATAACAGAGTAACAGAGTTGGAAGGGACCTTGCAGGTCATGTAGTCCAACCCCCTGCCCAAGTAGGAGACCCTACATCTGCCTCTATCTAGGATCGAGGCAAGAGCTCCACCTCTAGGCCAGAGCAGATACCCTGAAAGTTTATTTAATAAAGTTTATTTAAAGTAACTACAAGAGTAAATACAAAATAAGATCGATATGTAATAAAGCAAGTCAGATTTCTATCCTCTCTGTACACAGAAAGAAACTTCTTGAAAGGCTGCAGGCACGGAGCTCAGATCTTTGGGATGTGACTTCCATTTCTGCAGACTGTCTAAGACATTCTCCTCCCCCCCCCAGAGCAGACAGCCCTTTCTCTGTTGGAGGGCTCCCTTTGTGACTGTCAGTCTGTCTGTGATGGGGGACCCAGAGCTGATGTTTCTTCCCATTTTAGATTTCCTCCTGGCAGGCAATCAATTCACTCTTAAATTGCTGCCAGTTGGAGGGAATCTCAATCCCAGGACAGGTGATAACGGCTTGCATCTTCCCCAGCTGGCTTCCCCGTTGACTTTCTGGGAAACCAGCAGAGAAGATTGCAAATGGCAATCCTATGATCATGGGAGTCTTGGCAACCAGTGGTAAGGGTGAACAGGTTGCCAAATACCTAGATTGCGATAATGTGACCACAAGTGTAATGTTTTGCAATGGCTGGAAGTGCTTTACAGGCTGTAAAGCACGCACCCATTTTGTGGCCGTCATAATTCTGGACAGTTGTTAAATGAAGGTTTGTAAATTGAGGACTACCTTTATAACCATCTCATCTTTCTTTCATTCTTTTAAGCTTTATATTGGCAAGCAGGACAGATGGCCAGTACTTCAATTATTTTTACACAGTTATCAATTCCCAATGGGTGTTTTCCCATCTGTTTGCTAAACAAAGTCAGGAAGCAATCTGATCCAAATTGTATTTTTATAAGTCTGATTTTAAGAAGTACTTCTGAGATTTTTAAAAGTGTGAATTTGAAGACAGCTTTGTGTTTAGCTTTCAGTTTTCAGTATAGGCATTATTTATGAACAGGTTACATTCTGAGAGGAATTTATGCTCAGTGTTCTTGTCTTTGTTCTTAATGATTGTTCCGATTCTGGAAGAATTTATGCTGAAGGAGCAGGCCACTTTTGCCATCTTCTCACCTTCCATTCTCTTCAATATGTCCCCCTTCAACAGCGTTGTGATGGATGGCACTTCTTCGGGTTGCTCCTTTGCCATTATCACTGTGGCACTTCATTGCAGATATTTGCAATCACCAAACACCACACAAAGCTAAACAGCATACTATATTGTTTTGTAGCCAAATGGATCTGAGAGAAGTATGCAAGCCGTGAGAAGATGGGAAGGGAAGTCAGGAGAAAGCAGGAAAGTGTTAGTTTCCAGTGTGCTGCATATATACGCTTGGTTCATACTGGCAAAAGTTCCTGATTCAAAAGTTTCCAAGTGGAATACCAGTGGTACATATTTTCCTTTCCATTCCTCATGAAATGGAATTCCTCAACATTCCACAATGCATCACTCCACAAAAACCTAGTAGTCTCATATTTAATCTCTGGAGAAGACTATTTTATCTGTTGCTATGACTTTTTAATTAGTATAAGGACTGAACTTTGAAATCTAGGAATATTTCTCTCTCTCTCTCTCTGATAGGTATGGATTATTTTCCTTGTTTCACAAGGACATTAGAACTCAATATGAATGTGTCCCAAAGTATGTCTGAATGTTATTGTTTGAAAAAACTAAGAAATTTCATTCAAAATAACAAATATTCTGAGGTAATTTTATTTTTTGTTGTTATTGTTTTAGATAAAAATATTACAATATTCAAGATAAAATTATTAAAGGTAAAAATACATTGTTTGATTTCCCTTCTAAACAATTATACATACAACACACCATTTTTTTTAAATTTTTCATTTTTTTAAACAAATATAACTATTAATCTATTAGGCTATCTGTGTTCTCATCTGGCACTTAAGAACAGGTCACGGGGTCACCTTCTGGTTCTGCTGATTATTAAATATTATTAATAACTGATATATAATGCTGCTGTATAGGTGCATCTTGTAAACAAACAGTACAGCTTTGTGGTATCACAACAGCAAGGTGTGCTTTGATCCACTAAAACCATATTTCTGCCAATTAAAAAAAAATGCTTTTGACTTTTCAGTTCAATAACATGATTTGATCCATCTGGAAGAGAGCAGTATGAAGGTGCCATACAACCGAGGTCTGTAAACACTTAAGTCAGGACAACAGCAAGAAAAATTCCTTAGGTGTGGACAAATTGCAACAAGCATTTTGTTACAGAATTTCACATTTTATTGGGATGTCCTAAACCAGTCTTTCTCAACCTTGGTAGCTTGAAGATGGGTGGACTTCAACACCCAGAATCCCCCAGCCAGCAGCACTGGCTGGGGGATTCTGGGAGTTGAAGTCCATCCATCTTCAAACTTCCAAGATTGAGAAACACTGTCCTAAACAGTTCAAGATTATAACTGTTCCTGATTCACAATTCTTTCATCAGCATGAATTGATTCTATGGCTTTCTATCTGACAATGACAATTCAGACTTAAATTGCCTTTTTTGTTTTGTTTTAACAAATCATAAGCTTCCAGTAACTCATTCCATATTGTTGGGTCAACCCAAGACAGGTTCCATTTGAAATAGATCCCACAGACTTTACTATCACTTATCCCCATATCAGTGTTATTTACAGTCATAGCCATTTTTTCCTTTGATTGATGGAGCATTTTAAAACCGTATTTGACACATCTTCTTGGATGAAGCACATCATTTCTTCTGACAGTGATTAAAATTTATATTAACGTGATTGATAAAATAAATTTCAGAAATGCTTCTTATGAAAATGGAAGAGAATTCTTGAAAGCCAGTCTCGTTTTTTAAAAAAATTGATCTAGAATGATTCATAGTGCAACTATTGAGAGACAGTCTCCACAGCTATTAACAGTACAATTCAGCTTCTCTCACAGAATTCCTACATATATCAATTAGTCCAATACATTAAATGTGTGACCAAGATTACCAATCCATGTAGTGGGGTACATCATCTGGAAAGGCTCTGAACTCTTACATTTTAGTTATTCACTTTGAAACTGGACTTGGGTAACTTCTAGTTTCATGGTGACTACTAAAAGCCATGAGATGGTAGCATACGCTAAAGATACTGCAGAATACTTTAGGGTTCAAATGAGTTCTTGTATTGCTAGACATTCTCCTTAAACCAATCAAACAGCTATAGCTTGATTATCAAGTTTGCATCTGACCAAGGCTCTTAAATATCAGGCCAACTTAATGGTGATGGACAAAATTAGCAATGGGAATAGGAAACTTTTGGTTTTGTTTCCTGGGCAAAGCAGTGAGGCCAGGAAGGATGAAAAGGCAGCTGGGGAGCCCTGTTGCTTCCTTCATTTTGCTACTTGGTTTCAGCAGGTTCCACTGAACTAATCTGCCAGCTGTCAGTAGAAAAGGGTTACCTTTTTGTTTTCTGTGATGGCTTCCGGTATTCACAGTCAGCTGATGTTGAAAGAGGAAGGAGTGTGGAGAAAAAAAAATACAATAACAAAAAAAGAAAAAGCTGCAATATACCAGCTTACTTCCCCTATATTGCAAGTATATAAGGAAACATTAGTCAGGTAGGATAAGGACCCTACCAAGTGCCAAGGGAGATATTCAAAGCATAGTGGAGCCCACAGCCACTGTGTTAGGGACCCTTCTTCTATCGCCCTGAGTAAACATCAGTTTGTTTTTGTTTGATATCAAAAACTTCTTCAACTAGAAATTAACTCCACAAAACCATAACATTTCATTTGCCAAACATTTGACTCTCTGGCAGGGCATGTCTTTATCTCCTGCTTTGTTTTAGAGGAGTAAATGGTAATAATCTTATTACAGATGATGTCCTTTGATCGGAACGGTTGCGTTTTGTTCACTTGTTTTGAAGGGAATCCGTGGGACATTGGTTATTCAAATGTTATTTTTCTGTGTTTCTATGCACTTTTTAGGTTAGAAAGGCTTACCTTTTTATAAATGTAGTTGCATTTCATAGGGAAATTTTTTGACATGTGCAGTGATATAGCACTATCAAATCTGTGTTGAAATGAAAAGACATTTTAAAACCAGTTTTGAAGCTGATTTTTTTCTTTAAAAAAAATCTGCCTTTCTAATCAGGATGATTTAAGCCTGTCATAAATATTTATTTATTTATTTATTTACTTATTTATTTATTTCTATTTTACATTTCTAGACAGCTCATCTCCCTCAAATTAGCTCTAAATACTTGCTATTACTGCTGGAAAAAAAAAGATTCTGTGCATGAAACGGTACCTTTTTAATTTTTTTAAATGATAGGAAACTTGTTTTTCTAACTACTGTAGAGTGAAATTACCATATATGGGGCTACCTATACAACCATTAGTGTTATGCTTCCAAATAATGCTATTATACTGTAAAATCGTTAACTGAAATGTAAATTTAACTGAAACTCAACATCATTTTAAAGCAGAATAATAACTGGGAAATGTAAAAAGCCACAAAATTGGAAGCACCCAGTGTTATGGGACAATGATGCTTATCCTATTTTTTTCCTCATCTGCAAATTCAGTTTTATGCAGCTTTATTCTCATAGACTCAAATTTAATTTGAACCTGTTTTAGGCATTTTAAACTAAATCTCAGTAACCAGAGAGAATTAGTGGTCAAAAATTGAAGCACCAACTAACCTTTCTGGTCTGTAATCATTTAATCTGAGGAAACAGGATGCTAAGAGAAGACATTTGCCAAGACAAAATATAGTTCTGTTTGAAATGGGGACCTTCCATCTCACTTTGGCATATCAGTAGTGTGTGCATGTAAACAGAATAAAGAAATTGCATGGTTTGAATTAAAGCTTGTGAAATATTTTTCTGCATTTCTTTCCTTTTTCTCACTTCTTTTTTCAGAAGTCTTATGCTTCTGATCCTCTGTAGCTATTTGTGATGTCACAAAAAGCTTGGTTTTAATATGAAAATGCCACCTTCCCTTTACATCATAAAGGAATTAGTTGATCATTGGCTTCACTCAATATACCAAACTAATGCACAGTTCCCATAAAAGAATGGCTAATCAGAAAACTTGCAGCTTTCAATGTTTCTCCTTCCAGAACAATTTTTGCTCTTAAAGAATGCTGGTTAAAAGAATAACATATTTTTTTCTTCTTCTTTGTCCATTCTCAAATGTCCTTATTTAAATTCTTTCCAAACTTATCACTTAGTTGCTGAATTAATCTTGCCAATTCTCCTGTTGCTTGAGATTTCTCTTCAAGAAGTTCATAACGGAGACTCGAAATGTCTTGCTTAATCTCCTTAAGTTCTCCTATTGGGGGAAAAAATTAAATAAAACGAGATGTAATTACCTTGAATGTAAATCAGCTCATTTCAGTTACTCTTCCTATCTTTATTTCACCTACTTATGCCTTAGGTTTAGTAAGAAGAAGCGCTTATGGGATCAGTGAACACTATGGTATGAGGGTAGAAATGAATAAAGATCTCAGAGAGTGCCTTAATAGCTGCTTCAAAAGGGACAAATGATCATTTGGCTATATTAAACTATTTTCCCATTCCTTTTAAGCATTTACTAAAATGTTACTTATTGTAATCTATTGCTGTCTCAATGCTTCTGAACTCTGAAACCCAGAAACACTTCTAAATATAATTGACTGACCTTCCTTCTAACTTGGAGCTTATATATTGGATTCAAAAAAGCATATCTATTAAATTCCTGTATTGTTATTTGCTATCCATTGTTGATGTAGCAAACAATTGATCATGGAACTTACAACTTCCATTGTAAGTTGTAAGTTCCATTGAGTGGGTGGATGGTGAGGTAGGGAGAAAGATGCACTTCAAATACTTATGATAATTCAGTGATATGCAAAATTTTAAATGTTAGCGTATTGTAACTCTAACCTTTACTACCCTTGTAGCCCACCCCAACAAAAAACGCCTCATGCCACATTGACCATTTGACTGACAACCAAATAGAAAAGATTCGTTTAAAAATCCATGACTGTAACAAGATTCATTACAGTGCTGTTAAATTTAAAAGCACTTGCCTTCGTTGACTTCATCATTCTCTCGATCTACTTGAGCTTTCAGAACATATCGCTTAATTAGTCTCTTCATTATTTTCTGAAAATGGAATTATAATGGGTTTATTGGAATTATGTTGCTTGATTACTTCTACAGCATGCTAGGGTCACATTGCAAGACAATTAATTTCTTTGATGTGTTGTAGATTTCAGTGGTCTTACACAAGTTCACTTGTACTGAACTGTGGCCCAATGATGCAATTGCATATTTATTTGATAAAATGTGTCCACATTATTTTATGTAAACTATGAACAGCATTACATGCAAGTCCTCCCACCCCCTGAATAAGTGTCAGTTTCTCCCCAATTGGTATCATACAATTACTCAAGTAATGCCTGTTTTTTTGTCTATGAGAATGCTAATACAATGGTAGTGAAGGTACTTTCTAGTCAAAAATTACTGTGTTCACTCCCTAAAATCTCTAGGAGCTGTTGTTTTAGAAATTTTAAAATTGATTCAGATAATGTAATGTAATGAACAACAATAAATGTTTAGCCCTAGAAAAGTCAGCTCTATGAAATCTTGGAGCATTGTCTAACATTCTTACTAATCACAGTACAGAACTACATATAAAATAGCTTCTTATTTTGCTATATTTGGAAGCTCCTTGCTATGGATTATGACAGCATTGCGACCAAGTACCTTCTCTGTCATTAACTATTAATCACAGGGTTAGAAACATTTGGGAATAATTGGGAATTTCTCTACAGATGTCAGAAAACAATGTATTTCTATGTAACATTTTGCTATTGTGCATGTTTGCTAAACAAATGAACAAATAACCCCATAGCATAATCACTGTACAAATAATCCTCAAAACCACAATTGAGGCAAAAATTTCCATTGCTAAGTTGTTAAGTGAGTTTTGCCCCATTTTACCACCTTTCTTGCCATAGTTGTTAAGTAAATCACTGCAGTTGTTAAGTTGTTAAACGAATCTGCCTTTCCCACTGACTTTGCTTGTCAGAAGGCTGCAAAAGGTAATCATATGACCCCAGGACACTGCAACCTTCATAAATACATGCCAGTTGCCAAACATCTGAATTTTGAATATGTGACCATGGGGATACTACAGTAGTTGTGTGAAAAACAGTCATAAGTCACTTCATTTTAGTGCCATTGTAATTTTGAATAAACGAATCATTGTAAGTATGAGAACTACACATGTAAATCCATCAGGATAACTGATAGAAAATGATCTAGAAAATTGTGGTGTTTCCTTGAAGACTTATGTTCATGATTTTCATTTTTTTAAATGCTAATCTGACCTCTCTGACTTGAAATGGAGTCTTGGTGCGTAGCCTTGGATATGAGTGGCCTTGGATATGGATTAAATGATACAAAGAAGGGGGTGAGATCCTGTATTGGAAATCACATAAAGTTTATCCTTGGGCTATAGATTTTCAGTATGAGTTTATCAAAAGAGGAAGAACCAGAATGTTGGTATCTCCCAAATGATGACATCCGCTTGAACAATTTAATTATTTTGACTTTTTAGATTATTCAAAGTATGAAAAATTGCAGAGGGAAAAAAGTAGGAAACAATTAAGAAAAAAGTCATATGTGACTAAAAATGACTCTGGAAATAAATTGCTGAGATTTATTTATTTATTCTTTATGTTATTGTGTATGCCACTTTAAGAGATTTTGCTTTTTATTAAAAGAATAAAAGTTCTGTCTACTACGTTTGGATATACTGTCCCTATTCATACATTCTGAATCTCTAAATGGCCAAAGAATTCTGCACTATTCTGCACAAGACTCCTGGCTGCTTATGATACATTCAACATTATAAAGAGTGCCAAAATTAATAAGATATACAATTCTAAAAACCAAACACATGATTTAAGAATCTAGTAGACTAAAGCTACCACACAATGTGAGGAGAAAGGCCCATTTCTTTCAGAGAGAAGGAATCTTCAGTCTATAGGATGCAGTTGCTTCCCCAACTTGTTTCATCCTGGCCTGTAGAATCTTGAGTAAGAGTCCAAACATTCAACAATGTGCAAACAATTGCCATTAGGTAGAAATAAATGCTAGATTATTGGGAAATGTATGAAAGTTCCAGATTGTCGTTCCTCTTCAAGACAGCCATTTGTCAAAAATGGCCTGGTTGAGAAAATTCCAAGGCAAGGAAAGAGGTTGGATTGCTGTCTCCTCCCAAACTCCAAAATCTACCACTCTACTAAGTGCTTCAGAGAAAGCAAAGGAGTCATATGACGATGGTACCAGACACTCATGTACTCCAGATGAACTCTGTTCCCCTATGAGGACCTAATCTAATTGAGTGTCCCAAACAGTGTCAGGCTAAGCTACTTATTTCCTTTCTAATTAATATTATCAAAGCCTGCTCTTGCATTGTAAGATTCTGATATGATTTTGCTGTATTCTTTTTTCATGAAGGGGCAGCCATGAAGAAAAGGTTGGAAAAAAATAGTGAATGCAATTTTGGCACGGCTTTTTTTCCTCCTCTCCCCCCCTCCCCCCAAGATCAATGCAGAAATTAAGCAAGGTCTTTCCCATTCCTGCTCATGAGCCTTTTCCACAATATTGTTTTTGCATTATAATGTATTAGTTTTAATCAGTGTTTCCCCTCAGAGGAAATTAGAATAACAAGGGAATCCATTCTATAAAGAAAACAATCCTAGTTTAGGCAAGGGCACATACTGTACATATAAGTAACAACTATGATGCTGACAGGAATTAAATAGAGAAACAAGATTTGGATATATAATGCAATATACTCATTTGTGGTTTCACTATGAGTGTGTCTGTGTCTGGGTGCCTATGTATGTATGTATGTATGTATGTATGTATGTATGTATGTATGTATGCATGTATGTGATCATTTACAAGACATATTTGCATTTCATTCAAGAAGCATTCATGAGGTATAGTGCACATACTATATGCTGAAGATGGCTATGGTGGTGGTATAATCCATTGGGAAGTAGTGTTGCCACCTGAGAAAACATAAATGGAGGAACATATTTTAGGAAAGCAGGAAAATATAGGATACTAATTATGAAGTGGAAGAAAAAGAAAAGCAAGGAATGAGCATGCCATGTCTGTCAGTCTATCATTCTGTCTGTCTGTCTGTCTGAATCTGTGTATGATCCAACTCACAAAACTTTCTGTGTGGTTTTATTCATGTCTGTGTGTATGTGTGTGTGTGATAGCTATAATTTACACAAATATTCTTCATTATTTACCTCAACAACAACTTCTACCTTATCCCCAATCCATATTATCTATTGCTTTTTGTGATTTAGGCTTTCACCTCTGTAAGGATCTGATCACTACCCTCCACACATGATTGTCTGGATCTCCCCTTTCTGCTCTGCTCATTTGTATAGTTTTGTTCACATTTTGTGATTTGATCTTCACTGATTCTGTCTATATGACTGAATAATTTTAATGTACTTCTTTCAAGGTGGTCATTCTTTTTTATATTCAAACCACATGCATTCAATAACTGTGTCCTTGCCTTGTTTTGTTTAATCTTACTTGTTTCTTGAAAACCCCATTCCAAGTGCTTTAGGATAAAAGAAAAATAATGTATATATATATATATAGAGAGAGAGAGAGAGAGAGAAAAAATATGATTTGACAGAATGTAGCCAAAGAAAGCAAGGAACAGTTAAGCTTATAAAAGGCAGAGAAAATGCAGATTAATTTTCATAACAATTAAATTTTGGAAATGAATGCAGAAAACAGAACAAGAAGCTTCCAACAGAGTTAATGGGATAAAAAATAAATGTGGTGAGATAAATTTGGGATGAAATGGATAGAATTCTTAAAGGAATTTTCTTAGGGATCCATATGGGAATGCAGTTTGATATAATCCTATATCAAACAATAGAACTAAAAAGAATGCAAAAATTGTTTCTGTCCAAGAAAAAAATGATGAAAAGGAAGTCTGAGAATTTGGGAAATAGTAAGGCTCAAATTACAGTTGCTACAGCTGAAGAAATATTAAAATATATGACAGATGTTTGCTTATGGGATGGCTGTGTGACTCATTTAATGTTTGTGTAAAGATTGCATCTGAAGCCGATGATTGTTAGAATGCTTTTATTATTCTACTTAGCAAAGGTGAGTTACCAAGAGGGAGGTAAATACTATAAGGAGATTAATTTAAGTGTTCCAGGAAAAATATTTGACAGAATTATGATCAAAAATACATAAGTGGTGACTATGAACAAAATTATTAACTGCAGTTTTCTGAGATGTAGTGAATAAGAATGCTACATTTTCGCTCTTCCCAGTAGATTACTGAGAAATGTATAACTATAAGGAAGTATGTATTATATGCTTGCTTATTTGGAGAAAGATTTGAATTATGAATCATTTGTGAAAATCTTGAGTTGAAGGTTAGTTGTAAATGGAGTCCTTAGTTGGTTCTACAGTGAACAAGGAGTAAGACAAATATGTATGATACATATTCCCCCACTGGCCTACTAATGTATGAAAAACCAAGGTAGCAGCATTTTACAGGGATGAATGATTGCAAGTTAAGTGCAGTTACAATGGAGTACTTAAGTGAATGAATTGAGAAGAAGAGGAAGTTTGAGAAAAATTATGGTTGTTGGAAGAGGACATTCTGAAAAAAGAGGTTAGGCATTAACAAAGGCAACTTGTGAAATAGTATAGAGGGAAATAGGGGATTAGGCTGGTTTATAAAAATAGAAGCATATAGAGAGTTATTGACACTGTTGGTGTAAACTAAATATTTCCCTCTCCTTATCTTATATATTAATTCTGTATGCTTATTATGTATTATTCCTTTTTGAACTTATAAAAGGGAGTAATATGATAATAAATATGAATGTGAATGTGAAATGATTCTATAATCCATGGGTGGGTGTTGTATATGGGCTGAAAAAAAAATCCTATGCCCATTAATCCTATGCAAAAACTGTCTTTGTGGTTAACTATTGATTCTATGGATCCTTGAGCAGAAATATGGTGCCCCTATCTTATTTCGTCTTTGGGTTGTTGTTGGGGGCAATATGCTGACTCTGTAAACCACTTAGAGAGAGCTGTAAAAGCACTGTGAAGCAGTATATAAATCTAAGTGCTATTGCTATCAACCTTAATAAACCAGAATGGGGCAGAGTTTATAATTTATCCCTGGGTGTAATGAAATTCACACTATTCTGTGAGAAGCTGATGAGTTCTGGGAAGAATATTCAATATCCCTTGTGCTAAGCAGGAGTCACTTACTGAGAAATCTGGGCAAGAAAAATAGAGAATTTAATATCTGGAGAAAATACACTGTATGCACTTGTGCCTCCTGTCTAGTTATGTTTTTCATATTTCATCTAAAACCCACTATACATCCATGGGAAAAAGAAAGATTACTTTAATATTCACACGAAGCCACTTGAAATATTAAAATAAGAAATACTGAAGTCCCTTTTTGTTTCTTTCTATGGCCATATATGATCCTTTGCAGATTGTTATTACCTAGAAGTAATTATAGTACAGCAAGATTGTGCTCTCTTCTTCTTATTGTTCTCACCTGGATTTCAGAGTGCTTTATTTTTCAGAATTTTCATTTTTGTGAACCCTCACAAAGCAAAGATGCATCTCTTTGAAACAAGTCTAGATACAGGCTTGAACGAAGTCCTACTAATAACTGGTTTATGCTTTCTCTTTCTGGCTGAAAATAATTATTGGGCAGACTAAAACGACTTTTTTATGCTGCTTGTTCCCTCTTTTGTCTAATTATGCCTTCTGTTATTACCACTTTATTATTTTTATTCCTGATGGGAAAAAATTAACATTTTTAATAATATATAGTTTTGGAACAGAGCTTGGTAAGAACAACAACAAGAAACAGGAAAAAAAGGCCTATTTCAGATGTTTCTTTGCAAAGTTATTGATTTTTTATTGTAGTTTCTTGCTCTAGCATTGCTTAGGTGGGTTCTAATAAATTAAGTACTATAATTATCTCGTACATAAAGAATAATTTCTGCATTTTAATTCAGTTTAATATGAATTTATACTGAGGGTAATATGGCCATTGGTAGTATTGGTGGGTTTCAGATAGATGTTATCTTAAAGTTGGGGGAATATTTGAAACCTGTCCATGATGGCATTAACATAAGTATATATATATATATATATTTAAAAAGCCACTGAAATCTATGCATGTTTCCACACAGTGTAAAGTATTCAAAATATGTAATGATTCCCATATGGGCTTATGAAATGAATGGGACTTAAATTTTATCATATTTCCAGTATTTATTTATTTATTTATTTATTTATTTATTTGTTTATTTATTTGTTTGTTTGTTTGTTTGTTTGTTTATTTATTTGTTTATTTATTGGTTTATTTATTGGTTTGATTTATATGCCGCCCTTCTTCGGAGACTCAGGGTGGCTTACAATGCGTTAAGCAATAGCCTTCATACTTTTGTATATACTTGCTTAGTAAGGCTTTCGGCCCCCCCAAGCGGTGTTCTTTTTTATACAAAGTCACCTTATTGCCCCCACAATCCGGGTCCTCATTTTACCTACCTCGGAAGGATGGAAGGCTGAGTCAACCTTGAGCCTGGTGAGATTTGAACTCGCAGTAATTGCAGGCAGTTGGCAGCTAAGTGCTACTTAGTGCTACTTAACAGCACTTTAGTCCACTGCACCACCAAGGCTCTTCCCAATCAATAAATCAATAGGACATGAAAAAGCAACTTTATTTTATCACTAACTGTGGATCCTAATTTGGATTATTGGAAATGACTTGATACAGCATAAAAGCAATTTAAATCAACATCCTAGAATAGGGACCCAACCAAGGAACCTTTTGGTGTGACAGATGACAATATTGTTGTTGTTGGTTGGGAATTCTAAGAACTGAACACATTTGGAATTACTGGCTGAGGCAAGCTTCCTGCAGTGTGTCTTTCACATAGTTGCAGATTACCTCCATTATAGCAACCAGGTATCCTTTGGACTCTTTGATGTCCAATCAAATTGATTCCTATGAAGTCCAACAGTTATGGCAGTGGGAGTTGCATGAAACCTCCAGCAGGAAGTGGCTGCTGGATTGATGGCAGACTCTACCTTCCCCCCACCTTGTTCTTCCATCCGTCCATCTTTTTTGGCTATCATATTGATGTATTTTCATTGTGTTGTTTTTCATAATTTATTTTAATGTTCTATTATCCTACGCCTGTATACATTCATTTCATTTCTTTCTTTTTATTGTTGGAAGCTGCCTAGTGTAGCCCCAT